>NC_088238.1:35353708-35690784 GCF_036934945.1 Oncorhynchus masou masou
TGCCGGTTGAGGGTGTCAATGTATCTCTCTTTTTGTTCTAGCTCCTTTCTTGTTGTGCTCTGATGATCTCTGAGGTCATCATTTGTCTGACTCAGCTTGTCCATTCTGCTTTCTAATTTAACAATAGATGCTCTGCTCTCCTCCCTGAACTGTTTCATCTCTTCTTTGAGTTTCTGGACAGTGTCCTCCTCTTGAAGCTTGTTCTCAGAGTTCTATGACCTCTGCTTCGACTAGAGGGAGGGTGTCGTGGAAACGTTGCATAGCAGGTGTTCTTATTGAAATTGACATGTCCTTGACTCTGTCTGCTGCAGGTGAGGTAGGTAGAGGGACATTGAGGGCTTCCTGCTGGGTCACAGAGACCATTGGGGTCTGCTTTTCTCCATCTCCCTCCTTGACTTTTTCCTCAGTTTCTGAGATGATTTCAGCGTCTGCTTTTAGGGTAGCAAACCTATTCTCAAAAGCCTGGAGGCTTGAATCATTGCCTTGTATCAATACAGTTCCATTATTATATAAGTTTACTGTTTGATATGTGTTGCTCTGGTCAGCTTCTTCAAAAATGCTGATCTCAGATCATCCTTGGCTGATGCCCCTCTTTTTTGAGAAAGGAAAATGTTTGCAAATAACCTTTTTCCATGTTTCCTCGATTGGTATTAAAAATTAAATTTGCTCTTGTTTTGTAATTGGTAAGATCTGCAAACAGGCATTCATGGTTCTGTCCCATCAACAAACCTTTGAAACTTTTCTTAGCTTTCTATGTTTGGATGTCTGGTGGGTAAACAATTTCCATAGCAACGCTGGTGATGTTTGCTACAATGTTGCAATAGAAGCAATGTTTCTTGTATTATGGTCTATTGTTTCACTTTGTTGTCCTTTTTCTTTTCCTTTTCCTTCTGTCCTTATTTTGTCCTTATTTTGTCTTCCTTTCTTCTGTTCTTTTTGTTATTTTTTGATAGCTAGCTTGCTTCTTCCAGGAGAGTCCCTTGCAACTGCTTAGCAACAGGTAAACAATTCAGCGAGCAATTCAGCTAGCTAAGATAACTGTACAATTTTATGAAAAATAGTTACTTTTTCAAAAGCCTGTCTTTTTGGTTTGTTGCTTGTTTTGTCTTCTATTGAATCTTGCGGTTTTCTTTTGATTTTTTCGATGTACTTCACTCTAAAAAAACATTTAAATCTCAATATATACAGGAGCTCATTTTTCAGCAGCTGCTCAATTTGGAACTTCGGAACTTCTCTCTCTCTCTCTCTCTCTCTGTGTATGTATGTCTCTCTCTCTCTCTCTCTCTCTCTCTCTCTCTCTCTCTCTCTGTGTGTGTATGTATGTCTCTCTCTGGGTGTATGTATCTCTCTCTCTCTCTCTCTCTGTGTATGTATCTCTCTAACTCTCTCTCTCTCTGTGTGTGTGTGTATGTCTCTCTCTCTCTCTGTGTGTGTCTCTCTCTCTCTCTCTCTGTGTTTGTATCTCTCCCTCTCTCTCTCCCTCTGTGCGTGTTTGTATGTCTCTCTCTCTCTCTCTTTGTCTGTCTCTCTCTCTCTGTGTGTGTATGTATGTCTCTCTCTCTCTGAGTGTATCTCTCTCTCTCCCTCATTCTCTGTGTGTGTGTGTATGTCTCCCTCTCTCTCTGTGTATGTATCTCTCTCTCTCTCATTCCCTCTCTCTGTGTGTGTATGTATGTCTCTCTCTCTCTATGTGTATGTATGTATGTATCTCTCTCTCTGTGTGTATGTCTCTCTCGCTCTCATTCCCTCTCTCTCTCTGTGTATGTATCTCTCCCTCTCTAATGAACTTATCCTCTACAGCAGAGGACACTCTGGGTCTTCCTTTCCTGTTGTGGTCCTCATGAGAGCTAGTTTCAGCATAGTGCTTGATGGTTTTTGCGATTGCACTTGAAGAAACTTTCAAAGTTCTTGACATTTTCCACATTGACTGACAGTGCCTTAAAGTGATGATGAACTGTCATTTCTCTTTGCTTATTTGAACTGTTCTTGCCATAATATGGACTTGGTCTTTTATCAAATAGGGCTATCTTCTGTATACCACCCCTAGCCTTATCAAAACATAACTGATTGGCTCAAACGCATTAAGAAGGAAAGAAATTCCACAAATTAACTTTTAACCTCTTGGAACTCTAGGGGCAGTATTTAATTTTTGGATAAAAAAATGTTCCCGTTTTAACAAGGCACACCTGTTAGTTGAAATGCATTCCAGGTGACTACCTCATGAAGCTGGTTGAGAGAATGCCATGAGTGTGCAGAGCTGTCATCAAGGCAAAGGGTGGTAAACTTTGAAGAATCTCAAATATAAAATATATTTTGATTTGTTTAAACCTTTTTGGGTTACTCCATGATTCCATATGTGTTTTTTTATGGTTCTGATGTCTTTAGTATTATTCTACCATGTAGAAAATTGTAAAAATAAAGAAAAACCCTTGAATGAGTGGTTGTGTATGAACCTTTGACTTGTACTTTATGTGTAGTTTTATGTGTGCTCTAGGGAAACAGTGTCTAGGTGGAATTTTAAATTGTGGTCCTGGCAACTGGACCTTTTTTGGAACACCATTATTTTTATCTTACTGAAATGTTCTGTCAGGGTCCAGGTCTGACAGAATCTGTGCAGAAGATCTAGGTGCTGCTGTAGGCCCTCCTACAGATCATCAGCAAACAAGTGGGTCAGAAGTTCACGTACACTAAGTTGACTGTGCCTTTAAACATCTTGGAAAATTCCAGAAAATTATGTCATTGCTTTAGAAGCTTCTGACAGGCTAATTGACATCATTTGAGTCAATTGGAGGTGTCCCTGTGGATGTATTTCAGGGCCTACCTTCAAACTCAGTGCCTCTTTGCTTGCCATCATGGGAAAATCAAAAGAAATCAGCCAAGACGTCAGAAAAAATTGTAACCTCCACAAGTCTGGTTCATCCTTGGGAGCAATTTCCAAACACCCTAAGGTACCACGATAATCTGTACAGACAATAGTTCGCAAGTTTAAACCCCATGGGACCACGCAGCCGTCATACCGCTGAGGAAGGAGGCGAGGCGCCTTCTGTCTCCTAGAGATGAACGTACTTTGGTGAGAAAAGTGCAAATCAATCACAGAACAACAGCAACATGACCTTGTGAGGATGCT
Organism: Oncorhynchus masou masou; assembly: GCF_036934945.1. Taxonomy (NCBI): domain Eukaryota; kingdom Metazoa; phylum Chordata; class Actinopteri; order Salmoniformes; family Salmonidae; genus Oncorhynchus; species Oncorhynchus masou. The sequence goes on from NC_088238.1 coordinate 35,356,836, forward strand.
GGAGGAAATGGGTACAAAAGTATCTATATCCTCAGTAACATGAATACTATATTGACATAACCTGGAAGATCGCTCAGCAAGGAAGAAGCCACTGCTCCAAAACCATCATAAAAATGCCAGACTACGGTTTGCAACTTTACATGGGGACAAGAATTGTACTTTTTGGAGAAATGTCCTCTAGTCAGATGAAACAAAAATAGAGCTGTTTGGCCATAACGATCATCGTTATGTTTGGAGGAAAAAGGGGGAGGCTTGCAAGCCGAAGAACACCATTCCAACCGTGAAGCACGGGGGTGGCAGCGTCATGTTGTGGGGGTACTTTGCTGCAGAAGGGACTGGTGCACTTCACAAAATAGATGTCATCATGAGGTAGGGAAAATTATGTGGATATATTGAAGAAACATCTCAAGACATCAGTCAGGAATTTAAAGCTGGGTCGCAAATGGATCTTCCAATTGGACAATTACCCCAAGCATACTTCCAAAGTTGTGGCAAAATGGCTTAAGGACAACAAAGTGAAGGTATTGGAGTGGCCATCACAAAGCCCTGACATAAATCGTATAGAAAATTTGTGGGCAGAACTAAAAAAGCATGTGCGAGCAAGGAGGCCTTACAAACATCACTCAGTTACACCAGCTCTGTCAGGAGGAATGGGCCATAATTCAACCAACTTGTTGTGGGAAGCTTGTAGAAGGCTACCTGAAGCGTTTGACACAAGTTAAACAATTTAAAGGCAATGCTACCTAATATGAGTCTATGTACCCTTCTGACCCACTGGGAATGTGATGAAAGAAATAAAAGCTGAAATAAATCATTCTCTCAACTATTATTCTGACATTTCACATTATTAAAATAAAGTGGTGACCCTAACTGATCTAATACAGGGAATCTTTACTAGGATTAAATGTCAGGAATTGTGAAAAACTGAGTTGAAATATATTTGGCTGAGGTGTATGTAAATTTCTGACTTCAACTGTAGTATGTATCACTCTGCATGAGCGGAGAAACGCTTGTTATGGATCCACAATACTCATTTGAAATGATTGTATATCGCAAATCCAATGTGAATCACTGTTCCCTTGTCCCTGGGTCCATGCTATCTGGGTTCCCTACCTCATTGAAGTTGTATTGTAAAGTGGTTAAGTAAGGGTTAAGGTTGGGGTTAGGGTTAGATAAGGTTTATGGTTATATATTGAAAGTTAGGGTTTGGGTAAGGGTAGGGGTTAAGGTTAGGTTTAAGGTTTTAGGTAGGGACGTCTCAAGGACCCCGGATAGCACTACCCTTGTCTCCTTCTCTGGGCTCTATTATAACAAATCTAACACAATGCTGACTCTTAGCTCTGGCAGAAGGGCTATAGGTCTGGGCGTGTGTGCGAAATATTTGTACTATTTTCACTGCGGGAAATGTGGCGTGAAAACGCTGATGGCGGGAAAGCACTCGCCAATCAGCATGTGTCATGACTTAATACTGCATGCCATTGTCTCAAATTCTGTAGGTTATTGACGGTCTTTGCGTTGTCATCAACTCCAGTGAGAATGCTGTTCCTTGACTACAGCTCAGCGTTCAACATAATTGTTCCCACAAAACTCATCACTAAGTTAAGGACCCTGGTACTAAACACCTCCCTCTGCAACTAGATCCTGGACGTCCTGACGGGCATCCTCCAGGTGGTAAGGTTAGGCAAAAACACATCTGTCACACTGATCCTCAACAAAGGGCCCCTTCAGGGGTGTGTGATTAGTTCCCTCTGTTCACCCACAACTGCGTGGCCAAGCATGACTCCAACACCATCATTAAGTTTGCTGATGACACAACACAGTGGTAGGCCTGATCACCGACAACGATGAGACAGCCTATAGGGAGGAGGTCAGAGACCTGGCAGTGTGGTGCTAGAACAACAACCTCTCCCTCAAAGTGAGCAAGACAAAGGAGCTGATCGTAGACTACAGGAAAAGGAGGGCCGAACACACCCCCATTCACATCGACGGGGCTGTAGTGGAGTGGGTCGAGAGTTTTAAGTTCCTTGGTGTCCATGTCACCAACAAACTATCATGGTCCAAACACACCAAGACAGTCGTGAAGACAGTCATGAAGATGGCACGGCAACACCTTTTCCCCCTCAAGTTCTACAGCTGCACCATCGAGAGCATCCTGATCGGTTGTATCACCAACTGGAATGGCAACTGCTTGGCATCTGACCATAAGGCGCTACAGAGGGTAGTGCGTTCGGCCCAGTACATCACTGGGACCAAGCTTAGAGGAAGGCCCGAAAAATTGTCAAAGACTCCAGTCACCCAAGTCATAGACTGTTCTCTCTGCTACCGCAAGTGGTACCGGAGTGCCAAATCTAGGTCTAAAAGGATCCTTAAAAGCTTCTACCCCCAAGCCATAAGCGTCCCGACTCCTGCCGAAGTCGGTTCCTCTCCTTGTTCGTGCGGTGTTCAGCGGTCAACATCACCGGTCTTCTAGCCATCATCAATCTATTTTTTATGTTCCATGTCCTTGTCTGGTTGTCGCACTCACCTGGTTTCAATTCCGTAATTACATGTTGTATATGTTCCCTCCGTTTCCCCCATGTCCTTGTCAGGAATTGTTTATTGTAAGTACGTGTTCTTTATTGTGACTGGTGCGATACGGGCTGTTGTGCCCTTGTGTTTTGTTACTTTTATATGCCGGTAGTTATGTACATTAAATGACTCTGGCTATTAACCAAGTTCTGCTCTCCTGCATTTGACTTCCATGCCACCAGTTAAGCACCCCTTGACTGCTGAACAATTAATCAAATGGCCCTTGACGCATCCCCCCCATTTACACTGCTGTTACTCGCTGTTTATTTCTATGCATCGTCATATTTTTTTAAATCTTATTTTAAATAAGCATTTCACGGTAAGGTCTTGAATTTGTCAGGGGTCACGGAATATTCTCTTCCTAGTCCATGGTAGATTGTTATAATTTATGAAATAGCGTAGGCTACAGTAATGAGTAAAAAATCCAGTATTTGCTCAATATGTTGACGGTCAATATTGTTGTAATTGGCTTCAACGAGTATAGGTCTTTACGCATCGCACTTCTTTTCAAATAAAAAATACTAGGTTCCCGCAAATTGTATTGTATGTGTAAGGTAAGTTCTCAATAAGCATATAGCCTAGGCCTACCATTAATATGGCCTATGCATCACAGAGGATGCATAGGAGAGAGAGAGAGACAGCTGCATGTGAGCTCTCATGTTTTTTACAACATGCTACCAGTATGGCCTTTGCTACAAACTACAACCTAATTCTGGCCAAAATTACCTGGAGGGATTACTGCTACCAAGGTTTCCTTTTCCAAGCTACACAGAGGGTGCACTAGCAAACAAACAGCAGAGACCTAAGGACACCATCCAACCAGGAACTGGGTGAGTAGTGTTTGGTCTGATGCTATTTTGAAAGCCAAGATGAAAAAGAAAAATGAAAAAATGAATAATAAAGTACATTACAATGATATATTTACTTCATGGGGACTGAATGCTGAGTTAAGACTGCCAGGCTTGCTCAGACAGACCAGATACAACTTCAATTAGCACTGAGGAGTGAAGTGAACAGTGTCGAGACCTTTGGGCCCAACAAGGGGCAGGAGTCTTTGAAGCCCCCTTTTAAGCCCCCTCCCGCTGTTCAAAGACCACCCAATGGCATTTTCTTCAAGAAATCTGCCTCTAAAAGTAAAACCTTCTCCCAGGTGGGTGTGACACCTACTCCCGTTGCCTGCTGCACTGTTGCTTGGATTCCACCTGTCGTTCTGTTCACTGTCTGCCCTGTTTCCCCGTCTGGTACAGGTACCCCCACTACACTCCCCACTCTCTCCTGACCTTTCGCTCGCCTCCAGCACACACATACTGTTGGGTCGAGTGACTCTGAAATTACAATGGCTAGCCCCAAGTCATTTTCTTGTTGTGTATTTTGCTATTTGCCTCATGAATCCTGCATGCTTTGTTGACTACAGACTTTCTTTCCCTAACCCTGTGAAAGACTATGTTTGTTCCCACACTTGGGACTCTGACTCTCTATTGGTTACACAAACTTTTGGCTCCCCATCCTATTCTAACCACCTCTCGTCAGCTTTGTATTCATGTCACTTGATGAAATTACTGTACAATATGATCTTGTTGGCATCTAATGCACATTCAGATGTCATAAATCAGCACTGCAGAGCTTTCACTGTCCTATGCCGTGCATTGATTGTATTACTGTTTATTGATATCTGGAAATGTGCATGTACACCCTGACCCATCTAATGTTGCTAGCCCCAATTCTGACTTGTGCTCTGATATCTGCTTCACTGAGTTCTGCTCTCATAAAAGCCTGTGTTTTCTGCACGTTAACACTAGAAGCTTATTATCTTAAATGTATCAATTGAAAGTGTGGGTTCACATCTCCAATCCAGATGTGTTGGTCATTACTGAGATGTGGTTAAGGAAGAGTGTTTTGAATGTCTTTCTGGTCATAAACTTTTTCGCCAAGACAGATATTCCAAAGGTGGGGAAGTGGCAATCTTTACCAAGGATCACCTTCAGTGCTCGGTTGTCTCCACAAAGTCTGTCCAAAAACAATATGATTTGCTGGATTTAAGCATTAAACTTCCAAATAGCTCTTTGTTGACTGTTGCTGGCTGCTATCGTCCTCCATCAGCACCGGCCTGTACCCTACCTGCCCTAAACTGTACCCTACCGGCCACTTACACTAAGTCTTCATGTATCCTGCTAAGTGACCTAAACTGGGACATTTTTAAGCCACCTGACCAAGTCCTTAAGCAATGGGACTCCCTAAATCTTTCTCAGATTATTCCCAATTCCATAAAGTATGACTCCAAACACCCAGAAAGGGTTACTCATCTCGATGTTATCCTCACAAATAATTCTGACAGGCATCATTCAGGTGTTTTCTGGTAAGACCTTGGTGATCACTGTTTTACAGCCTGTGTTAGTAATGGCTGCTCAGTGAAATGACCTGTCCTGATTTGTCATAGACGCTTGCTAAAAACTTTAATGAGTGAGCCTTCCTTCATCACCTGGCCTCTGTAAATTTATATAGAATCAGCTTGATCCCCTCTGTTGAAGACGCTTGGACTTTCTTTTGTATATTTTCAGGGTTATTGTTAACAAACACACACCCATAAAGAAACTGAGAATTAAAAACAGGTTCAGCCCCTGGTTCAACCGTGATCTTGCAGAGTTACTCCACCTCAGATTTGCATTTGGCGAAAGGCTCGGCCCACGCATACTCAGGTTGACTGGCTCTAGTTCAGGCAAATAATAAATAGGTGCACTCAGGCTATCTGGAAGGCCAAAGTTAGTTATTTTAAGCCGCAGTTCTCTCTCTGTGGGTCTAACCCCAAGAAGTTCTGGAAAACGGTTAAAGACCTGGGGAATAAACCCTCCTCCTCAGAGTTGCCCTTTCCCCTTAATGCTGGTGATGTGGTTGTTACTGACAAGAAGAACATGGCTGAAGTCTTTAATCACCACTTCATTAAGTCAAGATTCCTACTTAACTTAGCTATGCCTCCTTGCCCATCCAACATTTCCTCATCTCCCACCCATTCTAATGTGACTATCCCCGATGCTTCCCCATCTTTTCCCCTTCCCTACTACAAAGTTTCTCCCTGCAGGCAATCACAGATTCTGAGGTGCTAAAGGAGCTGATGAAACTTGACCCCAAAAAAACATCTGGGTCAGATGGTTTAAACCCTTTCTTCTTCAAGGTTGCTGCCCCTATCATCACCAAGCCTAGCTACCTGATAATTTTGCCCTGTTTATCATTTTGCCCTGTTTTGCCCTGTTAATGGCTTTCTTGATGTCTATAGAATTCCCTCTGGTATGCAATATGGTGTCACTGAAACCTTAAAGATTCTCAATGATGTCACCATTGCCCTTGATTCTAAGCAATGTTGTGCTGCTATTTTTAAAGACTTGGCCAAAGCTTTTGATACAGTAGACCACTCCATTCTTGTGGGTCGGCTAAGGAGTATTGGTCTCTCTGAGGGGCCGTTGGTCTGGTTTGCTAACTTCCACTCTCAAAGAGTGCAGTGTATAACGTCAGGGAATCTCCTGTCTCAGCCACTGCCTGTCTCCAAGGGAGTACACCAAGGCTTGATCATAGGCCCCACTCTCTTCGCAATTTACACCAACAACATGGCTCAGTCAGTAGGAAGCTCTCTCATCCATTTATATAAAGATGATAACAGTCTTACACTCAGCTGGTCCCTCCCATGATTTTGTGTTAAATGCTCTACAACAAAACTTTCTTAGTGTCCAACAAGCTTTCTCTGCGAGGGCAGGCATTCTGCTAGTGGAACCCCTCGACAACATTTCGCTGAAAAGGCAGCGCGCGAAATTCAAAAATATATTTTTGAAATATGTAACTTTCACACATTAACAAGTCCAATACAGCAAATGAAAGATACACTTCTTGTTAATCTACACACCGTGTCCGATTTCGAAAAGGCTTTACAACAAAATCCCAACATGTGATTATGTTAGGTCAGAGCCAAGTCAAAAAAACACAGCCATTTTTCCAGCCAAAGATAGGAGTCACAAAAAGCAGAAATATAGATAAAATGAATCACTAACCTTTGATGATCTTCATCAGATGACACTCATAGGACATCATGTTACACAATACATGTATGTTTTGTTCGATAATGTGCATATTTATATCCAAAAATCTCAGTTTACATTGGCGCGTTACGTGCAGTAATGTTTTGATTACAAAACATCCGGTGATTTTGCAGAAATACTCATAATAAGCATTGATAAAATATACAAGTATTATTCACAGAATTAAAGATTGACTTCTCCTTAATGCAACCGCTGTCTCAGATTTCAAAAAAACTTTACGGAAAAAGCATAATCTGAAAACGACGCTCAGAGCCCAATCCAACCAAAGAAATATCCCCCTTGTTGGAGTCCACAGAAGTTAGAAATGACATTATAAATATTCACTTACCTTTGATGATCTTCATCAGAATGCACTCCCAGGAATCCCAGTTCGACAATAAATAGGTAGGCCAAGCTTTAAAAAACTACAAACCTCAGGTTTCCCACTTTCTGGTGGGATTTTTCTCAGGTTGTCGCCTGCCATATGAGTTCTGTTATACTCACAGACATTATTCAAACCGTTTTAGACACTTCAGAGTGGTTTCTATCCAATACTTCTCCCAGCACATATCAAAGCTGCAGGCTAAAGTTAAATCTTGACTTGGTTTCCTCTATTGTAATTGTTCCTCTTTCACCCCAGCTGCCAAACTAACCCTGATTTAGATGACCATCCTACCCATACTCGACTACGGATATGTAATTTATATATCGGCAGGTAAGGGTGCTCTCGAGCGGCTAGATGTTCTTTACCATTCGGCCATCAGATTTGCCACCAATGCTCCTTATAGGACACATCACTGCAGTCTATACTCCTCTGTAAATTGGTCATCCCTGTATACCCATCGCAAGACCCACTGGTTGATGCTTATTTATAAAACCCTCTTAGGCCTTACTCCCCCTGTCTGAGATATCCACTTTAGCCCTCATCATCCACATACAACACCCATTCTGCCAGTCACATTCTTTTAAAGGTCCCCAAAGCACACACATCCCTGGGTCACTTCTCTTTTCATTTCGCTGCAGCTAGCAACTGGAATGAGCTGCAACAAACACTCAAACTGGACATTTTTACCCCAATCTCTTCATTCAAAAACTCAATCATGGACACTCTTACTGACAGTTGTGCCTGTTTTGTGTGGTGTATTGTTGTCTCTACCTTCCTGCAGTTTGCGCTGCTGTCAGTGCTCAATAATGTTTGTACCATGTTTTGTGCTGCTACCATGTTGTGTTGCTAACTTGCTGTATTCTCATGTGTTGCTGCCATGCTATGTAATTTTTCATTTTTAAACCCTGCCCCTGTCCCCGCAGGAGGCCTTTTGCCTTTTGGAAGGCTGTCATTATAAATAAGAATTTGTTCTAAACTGACTTGCCTAGTTAAATAAAGGTGAAATAAAATAAAGAAATGTGAATTGTGAATAATCCAAAATCATTACATCAAAAGCCTCACGAGTAAACCATTTAGAAACCTTTTATGGATAGGCTACGAGTAAACCATTTAGAAACCTTTTATGGATAGGCTACTTGGCATGGCCAGTATATGAAAAACACTACATGCATTGCTGTTGAACCAGCATTCATTATAGTCGGGTTGTCTCTACCTTCTTGCAGTTTGCGCCGCTGTCAGTGCTCAATAATGTTTGTACCATGTTTTGTGCTGCTACCATGTTGTGTTGCCTATAAGGGCTTGTTTTTTAATCAAACGAAACAGAAAGCAAGCAATTGAAAAAAAGTAAATAATTTCTAAACACCATTGTCACCGGATCATCTCATGTCTCATTCAATGATTGGGCATATATTCTACATGGAGGGTTTTTTACTCACATCCAAAATAATAACAGGAGCTGGCTAAAATAATGTACACTAGCCAACATATATAAAAAGGGGATGCTCCCAAACTTGATCTTTTAATAAATCTTTGGTGATTAACATTTATTTCAAAGCAGTCTCTGAGCCAAAACCTTTTTGATAGTCTTGACTGTTTGATTTTTATTTTTTATTTTTTATTTCACCTTTATTTAACCAGGTAGGCTAGTTGAGAACAAGTTCTCATTTGCAACTGCGACCTAGCCAAGATAAAGCATAGCAGTGTGAACAGACAACACAGAATTAAACATGGAGTAGACAATTAACAAGTCAATAACACAGTAGAAAAAAAGAGAGTCTATATACATTGTGTGCAAAAGGCATGAGGAGGTAGGCGAATAATTACAATTTTGCAGATTAACACTGGAGTGATAAATGATCAGATGGTCATGTACAGGTAGAGATATTGGTGTGCAAAGGAGCAGAAGTAAATAAATAAAAACAGATAGATAGCACAGTGTCCAAGGAAGGGCCAGAAGTATACAGAATGGTATCGTCTGGGTAGAAGTGGATCAGGCAATCACCCGCAGCAAGAGCAACGGCACCCCCATAGAGACTGCCAGAGGACCGGACAACATGCCCCCCGATTTGACACACTGAACTGCAAAGTAGTTGGAGAACCAGGCAAGGCAGTCATTAGAAAAACCGAGGCTACTGAGTCTGCCGAAAGAATATGGTGATTGACAGAGTCGAAAGCCCAGGTTGGAAGATGGCCTTGTCTTTTATCGATGGTGGTTACGGTGGGATTTGAGATGGTCAGTGATCTGTTTGTTGACTTGGTTTTCGAAGACCTTAGATAGGCCAGGGTAGGATGGATATAGGTCTGTAACAGTTTGTGTCCAGGGCCTTGGGGATCTCAGACAATATGAAAGAGAGGTTGAAGAGGCTGGTAATAGGGGTTGCGACAATGGCGGCGGATAGTTTCAGAAATAGAGGGTCCAGAGGGGGTGGAGCTGTTGGCCGAGGTTGGAGTAGCCAGGAGGAAGGCATGGCCAGCCATTGAGAAATTGCTTGTTGAAGTTTTCGATTATCATGGATTTATCGCTGGTGACCGTGTTACCTAGCCTCAGTGCAGTGGGCAGCTGGGAGGAGGTGCTCTTGTTCTACATGGACTTTACAGTGTCCCAGAACTTTTTGGAGTTAGAGCTACAGGATGCAAATTTCTGCTTGAAAAAGCTGGCCTATGCTTTTCTGACTGACTGCGTGTATTGGTTCCTGACTTCCCTCAACAGATGCATATCGCGGGGACTATTGGATGCTATTGCAGTCCGCCACAGAATGTTTTTTTGCTGGTCGAGGGCAGTCAGGTCTGGAGTGAACCAGGGGCTATATCTGTTCTTAGTTCTGCATTTTTTGAACGGAGAATGCTTATCTAAGATGGTGAGGAAGTTACTTTTAAAAGACTGACCAGGCATCCTCAACTGAGGGGATGAGGTCAATATCCTTCCAGGATACACGGGCCAGGTCGATTAGAAAGGCCTGCTTGCATAACAGTTTTAGGGAGGGTTTGACAAGGTTTTGATTCAAAGTGATGTGTAAAAGTTTCAGGCCCCTACAGTATATTATTTATTTCACCTTTATTTATTTATTTATTTCACATTTATTTAACCAAGTAGGCCAGATGAGAACAAGTTCTCATTTACAACTTGCGACCTGACCAAGATAAAGCAAAGCAGTGAGACAGAAACAACACATGGGATAAGCAAACGTACAGTCAATAACACCATAAAAAACTATGCATACAGTGTGTGCAAATGAATTAAAGGGGGTAAGGCAAGAAATAGGCCAATAGTGGCGAAGTAATTACAATTTAGCAATTTACACTGGAGTGATATATGTGCAGATGAGGACGTGCAAGAAGAAATACTGGTGTGCAAAAAAGCAGAATAAGCAAAACAAATATGGGGATGAGGTAGATACAGTGGGGGTACAGTGGGGGAGAACAAGTATTTGATACGCTGCCGATTTTAGGATAATCGTGAAAACATCAAACTATGAAATAACACACATGGAATCATGTAGGAGCCAAAAAAGTGTTAAACAAATCAAAATATATTTCATATTTGAGATTATTCAAAGTAGCCTACCTTTGCCTTGATAACAGCTTTACACACTCTTGGCATTCTCTCAACCAGCTTCATGAGGTAGTCACCTGGAATGCAATTTAATTAATAAGTGTGCCTTGTTAAAAAAACATTTGTGTAATTTCTATCCTTCTTAATGCGTTTGAGCTAATCAGTTGTGTTGTGACAAGGTAATGGTGGTATACAGAAGATAACCCTATTTGGTAAAATAACAAGTCCTTATAATGGCAAGATCAGCTCAAATAAGCAAAGAGAAATGACAGTCCATCATTACTTTAAGACATGAAGGTCATTCAATGGGGAAAATTTCAAGAACTTTGAAAGTTTCTTCAAATGAGGTCACAAAAACCATCAAGCAATATCATGAAATTGTTTCTAATGAGGACCACCACAGGAAAGGAAGACAGAGTTACCCCTGCTGCAGAGGATAAGTTCATTGGAGTTATCCTCAGATTGCAGCCCAAAAAATGCTTCACAGTGTTCAACTGCTCAAAGGATACTGCGTAAATCAGGCCTTCATGGTCAAATTGATCGCAATAAACCTCTACTAAAGGACACCAATAAAAAGAAGAGACTTGCTTGGGCCAAGAAACACGAGCAATGGACATTAGACGGGTGGAAATTTGTCCTTTGGTCTGAAGTCCAAATTGGAGATTTTTGTTTCCAACCGCCGTGTCTTTGTGAGATGCAGGTAGGTGAACAGATGAACTCTGCATGTGTGTTTCCCACTGTGATTTATGGAGGAGGTTTGGTGGTGTGGGGGTGCTTTGCTTAAAGACACTATCAGTGATTTGATTTATTTAAAATTCAAGGCACACAACCAGCATGGCTACCACAGAATTCTGCAGCGATACGCCATCAAAACTATTTTGCGCTTAGTGGGACGATCATTTGTTTTTCAACAGGAAAATAACCCAAAACACACCTCCAGGCTGTGTAAGGGCTATTTGACTTCGGAAAATGATCGAGTGCTGCATCAGATGCCATAGCCTCCACAATTACCAATTGAGATGGTTTGGGATGAGTTGGCCTGCAAAGTGAAGGAAAAGCAGCCATCAAGTGCTCAGCATATGTGGGAACTCCTTCAAGACTGTAGGAAAAGCATTCCTCATACATCTGTTTGAGAGAATGCCAAGTGTGTACAAAGCTGACATCAAGGATACTTTGAAGAATCTCAAACATAAAATATATTTTCATTTGTTTAACACTTTTTTGGTTACTACATGATTGTGCAAACAGCCTGGACATATGTTATTTCATAGTTTTGATATCTTCACTATTATTCTCCTGAATTCTCCTGAATAGAAAATAATTAAAATAAACAAAAACACTGGATTTAGTAGGTGTGCCTAAACTTTTGACTGGTACTGTATATTTCCTTGATGATGACATATTCACTTAGAATTTCAGTTGGAGAAGACCAGATGTTGAAATATGTATGAACGTAATAAGCATCTCTATGTTACTAACAATTAAAGTAATGGACGAAACGTGACGACAATGCAGTGTTCACAGGCAACTAAACATAAATGAGATCCCACAAACACAGATGGGAAAAATAACTACTTAAATATGATCCCCAATTAGAGACAATGATTAAGAACACGCTCATCTTGCGGATCCAGCCATGGAGCTGGGCTGAACACTGTGCCTGGACTGGACCTCGTTGTCAAGGAAGGCTCCTGCCACGGAGAGGACTGGACAGCAGCCCTACCCTGGACATCTGTGCAGAGGAAGGCTCCTGCCATGGAGCGGGACTGGACGCCGTATCTGGTCTGAGTACTGGCGCAGAAGAAGACTCCGGCCATGGAGAAGGACAGGACACTGTGCCTGGACTGGACCTCGTTGTCAAGGAAGGCTCCTGCCACGGAGGGGACTGGACAGCAGCCCTAGCCTGGACATCGGTGCAGAGGAAGGCTCCTGCCATGGAGCGGGACTGGACGCCGTATCTGGTCTGAGTACTGGCGCAGAAGAAGACAACGGCCATGGAGAAGGACAGGACACTGTGCCTGGACTGGCCACCGGCGCAGAGGAAGGCTCCTGCCCTGGAGCTGGACTGGACGCCATACCTGGACTGGGCACCGGCGCAGAATAAGGCTCTGACCATGGAACAGGATTGAACACCGTGCCTGGACTGGGCACCGGCGCAGAGGAAGGCTCCTGCCATGTAGCGGGACTGGAGGACGTGTCTAGAAGCTTCGAACCATCGTCCGTTGCTGGAGGTTCCGGACCGTGGACCGTCGTAGGAGGTTCCGGAATGCGGACCATCGCCGGAAGCTCTGGACTGGAAACCGTCGCCGGAAGCTCTGGACTGGATAGCATTGCCGGAAGCTCTGGACTGGGAACCGTCGCTGGAAGCTCTGGACTGGCACCCGTCGCTGGAAGCTCTAGACTGTGAATAGGCACTGGAGGCCTAGTGCGTGGAGCCAGTACAGGTGGCACCGGACTAGTGACACACACTTCAGAGCGAGTGCGTGGAGTTGGCACAGGACGTATCACACTGGAGGCCTGATGCGTGTAGCCGGCACAGGTGGTACCAGACTGGTGACACACACTTCAGGACGAGTGTGGGGAGCAGGCACAGGACGTACCAGACTGGGAAGGCTCACTTGAGGCCTAGTGTGTGGAGCTGGCACAGGACGTACTGGGCTGTGGAGGCGTACTGGAAACCTGGTGCGTATAGCTGGCATCAATTGTACCGGTTCGATGACACACTTCGCACGGCAAGTGCGAGGAGCTTGCACAGGACGTACTGAGCTGTGAAGGCACACTGGAGACCTGGTTTAGCCGGGATCAATTGTACCCGGAACGATGACACACTTCTCACGGTGAGTGTGAGCAGCTGGCACAGGACGTACTGGGCTGTGAAGGCGCACTGGAGACCTGGTGTGTAGAGCTGGCACAAATGGCACCGGACAAATGACACACTCCTCAAGGCGAGTTTGGAGAGCTGGCACAGGACGTACTGGGTTGGAAAGGTGTACTGGATACCTGGTGCGTGGAGCCGGCACAGATTTTACCAGACTGATAGCACGCTCCTCAGGACGAGTACGGAGAGCTGACTCAGGTGGCATTAAACTAATAACACGCTCCTTAGGGAAAATGTCGTGCATCTTCCACAAACTCAACAACCCTCTCCGTTCTCTCACCTCCAATATCTCCATCCACTCACTGACGGTCTCTGACTCTTTCTGTTCTCTCTCCTCCAGTATCTCCCACTTCTCCCAGACTGGCTCTGGTTCACTCCTCGGCTCCACCGACCACCCCTTGTGCCTCCCCCCAAAAACTAAATTTTCCAGCTGTTTTATGGGCTTTCTTTGTGGGCCTCGGCGTCGTCACTGTCCTTCTTGCGTCCTCTGTGACTCCTGTCCTTCCATTATTTCTTCCCAGGTCCAACTTATTTTCCCCATCGTAGCACGCTGCTTGGTCCTTGGTCGGTGGGATCTTTTGTCACGTTCGTCATAAAAATTATTGGACCAAGGTGCAGCGTGATATGGTTTCAACATGTTTATTTAGTGAAACTCACAAAAACAATAAAGAATGAAACGTGAAGACAATGGAGTGCTCACAGGCAACCACACATAAACAAGATCCCACAAACACAGGTGGGAAAAATAACTACTTAAATATGATCCCCAATTAGAGACAACGATTACCATCTGCCTCTAATCGGGAATCATACAAAAAACCAACATATAAAAAGAAACTAGAACACAACATAGACATACTGTAGATATACTAGATCACCCCCTAGTCACGCCCTGACCTACTACACCATAGAGAAACAATGGCCCTTTATGGTCAGGACATGACATCCAGTGTCTGTATGTGTCCACAACACTTTTAGTGTTGATTTAAACACTCTGTTTTAACACTGGATAATTTGCTGTGTACTATCCAGTTTGCTTAGAGTCACATAAAATCAAAATAAATGTTATTTGTCACATGCGCCGAATACAATAGGCGTAGACCTTACAGTGAAATACTTACTTACAAGCCCTTAACCAACAATGCAGTTCAAGAAATAGAGAAATATAGAAACTAAAGTATAAATAAAAACAAAAAAAGAATAACGAAGTCGAAAGTTTACAGTTGAAGTCGGAAGTTTACATACACCAACATACAGTGCCTTGCGAAAGTATTCGGCCCCCTTGAACTTTGCGACCTTTTGCCACATTTCAGGCTTCAAACATAAAGATATAAAACTGTATTTTTTTGTGAAGAATCAACAACAAGTGGGACACAATCATGAAGTTGTGATATTTAAAACTTTTTTAACAAATCAACAACTGAAAAATTGGGCGTGCAAAATTATTCTCAGTCAGCAACCAATGGCAAACCATCCTGATCACAGCATGGGGCTAGGCTGATGGAGCCAACACCAGAGATCTAGCCTCAAACAAGCAGGGAGTTGTGCCATTTTTCTCTTCATGGGTTTTCAGTTCAGTGTTTTTTTTAATGATTCAAAATTATGCTCTGAGGGAGTAGAAAGAGAGTAGACTGTATTTTATAGAGGGGATATGAGAATCATGAGCAAATGTGGGTGGTATGTTCAAAATGTCAATAAAAAAGTTAATGCAATGAAAGAAAATGGTGTAAACTATGATAAGAAAAGATCGCTAGTTATCTACTCCCCTTTATGAACTCATTTTGTAAGTGGGTGGCTGGCCTTCTCACAGAGATTACACCATCAGTATGATGAATCACATAAAGGAAACCCTGAATGACATTAAGATAACCTTAAAACAACTTTCCCTCGGATCTTGCAGTGCTCTGTAGAGTGAATATATTCCTTCATTTCAACTAAAAGCAGAACACAAACATATCACATGTCAATTCAGGGCTGTAGCAGATTCTGTTTTGTTCCAACACAACACCATAACATGATTGTGCTGTCAATGATGGACGTAACTCAAATAGTGTGGAAATTCTGGGCACCAACATCACCAAATGCAGAATCAGAATGACTACAGCAAGAAGAATGCTGGAGCATTCCATTCTGGTATTCCATCTTGGAGCAGTCAGAAAGGGCAATCCATTTCTTTGTAGGCAATATAAATAGGGCTGTCTATAGATGGCATCTGGACTGGTGATTGCAGCCCAGCATGTGTGTGTGTGTCACGTTCTGACCTTTATTTCCTTTGTTTTGTCTTTATTTAGTATGGTCAGGGCGTGAGTTGGGGTGGGCAGTCTATGTTTGTTTTTCTATGATTTGGGTATTTCCATGTTTCGGCCTAGTATGGTTCTCAATCAGAGGCAGGTGTCATTAGTTGTCTCTGATTGAGAATCATACTTAGGTAGCCTGGGTTTCACTGTGTGTTTGTGGGTGATTGTTCCTGTCTCTGTGTTTGCACCAGATAGGACTGTTTGGGGTTTTCACATTTCTTGTATTCAGTTGTTCATGAGTACATTTACGTATTAAAAGAACCATGGACACTTACCACGCCGCATATTGGTCCTCTGATCCTTTTCGCCTCTCCTCTTCTGAAGAAGAGGAGGAAATCCCTTACAGTGTGTTTGTGTGTGAGTGCATTAGCACCTGTGTGTTTGTGTGTGAGAAGGAGACCTGCCTGTCTTGTCAGGTCAAAAAGATTGCAGAAACTCTCTGGAATGCTGTAAATAATGCAGGGATGACCAGCGCTCTGCTCTGAACCGTTATATGTCTTTACAGCAGGGGATATTTTGGCACAGAAAGGCGTTTGTGGGGTGCGGTGAGTGGAGATGGCAATTTGTGTTAGATTACAAGTCTTTTACCCCCCCCCCCTCCCATACACACACAAACACACACCTCCCTCTAATTGGTTGAGCGATTAGGGTCCCATGACGTCCGTAGTGTAAACCTGTTAAATTTACTCCATTATTGAGTTACAAAGTACTGGGCAGAAATCATCATTAGGGCTTTATTGCTTACAGTGTATGTGTACGCATGTACACACAAACACAAACACAGTGATAATCACCCCCATAACGCTCTCTGTCATACCTAAATAGACTCCAGCACTCCATTTGACTCAACACACATTATAAAAAGACAAAGGATTTCCATCACTTCACCCACTGAGAAATTGACTAGGATACCATTGCATTCATGCCATTGCCATTGTCATTTTCATGGCAATGTTTGCTATTGGTAGCTTATGGGTAATAGCACACCTAATGACAGCGTCTATACACACACACGCACGTGCAGTCATACACACACACACACACACACACACACACACACACACACACACACACACACACACACACACACACACACACACACACACACACACACACACACACACACACACACACACACACACACACACACACACACACACACACACACACACACACAAGGCTATGATTACATTCTCAAGAAGCAAACAGCGGTGGAGTAACAATCAGTAGACTCACCCAGCCTTGCAGTCATTGGAATGACTGAGTCATTAGGGACTTCTTCATGGCTCACTTTCCCTGTTTCCAGGCCTACAGCCACAGTACAGCTCCTGTTATAGGGTTGTGATTGAAAATGTTTTCACTGGAAATTCAGCGCTATCAAAACATGAGTGAGGGCGTGCAATTCAAATCATAAAAATCATACAAATGATGGATATTAACACTTCTTATGGCTGTAGGGGCAGTATTGAGTAGCTTAGATGAAAAGGTGCCCAATGTAAACGGCCAGCTCCTCAGTCTCAGTTGCTAAAATATGCATATTATTATTAGTATTGGAGAGAAAACACTCTAAAGTTTCCAAAACTGTCAAAATATTGTCTATGAGTATAACAGAACTGATATTGCAGGCGAAACCCTGAGGAAAATCAAACCAGGAAGTGGCTTCTATTTTGAAAACTCCATGTTCCACAGACTCCCTTTGCTCCATTTAAAGGGATATAAACCAGATTCCTTTGCCTATCGCTTCCTCAAGGTGTCAACAGTCTTCAGACATAGTTTCAGGCTTTTATTTTGAAAAATGAGCTAGAAAGATAACATCGCGTCATGTGGTCGCATGAGTTTTGCTCGCGCGACAGAGTTTGGACAGCCGTTGCTTTTCCCTCTCCCACTGGTAAAGACATTTGCGGTTGATATATTATCGATTATATATTTTAAAAACAACCCGAGGATTGATTATAAAAAAACATTTGACATGTTTCTTTGGCCATTACGGTAACTATTTGGAATTTGTCTGCGTTGTCATGACCGCTCTTTCCTGTGGATTTCTGAACATAACACGCCAAACAAACAGAGGTATTTTGGATATAAAAATCAACTTTATGGAACAAAAGGAACATTTATTGTGTAACTGGGAGTGTCGTGAGTGAAAACATCCGAAGATCATCGATTCATTTGATTGCTTTTCTGATTTTCGTGACCAAGCTACTTGATGCTAAGTGTACTTAACATTTTGTCAAGCGATCGATGAACTTACACAAACGCTTGGATTGCTTTCAGTGTAAAGCACATTTTCAAAATCTGACATGACAGGTGGATTAACAAAAGGCTAAGCTGTGTTTTCCTAAAATATAAATATTTTTAGAAATATTAATTGAGTATCCCGTTAACGGGATTGCAGCCATAACAAGTTAAACATTTAGGTACATATACGTGTCTTATATCGTCTGAAAGCTTAAATTGTTGTTAATCTAACTGCATTGTCCGATTTATAGTAGCTATTTACAGCAAAAACATGCCATGCGATTGTTTGAGAACAGCCCCCCACATCAAAATATTTTTCCACCGGCACAGGTTTCATACATTCACAAATAACGATTAAATCAGTTACTTAAATAACGATTAACTCACTTACTTTTTGAAAATCTTCTTCTGATTTGTCATCCAATGGTCCCAGCTATAACATGTAGTGTCCTTTTGTTAGATAAAATCCTTCTTTATATCCCAAAAAGTCAGTTTAGTTGATTTGAGTCAACCACTTGTTCAACTTGCAGAGAAAATAATCAAAAAATCTACCCATAAACTTTGTTTCAACAAGTCAAAATATGTTTCTATTTACTTCTCAGATACCCTAAAATGTAATCAAACTATAATATTTACTTAGGAAAGAAGTATGTTCAATATGAAACCGATTTTAGCAGGTGCGTACTGTTTTCATAGCGGCCGCATACACTCATTTCCAAGACTTTGTCCTTGTACTAAAACTGATATTTCTTATTTGTTTTTGAAGTTACAAGCCTGAAACCTTGAACATAGACTACTGGCACCCTGTGGAAGCCATAGCAACTGCATCCAGAGAGCTAATTTTCAAAATGACCTTTTACTTGCCTTTCTTAGAGGATGGTCTCTCAACATAAAATATATTCTGGTTGGTTTTTCTTTGGATTTTCTCCTACCATATCTATGGTGTTATATTCTCCTACATTATTTTAACATTTCTACAAACTTCAACGTGTTTTCTTTCCAATGGTGCCAATTATATGCATATTTTGGCTGCAGGGCCTTAGCAACAGGCAATTTACTTTGGGCACGTCATTCAGGCGGAAATTGACAACAACAAAAAAGTGGGACTAGCCCTAAGACATAATTATAGGGTCGTGATTGACAATGTTTCAACTCGAAATTCCGCACTATAAAAAGATGAGTGAAGCTGGGATTAATGTGTCAGGGTTTATAGAAACTAAAATATAGGCTACAGTAGGCTCTGTGGCACATTGCTGGGAGGAGCTGTACGATGACAGGCTCATTGTAATGGCTAGAATGGTATAAATGGAATGGAGTCAAACATGTGGTTTCCATACCTTTGATGTCTTTGTACCGTTCCATTCGTTCCATTTCAGCCATGACAATGAGCCCGTCCTCCTATAGCTCCTCCACCCAGCCTCCACTGCTGTGGCAGAATTGAAACAGAAGCTGTTCATGACATGTAAATGCGAGAAAAATGTTTATATTTAAATTATCCAAACACACCTCCTCCTCCTTCCAATAAAATGTAATTACAGGTATATATTTGAAGATAATATCTTTGTCTGGTTATCAAAGAGGTGATATTAGGAGAATATTGTATCCAAAAGTGAGCTCTATCATTGGTTAGCTACGGTAAGAGGCAGATGTCTCCTTATTTTAAAGCTATATTTTTTGGGCATTTTATTGTTTATTGGATGGAGGAGAGACAGTGGGAAAAATAGATAGAGAGCCTTGCTGAAATAGCTGTGGGCCAGATTCTAACCTATGCTGCAGCAATATATGTGATCTAGAGTCAGCAGATTAGACCCCTAGACCACTGTCGGCCATATAATCCTCCTTTTATATGATACAGTAGCCACAAACCCCTCCTTTGGTCGGCAGTCGGAAATTATACACAATTACTAAAATTAATTTGTCTCACAAAACAACACTTGATTCAACACAAAATTCTTGTCACCAATTTAATGTTATACATTGAGTGAACACCCTCCTAATATTGAGATGCACACACTTTTGCCTTCAGAACAGCCTCAATTCCACAGGGATGCTGGCCACGTTGACTTCAATGATTCCCACAGATGTGTCAAGTTGGCTGGATGTCCTTTGAGTGGTGGACCATTCTTGCTACACACAGGAAACTGTTGAGCGTGAAAAACACAGCAGCAGTTCAGTACTTGATACAGTCAAAACGTTGCGCTTGGCACCTATTACCATACCCTGTTCAAAGGCACTTACAGTGGCAAGAAAAAGTATGTGAACATAAAATGTGGTCATAAAATTTGATCTGATCTTCATCTAAGTCACAACAATAGACAAACACAGACTGCTTACACTAATAACACACAAACAATTATACATTTTCATATCTTTATTGAACACACTGTGTAAACATTCACAGTGCAGGGTGGAAAAAGTATGTGAAGTCTGGGATTTAATAACCGGTTGACCCTCGTTGGGCAGCAATATCCTCAACCAAACATTTTCTGTAGTTGCGGATCAGACCTGGAGAATGGTCAGGAGGAATTTTGGACCATTCCTCTTTACAAAACTGTTCCAACTCAGAAATATTATTGGGATGTCTGGTGTGAACTGCTCTCTTGAGGCCATGCCACAGCATCTCAATCTGGTTGAGGTCAGGACTCTGACCTGGCCACTCCAGAAGGTGTATTTTCTTCTGTCATTCTGTTGTTGATTTACTTCTGTGTTTTTGGGTAGTTGTCCTGCTGCATCACCCAACTTCTGTTGAGCTGCAATTGGTAGACAGATAGCCTAACATTTTCCTGCAAAATGTCTTGATAAACTTGGGTATCCATTTTTCAGTCGATGATAGCAAGCTGTCCAGGCCCTGAGGCAGCAAAGCAGCCCCAAACCATGATGCTCCCTCCACCATACTTTACAGTTGGGATGAGGTTTTGATGTTGGTGTGCTGTGCCTTTTTTTATCCACACATAGTGTTGTGTGTTCCTTCCAAACAACTCAACTGTAGTTTCATCTGTCCACATAATATTTTGCCAGTAGTGCTGTGGAACATCCAGGTGCACTTTTGCAAGCTTCAGAAGTGCCACAATATTTATTTGGACAGCAGTGGCTTCTTCCGTGGTGTCTTCCCATGAACACCATTCTTGTTTAGTATTTTACGTATCGTAGACTCATCAACAGAGATTTTAGCATGTTCCAGAGATGTCTGTAAGTCCTTAGCTGACACTCTAGGATTCTTCTTAACCTCATTGAGCATTCTGCACTGTGTTCTTGCAGTCATTTTTGCAGGACGACCACTCCTAGGGGATTAGCAACAGTGCTGAACTTTCTCCATTTGTAGACAATTTGTCTTACCGTGGACTGATAAACATCAAGGCTTTTAGAGATACTTTTGTAACCCTTTCCAGCTTTATGCAAGTCAACAATTCTTAATCGTAGGTCTTCTGAGATCTGTTTTGTACGAGGCATTGTTCACATCAGACAATGCTTCTTGTGAATAGCAAACACACATTTTGTGAGTGTTTTTTATAGGGCAAGGCAGCTCGAACAAACATCTCCAATCTTGTCTCATTGATTGGAGCATAGGGGTACACATACTTTTTCCAACCTACACTGTGAATGTTTAAATGATGTATTCAATATAGACAAGAAAAATACAATAATGTGTGTGTTATTAGTTTAAGCACACAATGTTTGTCTATTGTTGTGACTTAGGTGAAGATGAGATCAAATTTGATGACCAATTTATGCAGAAATCCAGGTAATTCCAAAGGTTTCACATACTTTCTCTTCCCACTGTACATCTTTTGTCTTGACAATTCACCCGCTGAATGGCACACATACACAATCCATGCCTCAATTGTCTCAAGGATTTAAAATCCTTCTTTAACCAGTCTCTTCCTCTTCATATACATTGATTGAAGTGGATTTAACAAGTGGGGATCATAGATTTCACCTGGATTTACCTGGTCAGTCTGTCATGGAAAGAGCAGGTGTTCCTAATGTTTTGTATACTCAGTGTATATATGGGGCCTACAACAATCTCAGCTCTGCAGATTTTACTGCAAAGAGACATAATAATTTTATAATTTATTCTGGTATTGCCCCCATGTAGCTTGTAAAAATGGAAATAATAATGAATGTCTCACTCGTCCAGACACTGTGACTCTGTCTCTGTTGCCGCTGCAAAGCAGCTGTTTCCATGGCAACCCATACCTAAAGACTTGTTCTGTGTCCCAAATGGCACCCTATTCCTTAGTACAGATACTTAAAGTGATATTGTAGTTATTCCTCAAACTGATAAGAGTCACAGTGACCCTGTAGGTAGTTCAGATTTGAGTTGTATCAGCTTGAACATTTTGAGGAACCCCCCACTATGCCACACCTCCAATAAAAGTTCCCAGTGTGCCTTACCTTTTTGATTGAATTATAGAGTTACCACCCATGACTGTATTTGTTAGTGATAGAAGGTAGGTTTCCATCCAATGAAATTCAGATTTTTATCATTGGATGGAAATGTGGTTAGTAACATGGTTATTGAATTCATTCACATTCAGTCCTGTGACCTTCACCAGAGTTCCTAGGTGAATATTATCTTGATGATAAAACATTATATATTTGGTGGTTTACAAGCAACGTCAAGCCTGAAAGTAGGGTTTCAAAATTACAGTAACTTTCCCCAAAATCCCAGATAAAAATGTTTTATTTCCCAACAGTAATGAAATCAAATCAAATGGTATGGGTCACATACACATGGTTAGCAGATGTTAATGTGAGTGTAGCTAAATGCTTGTGCTTCTAGTTCTGACCGATGCAGTAATATCTAACAAGTAATCTAACAATTTCACAACTACTACCTTATACACACACAAGTGTAAAGGAATAAGAATATGTACATATAAATATATGGATGAGCGATGGCCATGCGGCATAGGCAAGATGCAGTAGATGGTATAGAGTACAGTATATACATATGAGATGAGTAATGTAGGGTATCAAGTGGCATTGTTTAAAGTGACTAGTGATACAATTATTACATCCAGTTTTTTATTATTAAAGTGGCTAGAGATTTGAGTCAGTATGTTGGCAGTCACTCAATGTTAGTCATGGCTGTTTAACAGTCTAATGGCCTTGAGATAGAAGCTTCAGTCTCTTGGTCCAAGCTTTGATGCACCTGTACTGATCTCGCCTTCTGGATGATAGCGGGGTGAACAGGCAGTGGCTCGGGTGGTTGTTGTCCTTGTTGATCTTTTTGGCCTTCCTGTGACATTGGGGGCTGTATGTGTCCTGGAGGGCTGGTAGTTTGCCCCCGGTGATGCGTTGTGCAGACCACACTACCCTCTGGAGAGCCTTGCGGTTGAGGGTGGTGCAATTGCCGTACCAGGCGGTGATACAGCCTGACAGTATGCTCTCGATTTTGCATCTGTAAAAGTTTGTGAGTGTTTTAGATGACAAGCCAAATTTCTTTAGCCTCCTGAGGTTGAAGAGGCGCTGGTGCGCTTTCTTCACCACGCTGTCTGTGTGGGTGGACCATTTCAGTTTGTCCGTGATGTGTAAAGCCAAGCTTTGATGCACTTAAGTATAGTTAATATACTGGCAAGTTTGATGTATAAGTAGCCAACTAACATTAGGTAGCTAGCTAACAACATACCAGTACATACTGCTGTATTGATACGCTATGTGGTTCATAAGGACAGCGTAGCTAACAAATTGTCAGCCAATGTGAGGTTTTACAAAAGTCATTACTTCATTAAATTGCTCAACATTTTCTTAACATTTGTCATAATTAGCAATGAATTTGTATCCGCTTACAATGTATTTTGACTGTTCATTTTCCACATTATAGGCCCTAAAGTACAGAAATAGTGTCCTCTGCATGTATACTTCACATTTTGGCGAATTTGGTACGACATCCGGGAACTTTTGGCATACTAACTATATCCATACTATGACCAATAAGCATACTATATACTCAATTCACATCACAAATAGTATGGTTAGTGCGGTTAGTATGAGTTTTCAAACACAGCCAAGGTTTAGTCCCAACAAGCACCCAATTCCATTTATAGTGCACAACTTTTGACCAGGACCCATAAGGAATAGGGCACCATTTGGGACGCTGCCAGAGACACACATTGATCCAGACAGCTAGCTAACGCAGCAAGGACACAGGATTAAAGAACAGAGTTTGTTAGAAGAAGAAAAGAGAGGGGTTGGAGAAGGTAGAGAAAGGGAGAGAGAGAGAGGAGAAAAAGAGAGCAAGAGAAGAGAATGAGACAGAGAAGCTGAAAGGAGAGAGAGGAGGGAGAGGTCTCAGTGAGAGCCGGCTCAAAAGAGAGAAGAGAGCGGGCAGGGGAAGGGAGAGAGTGAAGATGGAAGGAGGGAGAGGTTTCTAGTGTGACCTAAATTCCAAGACACCCAGACATAATACAGCGGTGTCCACTTGACCGTAGCCTCATAGTCAAAACAATAACAGAGAGTGGCCCTAGAGAAGGGGGGGACAGACGGGGGTCCGACACACTACAGTCTAGTCTTGTCATGGCCTCCTCTCCTCTCCCCCTCGCTCCCCTCCATCACTTTCATTCAGGCTGCTAACTCCTCACAGGTTGTGTCCAACAGCCTAGCACTGAACATGGAACACACGGGGGTTCTGTAATTCCGGGAAAGAGATTTTGGAATGTTTGTTTGCAATGTTTGGATAATCGCTTCTATGTTTGAACGAGTTACAACTTTATTAGCTCTGATTTGCTTCCTTTAGATGTTTCTCTCCTCTTCCACACAGCAGGGCTAGATGTGTGACTGTGAGCTAGGACTCTAAGTAAGCAACAAAAATACATATTTGCAATATTCTCTTTCTGTTCCAAATATTTTCAAAAAATGTATTCATATTGAAAACACAGAAAAGAATATGAAACAATTTGCATTGACAATATGAGCAACATTCTGACCACACCTCTAGCGTCGCGTGCGCTGCAAAATAAATGTACACATATATATTATTCAATCATTGCACCCACACTGATCGTGAGCATCTGCGTAGCCAGGTGCTAAAATAGAACTTGGTTCTGATGGAGGAGAGATTGGAAACAAACTCGGGTTACTCTTTAATCTGTGGATTAATTGTCGGAATAGAGGACCTTGTGCATTTCAGGCAAAATAACAATCCACTGTTTATACCCTAGGACAAATTAGCTAGCAACAGCAAGCTAGCTAGCTAAATTGACATAAATGTTTAAAGCTTTTTGACCTGTCCCCAAATGAATATATTTGGTTCAGAGTTAATTTTGATATTTCAACCTGCGTGTCCTGATCGCATCTGGTGTGGGTGGAAAAAAAAGAAGAGGCAACACAACCTAATAGGGGATTTTGTTCCCTTAATCATATCTCAATGAACTTTTACCAGTTGAATATTAACACCAATATAAGACTTTCTTTAATTACAACTTTTCTGAGATATTGTATTAAAATATGCAAATGAAGCAATATCTCATTAAATATGTGCATATTTGCATATACCGCAAATACATTTTTCTGAAAAATGGATAAAGTCAGACTTAATATTTTGGTTTAATTTTATTAAGACACTCCAGGACCGGACATGTATAGAGCAGATTGTAGATATATACTTTTTTTAAATCTTTCTATACGTAAAATACTAAAGACATGTATGGGAAAGTACATTTTTGTTCATATTTCCAAAGAATGTTATTATGAATAAAATTTGACAAAATATCAACAATTCCCTCCATACAAGTCTTGAGAATATATCTAAGGATAATTTGGTGAATAGAGATGCTTCTGAAGCGAGGAAAATTGAGTTGGTGTGTGGGAAGAGTCTGATTTTTGGGAAAAACCTCTTAACTTCATAGGGCTGTAATCCCGTTAACAGGATTGATATGACAACAGCCAGTGAAAGTGCAGAGCGCCAAATTCAAACAACAGAAATCTCGTAATTAAAATTCCTCAAACATACATGTATTTTATACCATTTTAAAGGTAATCTTGTTGTTAATCCCACCAAAGTGTCCGGATTTTATAGAAATGTGAAAGGAATGTAGTAGAATATAACACAATAGATCTGGTAAAAGATAATACAAAGAAAAAACCAACTGCTATTTTCTATTTTTTATATCATCATCTTTGAAATGTAAGAGGAAGGCCACAATATATTTTTCCAGCCCAGCACATTTTGGCCACGAGATGGCATCAGTGTACATGCAAAGTTTTAGACTGATCCAATGAACCATTGTATCCTGTTCAAAATGTTGTATCAAGACTGCCCAAGTGTGCCTAATATGTTTATTCATAACTTTTCATGTTCAAAATTGTGCACTATCCTCAAACAATAGCATGGTATTCGTTCACTGTAATAGCCACTGTAAATTGGACAGTGCAGTTAGATTAACAAGAATTTAATTCAGCTTTCTGCCAATATCAGATATGTCTATGTCCTGGGAAATGTTCTTGTTACTTACAACCTCATGCAAATTGCATTAGCCTATGCTCGCTCAACTGTCCTGTGGAAGGGACACCGCTCCCAAAGATAGTCCCCTTTTTTTCAATATTCGCCTAAATGACATAGCCAAATCGAACTGCTCAGGCCCTGAAACAAGGATATGCATATTATTGGTACCATTTGAAAGGAAACACTTTGAAGTTTGAAGTTTGTGGAAATGTGAATTGAATTTAGGAGAATTTAACATTCCCATGAGACTTGAATGTATTTGTTTCTCTCCTTGGCTGTTGAGGAGACGTCTTTACTCACGGCATGAGTCAGCCATATTAGCTGCGGTGGGCTGCGTATTAGCTACATCTGAACTTGGCATAAATGGATTGCAGTTACTGTTAGCATTTGCAATATCAAATGTGTTCATCCATTCAGCAAATGAGACTTGTGGTTGCCTTTCTTCATTCACTTTATTTAGCAACATGAATGGGTTTGAGTAGCACGTCGAATCCTCAGGCAAATTATTTATCGTAAAAACAGATTTCCTGTGTGTAGCCACCATTTCACAGCTTTAGCTAAAACGTCAGCCACTACTCAGACAATGCTGATTAACTTTGTTAGCCGTTAGTTTGTGAAAGTTCAATTCTATATATAATTTTAAAAAAATGTGTATTTCTCTTTGATATTTCGGTAGAATGTGAAAATAACCAATGCTGGCCGGATAAATCCTGGACGAGCCCCTAATGTTACTTTTCCTGCCTCGCCTCCAGAACCTAGTCGGGACGGCTCAGGGGAGCCAGTCCACAGTTCGGCTATATCCCCTCACACACAATTGCATCAAAACCGAAAGTTACCTTACTACTTTACCCATAATGCACTTCAGTGTTTTAAAGCTATACCCCTACTTTACCAATACACTGTAAAAAAAAATATGTTGATTCAATGTACAATTGTAAGGCAACCAGCTGCAATAAGATTGTGAGTTTTAACAACATCTGGGCATATAGCTGAACCAGCATACATTCTCAACTTTGAATTTTAGGTTGAGTGAACATATAATTCAAAAGGCCTTTCTTTGATGGTCCCTGACAGAGTGTCCTGAAACTCCGGTTTACAGTCCACATCAAGCCTGCAAATCACATATTGCAGTCTTACAAAGTGATAAGCCAGCAAATATCTCTAACGGTCCTGTCATGCCAAATATTGTCCCCCGGCCAAAAAGTGTCCCCCTCTACGTCACAACGGGATTCGTTAAACTATTATCGTCCGTTGTTATATCAACGGTGTGACGACCTTATGATTAGAATTTTGAAGATCATTACAGCCTAAATGATGTTCTTTTCGTCATCACTATGTAAACAGGGCTGATTTCCACGACAATGTCGCTGTTTAAACAAGACTACAAAGAGCAGCACAGCCGAGAGCTGCCAAGTGACACGAGCCTACCAGACGAGCTAAATCACTTCTATGCTCTCCTCGAGGCAAGTAACACTGAAACATGCATAGAGCATCAGCTGTTCCGGATGACATGCTCTCTGCAGCTGATGTGAGTAACACCTTTATAATTAGGGCGCATGAACCGCTAACGGGACACCTACGACAACATCCGGTAAAATTGCAGAGTGCGAAATGTAAAATACAAAAATCAGAATATTAAACATTCAGAACACTGATATTCATGTCTTACAGGAAATCACGCATAAAATTAGCAGTATGGCTGGTGGCATTGTCATGCTGTAGGGTCATGTCAGGATGAGCCTGCAGGAAGGGTACCACATGAGGGAGGAGGATGTCTTCCCTGTAACGCACAGAGTTGAGATTGCCTGTAATGACAACAAGCTCAGTCCGATGATGCTGTGACACACCGCCTCAGACCATGACGGACCCTCCACCTCCAAATCGATCCCACTCCAAAGTGCAGGCCTCGATGTAACGCTCAGACGATAAACGCGAATCCGACCATCACCCCTGGTGTGACAAAACCGCGACTCGTTGGTGAAGAGCACTTTTTGCCAGTCCTGTCTGGTCCAGCGACGGTGGATTTGTACCCATAGGCGACGTTGTTGCAGGTGATGTCTGGTGAGGACCTGCCTTACAACAGGCCTACACGCCCTCAGTCCAGCCTCTCTCAGCCTATTTAGTCTGAGCACTGAGCACTGATGGAGGCATTGTGCATTGCTGGTGTAACTCGGGCAGTTGTTGTTGCCATCTTGTACCTGTCCCGCAGGTGTGATGTTTGGATATATCGATCTTGTGCAGGTGTTGTTAAATATGGTCTGCCACTGCCACAGCTGTCCGTCCTGTCTCCCTGTAGCTCTCTCTTCGTCTCATAGTACGGACATTGCAATTTATTGCCCTGGCAACATCTGCAGTCCTCATACCTACTTGCAACATGCCTAAGGCATGTTCATGCAGATGAGCAGGGACCCTGGGCGTCTTTCTTTTGGTGTTTTTCAGAGTCAGTAGAAAGGCCTCTTTAGTGTCCTGTTTTCATAACTGTTACCTTTATTGCCTACCGTCTGTAAGCTGTTAGTGTCTTAACGACTGTTCCACAGGTGCATGTTCATTAATTGTTAATGGTTCATTGAACAAGCATGGGTGTCACGCCCTGGTCTTAGTATTTTTTGCTTTCTTTATTATTTTGTTCAGGCCAGGGTGTGACATGGGTTATTTATGTGGTGTGTTGGGGTTTTTGTAGGTTATGGGATTGTGGTGTAGTATAGTGTAGTATAGTATAGTTTTCTAGGTAAGTCTATGGTTGCCTAGAGTGGTTCTCAATCAGAGGCAAGTGTTTATCGTTGTCTCTGATTGAGAACCATATTTAGGCAGCCATATTCTTTGAGTGTTTCGTGGGTGATTGTTCCTGTCTGCACCAGATAAGGCTGGTTAGGTTTTTCACGGTACGGTTATTGTTTTGTATTGTTCGTCTTTCATCTTTATTAAAGATGTTTACAAATAACCACGCTGCATTTTGGTCCGATCCCTGCTACACCTCCTCTTCAGAGGAAGAAAACCTTAACAATGGGAAACAGTGTTTAAATCTGAAGATCTGTGAAGTCATTTGGATTTTTACAAATTATCTTTGAAAGACAGGGTACTGAAAAAGGGCCATTTATTGTTTTGCTGAGTTTAGTTAAATCTTTAACTTTCAAAAGTGTTTAACGTAAGTACAGTGTGGCTCATATGTTCTCTGAAAAAAGTGTACATTTCACACTTAGCGTTCTAAAAATATATATTTGGTTTGTGGACTGAATATCCCATCCTATTGTCTCTCCTGTCAAGACTGGATTGGACTGTGCATCACTCAGCAAGGTGTTAGAACACTATAATTTGAATTTAGATGTGTATCCATTCTATTCTGATTCTGTGGTTAAAACATTGTTGTTCTTAGATTATTATCATTCTATGAATCAGAACAGAAGAGGCTACATTATATCCATGGTGCTCTATGTGCAGCAGGATACAGGCAAAATTCTACCACTCTGGCAGAGACCAGATGAAGGGAAATGTGAGGGCTATAACAAGGGAGCTAATGTTCATTCCTGAGCTGGGTAGAGTGAAAGCATCAGGCAGGCTAGGTAGGGAGCTGGACATAGTAGTGGGAGTATGGGTGGGTGCCAACGGCGCAGCTGCTACTAAATATGTCCACTCTGGACCACCATAAATAGAAAGGGTCAGTTCAGGATACACACTCCTATCTCCTCCTTTCTCCATGAGCACTCGCCTCGTTTTGTGTCTATACCAGTAGGCTCTGGACTCGAAAAGCGAGTGTGTGTGTGTGTAAATGTTTCTCTACATTGCAGCTGACAGGACTGCCCCTGTCACAACGGCTGCTTTATTTTGGCTCCTGCTCCTATGACGACCCTGTGGGACCCGTAGTGTCTCTGTCTACCCCAGATCAGATCTGTGCTAGCCAACACCAAATAGGGCTGTGTGTTGCATCAGATATGTTTTACATTTCACCACTAACCTATAATGAACTGTTGTTTTGGCTGAAAAAAAGTAGACCATTTGTATTGATGTTATTTTTGTGTTCAAACATTTGCACAATAGCCATGTTTTTGTGTAAATAGGGGAAAAACTCTCTGATGCAAGTGTGTATTCCCATACACTGGGCCCATCACTGCCGGGCATTGCACTATGGTTCAATTGTTACACTTAGCTTCATTTCAAATTTATACTTCGGAAAAATCAATCTGTCATCGGAGGCAGGCAATTCCACCTCTGGCAAGTTTTGACAGCTGGCTTCTCAGTTATGTATGTGTGTGTGTTCCTGCCTGCCTGTTTGCTTGCCTGCCTTCATCCATGTGTGTTTGGCCATGCATGCCTTCATATGTGTGTGCAGTGGTGGAAAAAGTATCTAATTGTCATATTTGCGTAAAAGTCACCCAGTAAAATACTACTTGAGTAGAAGTATAAAAGTATTTGATTTTAAATATACTTAAGTATCAAGAGTAAATGTAATATGTAAAGTATACTTAAGTATCAAGTACAAACGTAAATCATTTCAAATTCCATGTATTAAAAAAAGCAGACGGCCACATTTTCCATTTTTTTAAATTACAGATAGCCAGGGGCATACTCCAACACTCAGACATAATTTACAAACAAAGCATGTGTTTAGTGAGTCTGTCAGATCAGAGGCAGTAGGGATGACCAGGGATGTTCTCTTGATAAGTGTGTGAATTAGACAATTTGTGTGTATCTTCCAGTGCAGAACAGACTCAGAGTGTTTGCCATGTGTACAGTATATATTTGCATGTCATCCATTTTAATGAGTGGTATAGCATGACAGTCCTTCTCTGCAATCTCTACCCCATCAGTCTCAGTCTCAGCATACAGCCCACAGCCTTGTGACAACACTTCCTCCTACTGAAACAATGGAACGATTAAAGGTAGAGAGGTGTGTGTGTGTTTCTGCATATGATCAGTTACATGAAACTGATTGGACATACCCAGTGCCGCAAGGCATTTTTAACTCAAATACTTCTAAGTTGTACTCAAAGTCAATGAAAAGTCATTATTATTATTATTAAAGTGTTTGGTACTGACTCAAAACTAAATGGGAAGTCACACCTACTGCATTTTTTTAAATAAATGATAAAATAACTTATTTACCAGCATGCTCTACTGCAGGTAGATTAAAAAAATATATAATAATATGTTTTTGCATTTACATTGAGTGATTGATTGATTAAATGTTATGCTACACCTAGATTTAAAAAAATGTTTTCTAAACTAATCCAATCATTGAATTTTTGCACCCGTTAGTTACTGAAATGGTTATTCAGGTGTAAATGGCTTGGTTGGTGGTTTCGTCCCACTGTCGTTAACCCTGGCAATCATTATAAATGCAGGTTGCGGGTGAATACAAATTTAAACTGTTGGATCGCCTATCACTGGCTAGATTCCAATAGGAATTACACATGGCTTTGCAAGTCAGCATAATGTGATTTACGGTAGTAACTTTACAAATCAATTGAAAAGGCAAAGTACTCTGGGAAATGATTGGAGGTGTGGGGGAGTTACATTTAAGCATACCTTACAAAAAATATATGCATTTATAACGATTCTCGTTGGTGGAAGGAGAGGAGGACCAAAATGCAGCGTGGTAAGTGTTCGTCATATTTTCATAATCGAAAAACTGAACACTACACAAAATAACAACGAAGAGAAAAAGAAACAGTTCTGCCAGGTGAACAAACACAAAACAGAAATTAAACACCCACAACCAAAATGGGGAAAACAGGCTACCTAGGTTTGATTCTCAATCAGAGACAACGAACGACACCGGCCTCTGATTGAGAACCATACTAGGCCAAACACATATAAATATAACAATATAGAAAAAAAGAACACCCCAAATCACGCCCTGACCAACCTAACACAAAGACATAAAAAATAAACTAAGGTCAGAACGTGACAGCATTTGTGTTACTTATAAGGTAGTATTGCTCACTTCAGCTGTTTAAGATCCATAACTCATACTTTTTTTTAGGTAATTGGTTTCCTCAATGTTTGATTAGCCACAACTTATCCGGTTTAACTGTGTGGAGGTGTGTTTATCATTAGTTGAATATATTGAAGCCTTGGCCTGAAAAATAGTTATTTCACAGTTTAAGTATTTTGATTGATAAAGTGATCCTATCTATTTTCTGTCATTTGAACAATGTGGATTTTGAAGTGTCATGACTCCTGGTTTTCTCCCTTACTGTCATGTCTTTGGTTCCAGGAAAATAGACTATGGCTAGTTTATTTTTCCTCTGATTTTCCTCATTCGTTTGTGTAACTTGCAGGCCTACAGAGAGACAGACAGATCGACAAACAGACACCATGGCTATCCTGTTGTTTCTAGTTTCCTTAAAAAGGCATAAGAAGTGGAGGTGCTGACAAAATAATTACTTTCCTGAAAGATCATAATGCTTAGTCGCAATCTACCCATTCTAATAATACCTTACTAGAACATTTAGAATGCCTAATGGCTCAGGGATACCCACATGAATAAAATACTACATTGCATAAATACTATTTTATTCATTGCAGTGCTTTTGTGATCTAAAGTCTGCAAATCCATCAAACGGGCAAAGCGTCAATACAAGATTAAGATTGAATCGTACTACACCAGCTCCGATGCTCGTCGGACGTGGCAGGGCTTGCAAACTATTACAGACAACAAAGGGAAGCACAGCCATAAGCTGCCCAGTGACACCAGCCCACCAGACAAGCTAAATTACTTCTATGCTCGCTTCGAGGCAAATAACACTGAAACAGCATCAGCTGTTCCGGACGACTGTGTGATCCCGCTCTCCGTAGCCGATGTTAGTATGACCTTTAAACAGGTCAACATTCACAAGTACGCAGGGCCAGACAGATTACCAGCATGTGTACTCTGAGCATGCACTGACCAACTGGCAAGTGTCTTCACCGACATTTTCAACCTGTCCCTGACTGAGTCTGTATACCAACCTGTTTCAAGAAGACCACCATAGTCCCTGTGCCCAAGAACACAAAGGTAACTTGCCTAAGTGACTATCAACCCATAGCACTCACCTCTGTAGCCATGAAGTACTTTGAAAGGCTGGTCATGGCTCACATCAACACCATCATCCCAGAAACCCTAGACCCACTCCAATGTGCTTACCGCCCCAACAGAGCCACAGATCTCTATTGCACTCCACACTGCCCTTTCCCACCTGGACAAAAGGAACACATATGTGAAAATGCTATTCATTGTCCACAGCTCAGCATTCAACACTCAAAGCTTATCACTAAGCTAAGGACCCTGGGACTAAACACTTCCCTCTGCCACTAGATCCTCATTGCAAGGGTCATTGCACTAATAATGGCGCAGACTGGTAAAACATTCCCAATGTTCTTAGTACCAGTCTGCATATTCAAACTAATACAATATAACTATTAACGGTGTGAAAAATGCCCGAGATATGAATTCAGTAGGCAGATATTATTCAATTTTGCTTACAGTGGTGATGGACAGCTGGTGGCATTTTGAAAACAGGTTTTCAAACACTTGAAGCCCGATTAGCACCATAATCAAAGTGAGGAAAATCGGCGAACTGCTGTATACTTATGGCCTATTGTGAGCTAAAAGTCACACTTTTGCAGTACTCCTCACCTCGCCCGTAACTCCACCCTTTAACACAGTTACCATTCAAAAATTAGCTGTTTATCTAAAAAAAATGACATTGCGACCAAAGAGAACAGACAAAATGGACATTGTTTTCATCAAGCCAGCTTCTTTCTATGGTGCTACCCGTTCCAGGGTTAGGACCATGAGAGGACTTGAAAATGAGCCAGAGCTTAGAGGATGATAAAAACTAAAGGTAATTTTGTTTCAGTGCATTTTTTAAAGTTTTATTATATAGCCTATCAATGTGTAGGCATAAAGTGTAATAAAATTGATAATAAAAATAACATTTAAATAAATTATTGTGTACTAAAAACATAAATGTGTTTTTGCAGAGCATACAACCATGCCGACAACAATACATTTTAATTTTAATTTTTAGTATTTTTACCTTTATTTAACCAGGCAAGTCAGTCAAGAACAAATTCTTATTTTCATTGACGGCCTAGGAACAGTGGGTTAACTGCCTGTTCAGGGGCAGAACGACAGATTTGTATGGAGCTCAGTGGACAACGGGCCGCACCAAAAAAACACATGGTTGCCAAGAAAGCGATTAGTTTTGCTAGATTCTTAAAATTTGTACGCAGCATTTGTGTGTTGGAGTCACTTTTAATTCTTAATTGATCTACCATTTCTATCGTAGGCCACTGTAATTGATGGGGGCTCAGGGTGGTACCATTCTGCTCATCTGATGAAGATGCACATGGATCAAATTAAAACTTTGAAGACCGGGATTGAGTCATTCGAAGCAGACCAGCAGAAAGAGAAACACTATCTGAAAGCAGAGATACGGGCAACAGTTGATGTCCAGAGCCAGGCGGCATTGGTGGAGAGTAAAGGCAGAGAACGACATGTTGAAGAGAGCAGCTCACAGATCACTGCACCTGTACATAGTCCATCTGTAAATAGCCCATCCAACTACCTCATCCCCATATTGTTATTTATTTTGCTCCTTTGCACCCCAGTATCTCTACTTGCACATTTATCTTATGCACATCTATCACTTCTGTGTTTAATTGTTAAATTGTAATTACTTCACCACTATGGCCTATTTATTGTCTTTACCTCCCTAATCTTACATAATTTCCGCACACTGTATGTAGATTTCTTCCTATTGTGTTATTGACTGTACATTTGTTTATTCCGTGTGTAACTCGGTGTTGTTGTTTGTGTCGCACTGCTTTGCTTTACCTTTGCCAGGTCGCAGTTGTAGATGAGAACGTGTTCTCAACTGGCCTACCTGTTTAAATATAGGTGAAAAAAAGAGGGCGTGGAACGGGATGGAGTCACAATCCATGCCAGTCACACCTGTGAGCTCTGGAACTCCACCACTGACAGGTAGAGCCAACATACCGGGCGAGTTCATCAGGTCGTCAGTTCACCCTGACATTTCCATTCCTCTTCTGACAACAGAACTTGACCAAGGCAGATGTGGCTTACCAGTGAACCTCCGGGTGTTCATCATTAATACTGTGTCTCAAAAGTTTCTGTCCATGACTGATGCAACCCGAAAGAGCATTAAAGACAGAGATAATGAGTACTTTAGGTCACAGAGAAAGTCTGGACATGGCCTGCTCTCCCTTATGTAAGGAATTAGGCTATTTCCCATGTTTACTACAATATGTACTATATGCTATGTTTACTTGTCAGACTGCGCAGTAGCCTAATAAACAAATGCAGGTGGCTTATATCTTCAAAATACTTTAAATGCTTTATTATCCAAATGTAAAAGCATATACTGTACAGTACTGTATTTCTTCATCAGCATATTTATGTGTTCATTAACCTCTCTAGGGTAGGGGGCAGCATTCAGAATTTTGGATGAAAGGCATGCCCAAATTAAACGGCCTGCTACTCGGGCCCAGAAGATATGCATATAACTGGTAGATTTGGATAGAAAACACTCTAAAGTTTCCAAAACTGTTAAAATAGTGTCTGTGAGTATAACAGAACGGATTTAGCAGGCGAAAATCTGAGAAAAATCCATTCAGGAAGTAGTTTCCTTTTGGTTTTGTAGTTTTCTATTCAATGCCATTACAGTATCCATTGACTTAGGACTCTATATGCAGTTCCTATGCCTTCCACTAGATGTCAAGTCTTTAGAAATCATTTCAGGCTTGTATTCTTATAAATGAGGGAGTAAGACCAGTCTGAACGAGTGGACACTAACATGACGCAAAGTTTTTTCAGGCGCATGTGCATTTCTTGTTTACCTTTTATATTGACGACGTTATTGTCCAGTTGAAATATTATAGATAATTTAGGCTGAAAAACAACCTGAAGAATGAATATAAACATCGTTTGACATGTTTCTATGAACTTTACGGATACAATTTGGATTTTTTGTCTGAGTGTTTTGACTGAGTTTGAGCCTGTGGATTACTGAAGAAAACACAATAACAGGTTTTTGGATATAAAAGAGACTTCATCAAACAAAAGGAACATTTATTGAGTAAATGAATGTCTTCTGATTGCCACCATAAGAAGATCAAAGGTAGGTATTAATTTTATCTCTATTTCTGAGTTTTGTAACGCTTCTGCTTGGCTGGTTACTGCTTGTAATAATTTGTCAACTGGGCTATGTTCTGGGCTAGGTATGTTCTGGGCTAGGTAAGCTTTCACCGAAAAGCATTTTATAAATATGGCACTGTTAATCTTTAAACTTATGTAAAATATGTTTTGTTTTCTGAATTTTTATAATGAGCATTTCTGTAATTGAATTTGGTGCTCTGCAACCTCACTGGATGTTGGCCAGATGGGACGCTAGCGTCCCACATACCCTAGAGAGGTTAATAAAATAATGATAAAAATACTCTTTCAAAATGCAGATTTTTATTTAGTTATGGATCCATAATGAATTACTATGGGAATAAATATCATTAAATTACAGAAATATTGGAACAAAGTTGTCTAACAAAGGTTAACAAATTGTTGGGTACGGGAAAATACTCTTTCAGAACACACACGGTCTTGTAGCACAGCACCCTTATGGCTTTTAGCAGGTAGCTGGACAATAGACTTGCCTAGAAGGAGGGTAGTGGGAGAATTCAATTGTCAAATGTATTTTTTTGTTAGGTTGGCTGTATCACAACCGGCTGTGATTGGTTCCAATTTCAGTTTTATCCACCAGAAAAGGCAAAACAAATAATACAAAAAGTATTATTATTATTATGTATCACATCTGACCGTAATTGGGAGTCCCATGGGGCGGTGTACAATTGGCCCAGCGTTTCTCTCCCTCTAAAAATCTAAAACACATCTTATTTTGGCTTTTATTCAGATTACAATCACATACTTTCCTTTTTTTAATGAAATAACCTCCAAATATCATTATATATTATCAAGTTGATGGCACAGTCATACACAGTCATAGCCCGGCACCAACATAAAGCTGAGTGATTCACTCATTCATGGCTTTGGATCAAAAGAAATACTGTAAGTACTAACATTCTTTCTGATAGTCTTTAATAAAATAAATGTTTTGGTTATCCTGACCTGGACACCATGTACAGTATTATAATAGCCCATTATTGGCTGTTAGCAGGATAATATACCTTTACCAACACCTCTCTGTATTTTGATACTTTGTGGGTGGGGCCACCCGATTGGTGCAGCGGTCTAAGACACTGCATCGCAGTGCAAAATGCGTTGCTACAGATGCCAGTTCTATACCTGTGCCGGTTGCCACCGGGAGACCCATATGTAATTATTGGCAGTCACGTCATTGATAAAAATATTTTTTGATATGCTGTAGGCGACATGAGTCTCACTAGTGTTGAGTAATGTGCTGTTAAAAGTGGTGTAGGTCTAATTTAATT
Organism: Oncorhynchus masou masou; assembly: GCF_036934945.1. Classification (NCBI taxonomy): domain Eukaryota; kingdom Metazoa; phylum Chordata; class Actinopteri; order Salmoniformes; family Salmonidae; genus Oncorhynchus; species Oncorhynchus masou. The sequence continues at coordinate 35,394,710 of NC_088238.1, forward strand.
AAAGATCATATTGTTAGTTAGAAGTTGTTAGTTAGAAGTTAGAAGTAATAGGATTTGAAGCAATAGCCTACCAGCTGGAGTCAACTATTTTAGCATTGTTTCACACTGCTCTGAGACAAGCATGGGGACTGGTCTTAATAAATCAATTTGATTTTTATTTTCACAGCTTGGCTATTGGTTAGACTACAATTCTACAATTAGGGTGTGGAAATGTTATGTTCTTAGTACTGTAGCCTACTCCCGATTGTCATGTTGTACAGCGCCATATTTTCTGTTCCATCCGAACGGAAACCCTGAGGGTTTTTAGTTTTTCTTGGAATAGAAACACCATAATATGAATCTAATTAATCTAATTAATTAAGCAATGTCTTAATCATTCCCATATACTATGTTCTTACAAAAAATATTTTAAATTCTCTAGTACAGCCACTATTGAAGGCTTTAAAATGCTTCTCAAAGATGCCCTCTGGTGGTCAAACTAGCACTAACATACCTTTAATGGTTACAATGGCTTACACTTAAATAACGTGCTATAGAATTCTGCTGCACAATGCAAGCTGTGCTGCAGTACGCTGCAACTCACATTCTGTCACACCCTGATCTGTTTCACCTGTCTTGTGCTTGTCTCCACCCCCCACCAGGTGTCTCCCATTTGTTTCCAATTTCCCTGTGTATTTATACCGGTGTCTTCTGTCTGTCTGTTGCCAGTTCGTCTTGTCAAGTCAACCAGCATGTTTTTCTGTGCTCTTGTTTGTCCTAGTCTCTGTTTTTTAGTCCTCCCGGTTCAGACCCTTTGCCTGCCCTGACACTGTACCCGCCTGCCTGACCATTCAGCCTGCCCTGACCTCAAGCATGCCTGCCACCCTGTACCTTCTGGACTCTGACCTGGTTTATGAACTTCTGCCTGTCCTCGACCTGCCTCTTGCCTGCCCCTTGTTTTTCAATAAACATCAGAGACTCTAACCATCAGTCACCGGTGTCTGCATCTGGGTCTCGCCCTGTGTCGTTATGGTACAAACTGGCCGTGACTGACCCAGCAGATACAGACCTGTTCCATTTATGGTGTCTCCTTGCAGGGAGCCACAATTAAAAAACATGAGGAGCTACTTCAGAACCTAATGGAAGAGCTCCATTCATGGTGGAATGCTACGACCAGTGTTTCAAGATGTTACAGGAGCAATTCCGTGGACTATCTCACAGGCAGCATGCCTCAACAGAGACCTCCCAGCCACTCAGTAATCCCCCTACCAGTGGTGGGTTTGTACAGCCTACCTTGGCTTCCCGGAACCCCGCTTACCTCATCTGGAGCGTTATGCTGGGGATCCTGGAACCTGCAAGGCGTTTCTTTCCCAGTGCTCCCACATTTTTGAGCTGCAGCCATCTCTTTTCCCTTCAGATTGGTTGAAGATAGCGTATCTGATTACTCTAATGTCTGGAAGGCCACTCTCCTGGGCTTCGGCAGTTTGGGAGCAACAAGCTGCCATTTGCGGAGGATGGAAGATTTCATGGCAGAGGTGAGGAAGGTGATCGATTCTCCAGTGTCCTGGAGAGAGGCGGCCCAAAAACGACTTGGATTACGTAAAGACTCCCATAGTGTGGCAGACTACACAGTAGACGTTGGCTGCCGAGAGTGCCTGGAATCTGGAGTCCCTGTTCGATACCTTCCTTTATGGACTTTTGGAGGAGATAAAAGACGAGTTCGGGAGTTACTGCTTGCTCATCAAGCTGCTGCTTGCTCATCTCTGAAGAGGCCTTGAAGTCCCGACGTCTGTACTTGCGAGACGAGCCGAAGATCCCTCGAGAATCATCGGGGATGGGCGACTCATTCATGCTGGAGCCTATGCAACTGGGCAGAGCTAGATTATCACCTAAGGAAGGTTCACATAGGTTGCGCTCCAACAGTTGTCTTGCAGAATTGCAGACTTGTTTACGTGCTGCTGTGCATTTTGTTGCTAACCTTACTTTGCTGCCTGACAACTTTACGGTTTTTACTTTTTAATTACCGTTTATATTTTCAGGTTTTCCCTCGCTCAACTTTTATTCCTTCAACTTTTTCACTCTGGACGCTTTATCTGGACGTGGTTTGTCAGGACCTCCAACAGCTGAAGCTAAGTAGTAACATGAACATGATGCCTTCTAATTTCAGTCGCTGTACTCATAATATACAGGACAACAATCTTATGGTGAGGATAGCTATGCTGTAATCCCAGCTTCAGACGCAACCGTTAGCAAGGGTATATTCAGTGTAGGAAAAGATGAAACAGCGTCTGTGCCACCAGTAAGTACAGATAGTAGTATAAATCCGCCCACACATTCCCCGCAGCCGGACAACTTTCTCATGGGTTCTGGAGGGAAATGCTGTAGGAATGCTCAACCGTTGTCGCTCGCTCAGTCAGCCGACAGAAACTTTCAACCGGTTCTCCCCATTAAAACCTCTTGGGGTTAGGGGGCAGAATTTTCACTTTTGGATAAATAGCGTGCCCAATTTCAACTTCCTGCTACTCATGCCAAGAATATAAGATATGCATATTATTCATAGATTTGGATAGAAAACACTCTGAAGTTTCTAAAATTGTTTGAATCATGTCTGTGAGTATAAACAGAACGTATGTAGCAGGCAAAATCCCGAGGACTAACTGTTCAGATTTTTTTCTCTCTCTGTTCCCTGAGTTGTCATTGCCCAGGGATATTTCTTAGGAACCTGTTTTCAGTTTCTACCGCTTCCACTGGATGTCACCAGTCTTTGGAATTTGGTTGAGGTTATTCCTTTGTGCAATGAAGAATTAGGCCAACTAGAAACTGAGTACACTGTTGAGAGTTGCGCAAGACGTAAAAAGTATCGCTGGTTTGTTTTCATTCCTGTATTGAACACAGAAAGACCCGTCTACAATTTGATCGATTATTAACGTTTAAAAATACCTAACGTTGTATTACAAAAGTAGTTTGAAATATTTTGGCAAAGTTTATAGGCAACTTTTGAAATATTTTGTAGTGACGTTGCATTTTTGTAAGCTGTTTCTTCTGTATCAAGTGCGCTTTATAAATGGACATTTTGGATATATAGGGATGGAATTAATCGAACAAAGGACCAATTGTGATGTTTATGGGACATATTGGAGTGCCAACAAAAGAAGCTTGTCAAAGGTAAGGCATGTTTTATATTTTATTTCAGCGTTTTGTGTAGCGCCTGTAGGGTTGAAATATGCTAACCCCTTTGTTTACTGCTGGTCCTATCATCAGATAATAGCTTCTTATGCTTTCGCCGAAAAGCATTTTCATTTTTAAAATCTGATTCACAATGAGTGTAGCTTTAATTGAGTATCTTACATGTGTGATTTTGTAACGGCAGATCTCCTCTTCGTCTGAAGAGGAGTAAGGATCGGACCAAGATGCAGCGTGGTAAGTGTCCATAATGTTTTTAATAAAGACAAATGAACACTCGAACAAAAACAATAAACGATAACGTGAAATCTACAAAAACCGAAACAGTACCAAACAAACACACACAAACAGTAACAAACGGAAACAAACACCCACAAAACAACAGTGAAACCCAGGCTACCTGAGTATGATTCTCAATCAGAGACAACTAACGACACCTGCCTCTGATGGAGAACCGTACTAGGCCGAAACAGAAACAAAACATAAAGAAACAAACAGACTTCCCACCCAAATCACGCCCTGACCATACTAAATAAAGACAAAACAAAGCAAATCAAGGTCAGAACGTGACAGTAGTCAGCTAGAAAGTTGTCTCGGCATCAAGTAATTGTCTCTGGCCCCCTTCCATTTAGGGAGAGTGATGAGCGCTACAGCAGAATCTCAACTCAATCGCTGGTTGAAAACTGTTTTCTGCCCCTCCCAAAGATAGAATTTGTAGATAATTGGCACTCTTTCTGGGACTCACCCACAAACAGGACCAAGCCTGGCCTGTTGAGGAGTGACGGACTCCATCGTAGCTGGGGGGTGCTCTCATCTTATCTACGAACATAGACAGGGCTCTAACTCCCCTAGGTCCACCATGAGCTAGGGTGCAGGACAGGCAGCAAGCTATTAGCCAGCCTGCCAGCTTAGTGGAGTCTGCCACTAGCACAGTCAGTGTAGTCAGCTCAGCTATCCCCATTGAGACCGTGTCTTTGCCTCAACCTCGGTTGGGCAAAACTAAACATGGCGGTGTTCGCTTTAGAAATCTCACTGGAATAAAGACCTCCTCCGTGCCTGCCATTATTGAAAGAGATTGTGATACATCACATCTCAAAATAGGGCTACTTAATGTTAGATCCCTCACTTCCAAGGCAGTTATAGTCAATGAACTAATCACTGATCCTAATCTTGATGTGATTGGCCTGACTGAAACATGGCTTAAGCCTGAGGAATTTACTGTGTTAAATGAGGCCTCACCTCCTGGTTACAATAGTGACCATATCCCCCGAGCATCCCGCAAAGGCGGAGGTGTTGCTAGCAAATTTCAATTTACAAAAAGAAACAATGTTTTCGTCTTTTGAGCTTCTAGTCATGAAATCTATGCAGCCTACTCAATCACTTTTTATTGCCACTGTTTACAGGCCTCATGGGCCATACACAGCATTCCTCACTGAGTTCCCTGAATTCCTATCGGACCTTGTAGTAATGGCAGATAATATTAAAATATTTGGTGACTTTAATATTCACATGGAAAAGTCCACAGACCCACTCCAAAAGCCTTTGGGAGCCATCATCGACATCATCAACATGTTGCCAGACCTAATCACGGCCACAATCATACTCTAGACTTAGTTTTGCCCCATGGAATAAATGTGGATCTTAATGTTTTTCCTCATAATCCAGACCACCATTTTATTACATTTGAAATTGCAACAATTAATCTGCTCAGACCCCAACCAAGGATCATCAAATGTCGTGCTATAAATTCTCGGACAACCCAAAGATTCCTAGATGCCCTTCCAGACTCCCTCCACCTACCCAAGGACATCAGAGTACAAAAATCAGTTAACCACCTAACTAAGGACCTCAATTTAACCTTGCGCAATACCCTAGATGCAGTCGTATCCGTAAAAACAAAAAATATTTGTCATAAGAAACTAGCTCCCTGGTATACAGAAAATACCCGAGCTCTTGAAGCAAGCTTCCAGAAAATTGGAACGAAAATGGTGCCACAACAAACTGGAAATCTTCCGACTAGCTGGGAAAGACAGTACCGTGTAGTATCGAAGAGCCCTCACTGCTGCCCAGTCATCCTATTTTTCCAACTTAATTAAGGAAAATAAGAACAATCCAACATTTCTTTTTGATACTGTCGCAAAGCTAACTAAAAAGCAACATTCCCCAAGAGAGGATGGCTTTCACTTCAGCAGTGACATGAACTTCTTTGAGGAAAAGATCATGATCATTAGAAAACAAATTACGGTCTCCTCTTTAAATCTGGGTATTCCTCCAATGCTCAGTTGTCCTGAGTCTGCACAACTCTGCCAGGACCTAGGATCAAGGGAGACACTCTAGTATTTTAATCTCTTGACATAATGATGAAAATAATCATGGCCTCTAAACCTTCAGGCTGCATACTGGATCCTCCAACTAAACGAAAGAGGTGCTTCCTGTGCTTGGCCCTCCTATGTTGAACATAATAAATGGCTCTCTATCTGGATGTGTACCAAACTCACTAAAAGTGGCAGTAATAAAGCCTCTCTTGAAAAAGCTAAACCTTGACCCAGAAAATATAAACAACTATTGGCCTGTATCGAATCCCCCATTCCCCTAAAAAAAAAGGAAAATGCTGTTGCACAGCAACTCACTGTCTTCCTGAAGACAAGCAATGTATACGAAACGTTTCAGTCTGGTTTTAGACCCCATCATAGCACTGACACTGCACTTGTGACCGATGCTTGTGCCATCAGACCGAGGCTCGGCATCTGTCCTCGTGGTCCTAGACCTTAGTGCTGACTTTGATACCATCGATCACCACATTCTTTTGGAGAGATTGGAAACCCAAATTGGTCTACACGGACAAGTTCTTGCCTGGTTTAGATCTTATCTGTCAGAAAGATATCAGTTTGTCTCTGTGGATGGTTTGTCCTCTGACAAATCAACTGTAAATTTCGGTGTTCCTCAAGGTTCTGTTTTGGGACCACTATTATTTTCATTATATATTTTAACTCTTGGTCATGTCATTCGGAAACATAATGTTAACTTTCACTGCTAATGCAGATGACACAGAGCTGTACATTTTGATTAAACATGGTGAAGCCCCAAAATTGCCTTCTCTGGAAGCCTGTGTTTCAGACATAAGGAAGTGGATGGCTGCAAACGTTCTACTTTTAAACTGGGACAAAACAGAGATGCTTGTTCTAGGTCCCAAGAAACAAAGTGATCTTCTGTTGAATCGGACAATTAATCTTGATGGTTGTACAGTCGTCTAAAATAAAACTGGGAAGTTTCTCGGCGTTACTCTGGACCCTGATCTCTCTTTTGACGAGCATATCAAGACTGTTTCAAGGACAGCTTTTTTCCATCTACGTAACATTGCAAAAATCAGAAACTTTCTGTCCAAAAATTATGCAGAAATATTAATCCATGCTTTCGTCACTTCTAGGTTAGACTACTGCAATGCTCTACTTTCCTGCTGCCCGGATAAAGCACGAAATAAACTTCAGTTAGTGCTAAACACGGCTGCTAGAATCTTGACTAGAACCAAAAATGTGATAATATTACTCCAGTGCTAGCCTCTCTACACTGGCTTCCTGTTAAGGCAAGGGCTGATATCAAGGTTTTACTACTAACCAACAGAGCATTACATGGGCTTGCTCCCACCTATCCTTAAGATTTGGTCCTGCCGTACATATCTACATTTACACTACGGTCACAAGACGCAGGCCTCCTAATTGTCCCTAAAATTTCGAAGCTTACAGCTGGAAGCAGGGCTTTCTCCTATAGAGCTCAATTTTTATGGAATGGTCTGCCTACCCATGTAAGAGACGCAGACTCGGTCTCAACCTTTAAGTCTTTATTGAAGACTCATCTCTTCAGTAGGTCCTATGATAGTGTGTAGTCTGACCCAGGACTGTGAAGGTGAACGGAAAGGCACTGGAACAACCAACCACCCTTGCTGTCTCTGCCTGGCCAGTTCCCCTCTCTCCACTGGGATATTCTGCCTCTAACCCTATCACAGGGGCTGAGTCACTGGCTTACTGGTGCTCTTCCATGTCATCCCTAGGAAGGGTGTGTCACTTGAGTTGGTTGAGTCACTGACGTGATCTTCCTGTTTGGGTTGTCGCCCCCCTTGGGTTGTGCCGTGGCCGAGATCTTTGTGGGCTATACTCGGCACTGTCTCAGGATGGTAAGTTGGTGGTTGAAGATATCCCTCTAGTGATGTGGGGGCTGTGCTTTGGAAAAGTGGGTGGGGTTATTTCCTGGATGTGGTCACAGTGTCTCCCGACCCCTCCTGTCTCAGCCTCCAGAATTTATGCTACAGTAGTTTGTGTGGGGGGGCTCGGGTCTGTTATATCTAGAGTATTTCTCCTGTCTTATCCCATGTTGTGTAAATTTAAGTATGCTCTCTCTAATTCTCTCTCTCTATTGTCAGTCTAGTGATTAGTTATTGGATTGACATGATGGAAGAGAATCTGAGGGAGTACATTCCATGGTTGCCAAGGGAGACCATCCATGCTACAATGCCACAATGTTTTAAGGACTACTACCAAGGAACAACCTGAATTATTGACTGCTCAGAAATTGCTTTACAGAAGTGCAAGAGTCTGGATTCAAGGGGGGAGTCATTAAGCCATAACTACACCCAGAACACTATCAAGTACCTGGTGGCCATTGCACCTTGTGGTCTAGTGATGTCCATCTCCTCGGCATATGGAGGTACTGTTGGAGTCGGAAGTTTACGTACAGCTTAGCCAAATATATTTAAACTACATTTTTCACAATTCCTGACATTTAATCCAACTAAGAAATCCCTGTCTTATGTCAGTTAGAATCACCATTTTCTTTTAAGAATGTGAAATGTCAGAATAATAGTAGTGACTGTCACGATCGTCGTATGAAGCGGACAAAAGCTCAGCGTGGTATGAATACATTCCTTTTATTGAATGACAAAAAACACGACGTAAACTGAACAAGCTAACAAAACAACGCGACTGCTAATGAAACATAGTGCTGGCATGCAACTAGACATAGACAATCAACCACAAACAAACAGTGAAACCCAGGCTACCTAAGTATGATTCTCAATCAGAGACAACTAATGACACCTGCCTCTGATTGAGAACCATACTAGGCCGAAACATAGAAATCCCCAAATCATAGAAAAACAAACAGACTTTGTGATGGCCACTCCAATACCTTGACTTTGTTGTCCTTAAGCCATTTTGCCACAACTTTGGAAGTATGTATGGGTTCAATGTCCATTTGGAAGACCCATTTGCAACCAAGCTTCAACTTCCTGACTGATGTCTTGAGATGTTGCTTCAATATACACATACATTTCCTAACTCATGATATCATCTATTTTCTGAAGTGCACCAGTCCCTCCTGCAGCAAAGCACTCTCACAACATGATGCTGCCACCCCCATGCTTCACAGTTGGGATGGTATTCTTCGCCCCTTTTTCCTCCAAACATAACGATGGTCATTATGGCCAAGCAGTTCTCTATTTTTGTTTCATCAGACCAGAGGACATTTCTCCAAAAAGTATGATCTTTGTCCCCATGGGCTGGTTAGTCTGGCTTTTTATGGCGGTTTTGGAGCTGTGGCTTCTTCCTTGCAGAGCGGCCTTTCAGGTTATGTCAATATAAATCAAATCAAATTTTATTTGTCACATACACATGGTTAGCAGATGCGAGTGTAGCAAAATGCTTGTGCTTCCAGTTCCGACAATGCAGTAATAACCAACAAGTAATCTAACTAACAATTCCAAAACTATTATCTTATACACAGTGTAAGGGGATAAAGAATATGTACATAAAGATATGAATGAGTGATGGTGCAGAGCAGCATAGGCAAGATACAGTAGATGGCATTGAGTACAGTATATACATATGAGATGAGTATGTAAACAAAGTGGCATAGTTAAAGTGGCTAGTGATACATGTATTACATAAGGATGGCAGGGTAGCCTAGTGGTTAGAGCGTTGGACTAGTAACCAGAAGGTTGCGAGTTCAAACCCTCGAGCTGACAAGGTACAAATCTGTCGTTCTGCCCCTGAACAGGCAGTTAACCCACTGTTCCCAGGCCGTCATTGAAAATAAGAATGTGTTCTTACTTGCCTGGTTAAATAAAGGTAAAAAAAGGATGCAGTAGATGATAGAGTACAGTGTATACATATGAGATGAATAATGTAGGGTATGTAAACATTATATTAGGTAGCATTGTTTAAAGTGGCTAGTGATATATTTTACATCCTTTCCTATCAATTCCCATTATTGAAGTGGCTGGAGTTGAGTCAGTGTGTTGGCAGCAGCCACTCAATGTTAGTGGTTGCTGTTTAACAGTCTGATGGCCTTGAGATAGAAGCAGTTTTTCAGTCTCTCTGTCCCAGCTTTGATGCACCTGTACTGACCTCGCCTTCTGGATGATAGCGGGGTGAACAGGCAGTGGCTCGGGTGGGTGTTGTCCTTAATGATCTTTATGGCCTTCCTGTAACATCGGGTGGTGTAGGTGTCCTGGAGGGCAGGTAGTTTGCCCCCGGTGATACGTTGTGCAGACCTCACTACCCTCTGGAGAGCCTTACGGTTGTGGGCGGAGCAGTTGCCGTACCAGGCGGTGATACAGCCCGCCAGGATGCTCTCGATTGTGCATCTGTAGAAGTTTGAGTGTTTTTAGTGACAAGCCGAATTTCTTCAGCCTCCTGAGGTTGAAGAGGCGCTGCTGCGCCTTCTTCACGATGCTGTCTGTGTGAGTGGTCCAATTTAGTTTGTCTGTGATGTGGACACATATAGGACTCGTTTTACTGTGGATATAGATACTTCTACAGAAGTATGTGACAACTCAGTGAAAATCTGCCTGCCGGATACTTCTCAACAATAAATGGCAGCATGTGTGTTGAGTAGAATGCCTTCAACCTCAGGACAGCCTCTGCACAGAACTGTGCATCATAGGGATCAGGGATGACAACTTGTCAGATGAGCCCAGATGAGCACCTTACTTTCTCTCAGTCCTGTGCAAAAGATACCAATTTGCACTTGCATGTAGTTGCCAGGTGGCCAATGTGGTTGCAATTGGGGTGTACCCTCCACCACCTTCACATCACAGGCTTTCCCATTGAAGACATCATCCAGAGAATCACAGCCCTTCCCCATGACAGGACACTTGATCTCCAACTGATCCTTGGAGTTCAGCACTATGTCAGGACTTGCTGATAGCCATGGCTCTTCAACACAGACAACAGTGCCTCTGTGGTCCACAGAGTATCCACAGTCTTCCAGCCACTGGGGGGCCATCAGCTCATTATCTTCAAATACATTAGAATGGTACAGCCAAAAATAAATATTCCATTCAGGCCTATTTTACATGGGATTGCTACTGGCTGTGATATTATTGTCAGTTCAGATTTAACACACGTATAGAGCAGACTCCCCACAGACAGATTCAATTATGTGAGTGGAATGCAGGAGTGGGAGGCAGGGGTGGACATTCTGGATGCTTTTCTGCATATTGGTCACTGGCCTTATGGTGTGTGAAGTCAATGCTGTTTAATAAAAAGTTAACCGCTTTGGCTCAAGGCTCCTCCGAGTCCCTGCATTCCATTGTATCTGCTCATCTGTGCAGGCTAGTTAGGTCACTGGACACTGCATTCTGCACCTGTGAAAGAATGTTTGTTACAAAAAAAGAAATTCAGAGAAAATCCCATTATTAATAATTGTATGACAGAGGACTATGTGATCAACTTAATAAAGATCTTATTAAGGGATAGGTGTCCCGCTAGCGGGACAACATCCGGTGAAATTGGAGGGCGTGCAACTCAAATAAATAATGGAATAGTAAACATTCATGAACATACAAGTATTTTATATAATTTAAAATCTTAAATTCTTGTTAACTTCTTGCGTCGAGCAATCCGGTATCTGGGAGCGTAATCATAGCCTCAAGCTCATTAGCATAACGCAACGTTAACTATTCATGAAAATCGCAAATGAAATTAAAGAAATATATTCATTCACAAGCTTAGCCTTTTGTTAACAACACTGTCATCTCAGATTTTCAAAATATGCTTTTCAACCAAAGCTACACAAGCATTTGTGTAAGAGTATTGATAGCTAGCATAGCATTAAGCCTAGCATTCAAGCAGGCAACATTTTCACAAAAACAAGAAAACATTCAAATAAAATCATTTACCTTTGAAGAACTTCGGATTGTTTTCAATGAGGAGACTCTCAGTTAGATAGCAAATGTTCAGTTTTTCCAGAAATATTATTTGTGTAGGGGGAAAAAAGTGTAGGCTCATTCCTGGTGCATTCACAGCCATATAAGGAGACATTGGAACACAGCGCCTTCAAAATCTGGGCCATTTCCTGTTTGAAATTTCATCTTGGTTTCGCCTGTAGCATCCGTTCTGTGACACTCACAGATAATATCTTTGCCGTTTTGGAAACGTCAGAGTGTTGTCTTTCCAAAGCGGTCAATTATATGCATAGTCAAGCATCTTTTCGTGACAAAATATCTTGTTTAAAATGGGAACGTTTTTTTATCCAAAAATTAAAAGAGCGCCCCCTATATCGAAGAAGTTAATCTGCATTGTCAGATTTACAATAGGCTTTACAGCAAAAGCATACCATCCGATTGTTTGAGGACAGTGCCCCACATCAAAATATTTTTCAACCAGCACAGACGTCATAAAAATCACAAATTGCAATTAAATAAATCACTTACTCTTGAAAATCTTCCTCTGTTTGCAATCCCAAGGGTCCCAGCTTCAACATGAATGGTCATTATGTTAGATAAAATCCTTCTTTATATCCCAAAAAGTCCATTTAGTTGGCACAATTGCTTTGAGTAATCCACTCGTTCAACGTGCAGACAAAGAAAAGAGTCCAAAAAGCTACTGCTAAACTTCATCCAAATAAGTCAAACAACGTTTCTATTTAATCCTCAGGTATCCTAAAATGTAAATAAATGCGCCGAAATACTGATATTGTTCCGGTGTTCTCTTCACCAAAACTCCATATTCTGGCTCATTTTTCAAAAAACAAGCCTGAAACCTTGAATAAAGACTGTTGACATCTAGTGGACGCTAGGGAATTGCAATCTGGGAGCCGGAATTACAGGACCCATAGCTTTCCATTGTAAGATCATGGGACATCAATTTTTTTTTTTTTTTCCGGTTGGTTTTTCTTCAGATTTTCGCCTGAAATATCAATTCTGTTATAGTCTCATACATTAGACCCTACCCCTAACATGTTTTAAATAGATTTTATACCCTACTCACCTGAACTCCATAAACCTACCTTGCTTCACCAAAATGAGATTTGACAGTATACTTACAGATTCCCCACACTAATACAGCAGTTCTGTTGATCCACAAATACATGTTAACATAACCAATAAATCATGACATTCTCAATTCAGCTTTCATCCAACAAAACGTTTGGTCTAACTGCTATGTTAAGCCTGACTATTTTATTATTCTGTCTCTAGATAAGGAAGTATTGTGCCCTTTCATCTATAAAAAAGGAACAACAAAAAAATAGATACTATCTCCACATTACTTGGTCTTGTAATTTATGTTCATAGCCTATTTTCGTCATTCCTTTTTATAGGTGAAAGTGCGCAATACTGCCTTATCTAGACACAAAATGATAAAATATTCAGGCTTAACATAGCAGTTAGACCAAACGTTTTGTATAGTTATCATTCCCTTCTCCCAGCTGCGTGCTCCAAAGCACCTCTCACTCACATGGCTCTCTCACATAGCTCAATTCCTATTAGCCAATGTCCCTCACATGATCGGGTCTTTCTCACAGGCTACAAGTTGCATATTGAAGACATTCAAAGAATATCCACATTTACTTTTCGTTCGCCAACAAGATGAATAGGTCTAATGAACCACAAAAGCACTAGCCTATCGACTTTTGGACCATGGGGGAATAGCAGTGGTGGGAAAAGTACCCAATTGTCATACTTGAGTAAAAGTAAAGATAGGTTAACAGAAAATGACTCAAGTAAAAGTCACCCAGTAAAATACTACTTGGTTAATATACTTGAGTATATTAATATACTTATGAATTAAAACTAAAAAGTATAAATTGTTTCAAATTCTTTATATTAAGCAAACCAGACAACATTTTCTTTATGGATAGACAGGGGCACATTCCAACACTGACATAATTTACAAACAAAGCATCTTAAAGGGTTTTAATATTAATTAAAGAATGTGGGAAGAAAGTATAGGAGATGAGAGGAGGAAAGGAGAGCGGATCTCTTGCTGGAGTGTTCGAGAAGCGAAACACTGTGGTGGCGACGGAGACAGAGGGAGCAGCAGTTTCCATGGTGATCCCATGGAAAAGAGCCAATCAGAATGCTGTAATCCTGTCGAACGCGGCTTTTTTTAATATATTGTGTAGTGGAGCTGGATAACTGCATTGCTCTCCACTTTCTGGAGCATCACGTTTGATATGATAGCTAAAAAGATGGAGAAAACACCTGTCTCCAGATTACATCTTCAAACTAAGGGCAACCGTGGTATGGCATTCCTGACAGGGAGAAGTGTCCATCATGCATGATGTATACAAATAAGATAGCTAGCTACATTTTCAGTTAAATTTTGACAAAGTTATTTCATTTCAAGTTAAAGTGTACTGTTAGCTAGCTAACTAACCTTAGCTGGCTGGCTACCTTGCTGAAGTTATTATTTGTTTCCCAGAGCCGTTTGCTTTTCTAGTTAGAGCCTAATGTAAGCTAGCTAACATTGAACCTGGTTAGTTAGCTCCCAGCACTGTGGTACTGTTGGCACTGTTCATTGTTGTTTAACTAGCTAATGTTAGCTGGCTGGCTCGTTAGCTAACGTTACGTGACATGATCTTAAATTTGTTTACCTAGCTAGGTTCATTGTTTATCTAGCTACATGTTTTAAACCTTTCACACGTACCATCACATGGGTGTGATCAGTCTACAGTGGTCCCTGAAGTGTACGATCACAACCGTGTGATTCGAACACTCATTTAGAACGGCGCAACAATCAACATTTGAGCGGCCACACTTTTTCAGAAACTATTTACACAAACGCAGTCCTTACTAAGTTATGTCCAGAATGTGAGCAGTTTATTTTTGGATGCAATGTTCAGATATTCACAGAAGTATCTATAGCATAACACAATCATCCTAACTGGACAAATGTAGGCTACATTTGTCCTAGCGCTAACTGAGGCAAGATTGACGCAACAAAAGTGGTCAAAATTTCTAACTCTCGGCTGACATAAACTACAATATGAATTAGCTAATAGCAATTACTATGTATAATTAATCACATCACGGGTGAGCTCACAATTGAAAGTAATCCGACGATTAGTTTCAGCGTGCAGCCATGCTTTTTTTCTTCACATAAACCAAAGATAATAAGAGAAGAGTTGAGTTTGGCCTGTTTATAGTATGTATGTTGACGGGGTGTGTTGTCTACCATCGTTCACGTCCCACAATTCTCTTCCTGAAGTTGTGTTATCTTCATATGGGGCAGTATTGAGTAGCTTGGATGAAAAGGTGCCCATTGTAAATGGCCCTACATTCAAACGGGTCTCCTGTGAAGTAGTGACCCGCGACTTTTGCCTAGTTTCCTTAAATGGGTCACATATACAGTAACTACTATGATAGTATAATAAGGCACTTATTTTGATAGGAATGCACACATGTCCAAAGTTAGGTAGTTTAGATGTTTTACCTCTTAGATATAGGGGCCGCTATTTTAATTTTGGGATGAAAAACGTTCCCGTTTTAAACAAGATATTTTGTCACGAAAGATGTTCGACTATGCATATAATTGACAGCTTTGGAAAGAAAACACTGACGTTTCCAAAACTGCAAAGATATTGTCTGTGAGTGCCACAGAACTGATGTTACAGGCGAAACCCAGATAAAAATCCAATCAGGAAGTGCCGCATTTTTTGAAACCGCCTCATGCCAATGACTCCTTATATGGCTGTGAATGAGCTACGAATGAGCTTATGTTTTCCACGCATTCCTCAAGGTGTCTACAGCATTGTGACGTCTTTTTAGGCATTTCCATTGGAGAATGGCTGTAAGGGACCATATATAGCGAGTGGTCACATGGTGTCTCCTGGAGAAAATCTTGCTTCTTATGAGAAACCAATTGCCTCAACGGATATATTATCGAATACATATGTTAAAAACACCTTGAGGATAGATCCTAAACAACGTTTGCCGTGTTTCTGTCGATATTATGGAGCAAATTTTGAAAAAAGTTTGGCGTGTTAGTTGAGGTATTTTTCGTTCGATTTCTCAGCCAAGCAGGATGAACAAACGGGAGCTTTTTCGCCTACAAAAATAATATTTTTGGAAAAAAGGAACATTTGCTATCTAACTGGGAGTCTCCTGAGTGAAAGCATCTGAAGTTTGTCAGAGGTAAATGATTTAATTTGGTTGCTTTTCTTATTTTCGTGAAAATGTTGCTTGCTGCCAGCAGAGCCTAGCATAGCATTATACCATGATAAACTTACACAAATGCTTGTCTAGCGTTGGCATATTTTGAAAATCTGAGATGACAGTGTTAACAAAAGGCTAAGCTTGTGTTTGAATATATTTATTTCATTTAATTAGCGATTTTCATGAATAGGAAAAGTTGCGTTATGCTAATGCGTTTGAGGCGATGATTACGCTCCCGGATACGGGTTTGCTAGTCGCAAGAAGTTAAGAGTGTTAAATCAGTAACCGAAAGGTCGCTGGTTTGAATCCCTGAGCCAACTAGGTAAAAAAAATCTGTTGATGTGCCCTTGAGCAAGGCACTTAACCCTAATTTCTCTGGATAACAGTGTCTGCAAAATAACTAAACTGTAAAATTATTATTAAGGAAACAATAATGTAGGCAATGTGGTGCCAACTGGGGGGAAAAGTTTGTGCAGGTTCTGTTCTAACTGGTAATGAGCAAATGTCTGTTTACTTGAGCTGGAGAAGTACGTTGGCTCTTGGTGCTTTCAAGACAATTTGGAACTCTGAAAAATGAAAGGTTAAATCATGATGTCAATGATCTTCAGGTCAGAAAGTGGGAGCTCTAGAGAGAGGCCAGAGTTTACGAGTTGGATGACCATTAAAAACAATTTTTCCCAGTCTAACCTCATTTTTTCAGTTAATTAGCAGGCAGCGTGCCATGGTTTGTGTAATAGGGTTATTTTTCAGGAGGTGTGGCCAGGTGGGGGCGTGATTTTCAGCTACTTCTTTTTGGCCAACCGTTAAAAGTAAATGTTAAAAATGTCAATTTTTCATTTTCATTCAATATTTTTGCATATTACATATTTTAATAACCTCTTGATGCTATGGGTGCGCTATTTCATTTTTGGATAAAAAGACGTGCCCGTTTTAAGCGCAATATTTTGTCACAAAAAGATGCTCGACTATGCATATAATTGATAGCTTTGGAAAGAAAACACTCTGACGTTTCCAGAACTGCAAAGATATTCCCTGTGGGTGCCCTAGAACGGGAGCTACAGGCAAAACCAAGATGAAACGGCATCCAGGAAACCAGCAGGATTTTTGAGGCTCCGTTTTCCATTGTCTCCTTATATGGCTGTGAATGCGAGAGGAATGAGCCTGCTCTTTCTGTCGTTTCCCCAAGGTGTCTGCAGCATTGTGATTCTTTGTAGGCATATCATTGGAAGATTGACCATAAGAGACTACATTTTCCAGGTGTCCGCCCGGTGTCCTCCGTCGAAATTGGTGCGTCTTTTTCAGCTGCTGGTATTTTTCCATGCGATTCTGAGGGGAAAGCAGGCTTCCACGAACTGCATATCAATGAAGAGATATGTGAAAAAACACCTTGAGGATTGATTCTAAACAGCGTTTGCCATGTTTCGGTCGATATTATGGAGTTCGGAAAAAGTTTGACGTTTTGGTGACTGAATTTTCGGTTCGTTTCGGTAGCCAAATGTGATGTACAAAACGGAGCGATTTCTCCTACACAAAGATTCTTTCAGGAAAAACTGAACATTTGCTATGTAACTGAGAGTCTCCTCATTGAAAACATCCGAAGCTCTTCAAAGGTAAATGATTTTATTTATTTGGTTATCTGGTTTTTGTGAAAATGTTGCGTGCTACTCAAAATGCTAAGCTAGCTTAGCATACTCTTACACAAATTAGTGATTTGCTATGGTTCAAAAGCATATTTTGAAAATCTGAGATGACAGTGTTGTTAAGAAAAGGCTAAGCTTGAGAGCAGGTGCATTATTTTCATTTGATTTTCAGAAATCGTTAACGTTGCGTTATGCTAATGAGCCTGAGGCTTTATTCACGATCCCGGATCTGGGGTGGGGAGTATCAAGAGGTTAATATAAATGTAATAACTGTGGCAAACCTCTTCAAGGTTAGGAGCGTTTGTCACAAATTAAGTGGTAAACTGTCACCAAATCACCCAAGAATGAGAGTTCTTTCGAACAGGACAGTACCTGTTTGTTTGTTTCTCCGTCTTGGTCCACCCAGGCCGTAGGCGAGGTCAAGGATAGCAGGGTTCGGTACACGAATCGGGTTCTCGGTAGGTCCAGGTCCAAACGCCAACAGGTAAATCCAAAACAATCCAGCTCATCGTAAATCCAGCCAATCTCTGTTGTCTCTTTCTCTATTGTTCATAGATCTTTGCAGCACTCTCTCTTCCTGGTTTTTCTTGACCCTTTATCTGTGGGTCGGCTCCACCTTCTGAGGGTTCCCCTTGCTTCTGGGACTTGTAGTTTTGGCGGTTGGCCATTTTGTGATCTGTAGTTCTGACAGGGGTGGCCATTTTAGTGATCGGGCAGAGCCCGTTTATTAGTTCTGCTCTCACATATCTGCCATTTATCACTCGACCCCCTTCTTTGCCACATAACATTTATTATTTAAATATTACAACAAAGTGGTAACCATACCAATATTGGGAGATGAGTAGGCTGTTGAGGAACTCATACCCTTGTGTAAACTTCATAAAAGCTACAAAGGTGTTCATGCTCAACTTTGACGTGGTCTTGTGGAGTTTATATCTGTGGGTTGGCATCCAACGTGTTGCATTATCGCCCCCCAAGTGCACTATAATACAAAGCCTTTATACTTTGTGATAAAAATGGGAAATAGGAAAAGTTCAATGCGTTTTAAATTACCCTACCAACTAACCCTACACTCATTAAAACCCACCACCAACTTTGACATGTGATGACAGTACAATAGAATATGAACTGGAATGTATGTAATTTACTCTCATGGGTGGCCAAAAATAACTATTTCACAGCCACGTACCTACTAAGCCACACCTACAGTCTTCTGGTCTGACCCAAAATAAAAGCCTAAAACTAGATCCCCTGTATACTGGTCTTGACAAGAGGAAAATAGGGGAGGTTCTCTTCTGCATTGTTCAACCAATCCAGTAAATGTGGAGGAGGAGTTTCGCCTGAGAATTGGAACATCCCATTGCTGTGGACTCGGCAGGGGTTGATTAACCCAAAAACCCAACTAATAATATAATATATATATCCCATTTAGCAGACGCTTTTGTCCAAAAACCCAACTAATAATATAATATATATATCCCATTTAGCAGACGCTTTTGTCCAAAGCGACTTACAAGTCGGCTGGGACCACTACTTTTACATATGGGTGACCCAACTGGCTTGGTCAAAATAACCTAACATGTGTTCGTTCCAATATGTACCCAAATTGGGTTGTTTTTAACCCAGCATTTTGTTTGTGTACGCTAGGCAAGGCAACTATGCTAGGAAAGTCTGCATCCCAACTGGCACGCTATTCCCTATACAGTCCACAACTTTTTACCAGAGCCCTATGGGCCTTGTTCAAAAGTAGTGCACTAAATTGGGGATCGTGTGCCATTTGGGATGCACACAAAGTCACCTGTTAGTGTCCTGTTGTTAGGGCATGTAGACAGTATCTACTTACACAAAGAGGTGTTATTAGCTGTCAGCAGTCACCTGGCAAAAACAAGAAGTGAGCTAGGCTAGGAATGAACTGTGAGAAGAACATGACCTTTGGGAAGGTAGGCTTTGTCGTGAGGGTTCCATCTCTCGCTTCTGTGTTCATCGAGAGAAAGAAAATGGTGGGGGGAAAGCAGAGGATGTGAACCAGAATAAAACTGTTCTGCCAATGCCTTGCAAAACAATCCCTTTTAATTTGACTACATTTTCCCTATATGCGTAGATTCAATGTTTATAATCCACTCTGTCAAATAATCCTCTTGCAAGAATAGATAACACACACACGCATGCACACACACATGATATGTGTGCAGGATTTTCTCTCTCTGAGAATAATACAGTCCATATTGTACGTAAAAGTAAAGAAGCTTGGCTGACCCGGTGTGTGTCAATAACTAATCCTGTAATACTGAGGGTTTAAACCAGGGTCGACCGTTACCAACCAGTATCACCGGGATAGGGTGTGTGTGTCTCAGCGTGTTTGTTATGTACTTGAGTGAAGACCCAAAAGCGGTTTTAACAGAAAACAGAGTTCTTTAATAAAAAACAGGAATGGCATAAATCCTCTTCCAACGTAGTCAATGGAACAAAAGAACGTAGTATAATGCAGGATGCACCTGCCAGGCAGACTCCGACAGGATAGGACAAGGTGGAAGCAAACGGGACGACAGCTTGCTTCTGGTATCAAAAACACAAACAAGAATCAGACCCTGAAAGTAGCAGGAACAGAGAGAGAAATAGAGACCTAATCAGAGGGGGAAGAGAGAACAGGTGGGGAAAGAGTGAATGAGCTAGTTAGGGGAAATGTAGAACAGCTGAAGAATGAGAGACAGAGAAGGTAACCTAAAAAGACCAGCAGAGAGAGACAGAGTGAAGAGAAAGGACAGGAACAGACATAACAAGACATGACAGTACCCCCCCCACTCACCGAGCGCCTCCTGGCGCACTCGAGGAGGAAACCTGGCGGCAACGGAGGAAATCATCGATCAGCGAACGGTCCAGCACGTCCCGAGAGGGAACCCAACTCCTCTCCTCAGGACCGTACCCCTCCCAATCCACTAGGTACTGCTGACCACGGCCCCGAGGGCGCATGTCCAAAATCTTACGAACCCTGTAGATGGGTGCGCCCTCGACAAGGATGGGGGGGAGGGACGAGCGGGGGCGCGAAGAACGGGCTTAACACAGGAGACATGGAAGACCGGGTGAACGCGACGAAGATAGCGCGGAGAAGAAGTCGCACTGCGACAGGATTAATGACCTGAGAAATACGGAACGGACCAATGAACCGCGGGGCCAACTTGCGAGAAGCTGTCTTAAGGGGAAGGTTCTGAGTGGAGAGCCATACTCTCTGACCGCAACAATATCTAGGACTCTTGGTCCTACGCTTATTAGCGGCCCTCACAGTCTGCGCCCTATTACGGCAAAGTGCCGACCTGACCCCCTTCCAGGTGCGCTCGCAACGCTGGACAAAAGCCTGAGCGGAGGGGACGCAGGACTCGGCGAGCTGAGATGAGAACAGCGGAGGCTGGTACCCGAGGCTACACTGAAAAGGGGATAGACCGGTAGCAGACGAGGGAAGCGAGTTGTGGGCGTACTCTGCCCAGGGGAGCTGTTCTGACCAAGACGCAGGGTTACGAAAAGAAAGGCTGCGTAAAATGCGACCAACAGTCTGATTGGCCCGTTCGGCTTGACCGTTAGACTGGGGATGAAAGCCGGACGAGAGACTGACGGAAGCCCCAATCAAACGGCAAAACTCCCTCCAAAATTGAGACGTGAACTGCGGGCCTCTGTCGGAAACGACGTCAGAAGGAAGGCCATGAATACGGAAAACATTCTCGATAATGATCTGAGCCGTCTCCTTAGCAGAAGGGAGCTTATCGAGAGGAATGAAATGAGCCGCCTTAGAGAATCTATCGACAACCGTAAGAATAACTGTCTTCCCCGCTGATGAAGGCAGTCCGGTGATAAAATCTAAAGCGATGTGAGACCACGGTCGAGAGGGAATGGGAAGCGGTCTGAGACGGCCGGCAGGAGGAGAGTTCCCAGATTTAGTCTGCGCGCAGACCGAACAAGCGGCGACAAATCGACGCGCGTCACGTTCCCGAGTGGGCCACCAGAAACGCTGGCGAATGGAAGCGAGCGTACCCCGAACGCCGGGGTGGCCGGCTAACTTGGCAGAGTGGGCCCACTGAAGAACGGCCGGACGAGTAGGAACGGGAACGAACAGAAGGTTCCTAGGACAAGCTCGCGGCGACGGAGTGTGAGCGACCTCTCAATCAATTCCCCAGACAGTCAACCCGACAACACGCCCGTCAGGGAGAATCCCCTCGGGGTCGGTGGAGACCTCAGAAGAACTGAAGAGACGAGATAAAGCATCAGGCTTGGTGTTTTTTGAGCCCGGACGATAAGAAATAACAAACTCGAAACGAGCGAAAAACAGAGCCCAACGAGCCTGACGCGCATTAAGTCGTTTGGCTGAACGGATGTACTCAAGGTTCCTATGGTCAGTCCAAACGACAAAAGGAACGGTCGCCCCCTCCAACCACTGTCGCCATTCGCCTAGGGCTAAGCGGATGGCGAGCAGTTCGCGATTACCAACATCATAGTTACGTTCTGACGGCGATAAGCGATGAGAGAAAAACGCGCAAGGATGGACCTTGCCGTCAGAGAGAGAGCGCTGAGAAAGAATGGCTCCCACGCCCACCTCTGACGCGTCAACCTCAACAACAAACTGTCTAGAGATGTCAGGTGTAACAAGAATAGGAGCGGATGTAAAACGATTCTTAAGAAGATCAAAAGCTCCCTGGGCGGAAACGGACCACTTAAAGCACGTCTTAACAGAAGTAAGGGCTGTGAGGGGAGCTGCCACCTGACCGAAATTACGGATGAAACGACGATAGAAATTAGCGAAGCCCAGAAAGCGCTGCAGCTCGACGCGTGACTTAGGAACGGGCCAATCAATGACAGCCTGGACCTTAGCGGGATCCATCTTAATGCCCTCAGCGGAAATAACGGAACCGAGAAAAGGGACAGAGGCGGCATGAAAAATGCACTTCTCAGCCTTCACATAAAGACAGTTCTCCAAAAGGCGCTGGAGGACGCGTCGCACGTGCTGAACATGAATCGAGAGAGACGGAGAAAAAATCAGGATATCGTCCATGTAAACGAAAACAAAAATGTTCAGCATGTCTCTCAGGACGTCGTTAACTAGTGCCTGAAAGACAGCTGGAGCGTTAACGAGGCCGAAAGGAAGAACCCGGTATTCAAAGTGCCCTAACGGAGTGTTAAACGCCGTCTTCCACTCGTCCCCCTCCCTGATGCGCACGAGATGGTAGGCGTTACGAAGGTCCAATTTGGTGAAAAACCTGGCTCCCTGCAAGATCTCGAAGGCTGAAGACATAAGAGGAAGCGGATAACGATTCTTAACTGTTATGTCATTCAGCCCTCGATAATCCACGCATGGGCGCAGGGACCCGTCCCTCTTCTGAACAAAAAAAAACCCCGCTCCGGCGGGAGAGGAGGAGGAGACTATGGTACCGGCGTTGAGCGAAACCGACAAATAATCCTCGAGAGCCTTACGTTCGGGAGCCGACAGAGAGTATAATCTACCCCGGGGGGAGTAGTTCCCGGAAGGAGATCAATACTACAGTCATACGACCGGTGTGGAGGGAGAGAAGTGGCCTTGGAACGACTGAACACCGTGCGCAGATCGTGATACTCCTCCGGCACCCCTGTCAAATCGCCAGGCTCCTCCTGTGAAGAAGAGACAGAGGAAACAGGAGGGATAGCAGACATTAAACAGGTCACATGACAAGAAACATTCCAGGATAGGATAGTATTACTAGACCAATTAATAGAAGGGTTATGGCGCACTAGCCAGGGATGACCCAAAACAACAGGTGTAAAAGGTGAACGAAAAATTAAAAAAGAAATGGTTTCGCTATGATTACCAGAGACAGTGAGGGTTAAAGGCAGCGTCTCACGCTGAATCTTGGGGAGAGAACTACCATCTAAAGCGAACAAGGCCGTGGGCTCCCCTAACTGTCTGAGAGGAATGTCATGTTCCCGAGCCCAGGTCTCGTCCATAAAACAGCCCTCCGCCCCAGAGTCTATCAAGGCATTGCAGGAAGCAGATGAACCGGGCCAGCGGAGATGGACCGGAAAGGTAGTGCGTGATCCAGAAGGAGAGGCCTGAGTAGTTGCGCTCACCAGTAGCCCTCCCTTTACTGATGAGCTCTGGCTTTTACTGGACATGAGGTGACAAAATGACCAGCGGAGCCGCAGTAGAGACAGAGGCGATTGGTGATTCTCCGTTCCTTCTCCTTGGCCGAGATGCGGATACCCCCAGCTGCATAGGCTCAGCATCCGAGCCGGCGGAGGAGGGTGGCAGTGATGCGGCAGGTGGCAGTGATGTGGAGAGGGGAGCAACGGAGAACGCGAGCTCCTTTCCACGAGCTCGGCGACGAAGATCAAACCGTCGCTCTATGCGAATAGCGAGAGCTATTAAGGAGTCCAGACAGGAAGGAACCTCCCGGGAGAGGATCTCATCCTTAACCTCGACGAGGAGACCCTCCAGAAAACGAGCGAGCAAAGCCGGCTCGTTCCAGTCATTACAGGCAGCGAGAGTGCGAAACTCAATAGAATAATCCGTTATGGATCTATTCCCCTGACATAGGGAAGACAGGGCCCTGGAAGCCTCCTCGCCAAAAACAGAACGGTCAAAAACCCGTATCATCTCCTCCTTAAAGTCCTGATACTGGTTAATACACTCAGCCCTCGCCTCCCAGATTGCCGTGCCCCACTCACGCGCCCGTCCGGTAAGGAGAGAAATGACGTAGGCGATGCGGGCTGCGCTCCTGGAGTAAGTGTTGGGCTGGAGAGAGAACACCACATCACACTGAGTGAGGAATGAGCGGCACTCAGTGGGCTCCCCAGAGTAACACGGCGGGTTGTTGATCCTGGGCTCCGGAGACTCGGAAACCCTGGAAGTGGGCGGTGGATCGAGGCGGAGTTGGTGAACCTGTCTTGTGAGGTCGGAGACTTGGACGGCCAGGGTCTCAACGGCATGTCGAGCAGCAGACAATTCCTCCTCGTGTCTGCCTAGCATCGCTCCCTGGATCTCGACGGCGGAGTGAAAAGGGTCCGGAGCCGCTGGGTCCATTCTTGGTCTGATTCTTCTGTTATGTACTTGAGTGAAGACCCAAAAGCGGTTTTAACAGAAAACAGAGTTCTTTAATAAAAAACAGGAATGGCATAAATCCTCTTCCAACGTAGTCAATGGAACAAAAGAACGTAGTATAATGCAGGATGCACCTGCCAGGCAGACTCCGACAGGATAGGACAAGGTGGAAGCAAACGGGACGACAGCTTGCTTCTGGTATCAAAAACACAAACAAGAATCAGACCCTGAAAGTAGCAGGAACAGAGAGAGAAATAGAGACCTAATCAGAGGGGGAAGAGAGAACAGGTGGGGAAAGAGTGAATGAGCTAGTTAGGGGAAATGTAGAACAGCTGAAGAATGAGAGACAGAGAAGGTAACCTAAAAAGACCAGCAGAGAGAGACAGAGTGAAGAGAAAGGACAGGAACAGACATAACAAGACATGACAGTGTTGGTGAATAACAGCTTGTATCACTGGGAGTGTGTCCACGGTCACTCACAGTTCCCCGCCCTCAGCCCAAGTCACAAAACTGACTGGACACTGTCATGTCTTTACTATCATTAAATGAAGACTTCGTTTTTATCAAAGATTCTCTGTAATTAGTATTACGCAATCAACTGATTAATCATGTAATTAACTAGGAATTCGGGGAACCAAGGAAAAATATTCAGATTACAAAGTTATCATTTCCTAAAATAACTTTTCAGATATTTTATCTGATAAATTAGTCTTCGAATTAATTTACTTTACCTCACGTTCGTCTCATTCCAAACGTCGTAACTTGTTGGTTATCTGCACGTACTCAGTCTTCACTATGAGTCATCCATACATCAATTGTCTTAAATCATTTATTTATTACTAACTAAGTAATTCACAGAAATGCATGAACATACAGTAAATATGGTTGCAAGAAATTATAGGAGAATTTGCACTAGTGGGCTAAACCGGCATCGCGGCTTGTTAGACAAAAGAGAAGTGGGGGTCGACTAAGTCACTACAGAGTGACAATTATAACAATTGAAATGCTAAACCTTTGCACATGAACGCTCACTCATTCGGGAACAATTGCAATCAATATATATATATTTACGCTCAGTGTGTCGTCTTGATTGCTGGTGAAAAGTTTGTTTCTTTTGTAGAATTGTCCGTCTCTCTCCCTCTCTCTCTCGGTTGTGGTTAGAGTGAATTGTTCAAAGTGACATTCATTAGTTTCGTTATAGAATGGATGTTTCGGCGGTTGTCGTTCTTTGCGTTCAATGATATCGAATTCCTAGCTGCAGACTCGTAATTCATATCAAAGACTTGTTCTTATTCTGTCGGTATCGATAGTCTAAGAGTTTGACCACGTGGTATGGTTAAAAGATTCAGTAATGGTTTATACAACCTTTGTCCCCCTCCTTATGGAGAACAACATGGTCTGCAACCTTTAGCCATCTCGTAATTGAGGTAAGCTCGGTCTGCTGATCGAAAACCCGAGTGGGGGTTTTATTCGGAAGGGTTGAAAAGGGCTGTCCCAGGATGTCTGACCCTAACTGGGCCCAGGGGCGGTCCTCTGATTTAGTTCAAATCAAAAGGGAATTGTATTTTTCTTCATTAAACAGTCCAAAATCATATTACACAATTATACAAACAATAACATACTCACTCATTCATCTTATACAACAATTAGATGTAAACCTCATATCTGAGGCTATTATATAAACAGCGTTATGGTAATGTGGCCACACCGGCTCCCATGAGCCCCAAGTTGTGACAAACGGACCCGTTCGTAGCTGGATTCTTCACCGATCTTTTATACTTTCTCTGGAACATGAAATTTGTTCGTACCTCAAGTTCTGTGAGGTGGAAGGATTTCCTTTGAAAATTAAAATCTACTCTCTCTCTATACTGTGTGTCCATGAGGAGATCCTCAAGAATTTATGATGTCTCTCTGACCACAAACAACCTAGTTGAAGGAGGCAAGGGGGGGGGGGGCAGGGAGAGGGGGATGGGGCTTGCTATACCCAAAGAGGCCAACGTCATGACAACACCGATACGCTGTTGATCACCAATATATATTAAGATGCATTATTAGGTTCGTTTTAGATTCCAGGCATCACAGATCTGAATCATTCTTACCAGACTTACACTAGAATAAATGTTTGTCTGTCTGGGTGGGTGGATTTGGACATTTGTTCATCCGGAGCTATTCCAGGAGATTGGAGGTGAGACGAAGAAGTGGAGATTGTCATTGAAACAGAAAGCCCATAAGGTTACCTTTCAGAATAGCTAAAAAGCTAATGAGCACGTCTCAGCTTAGAATGACAGGGGCCAATTACATTTACATTTACAATTAAGTCATTTGGCAGACGCTCTTATCCAGAGCGACTTACAAATTGGTGAATTCACTTTATGACATCCAGTGGAACAGCCACTTTACAATAGTGCATCTAAATCATTTAAGGGGGGGTGAGAAGGATTACTTTATCCTATCCTAGGTATTCCTTAAAGAGGTGGGGTTTCAGGTGTCTCCGGAAGGTGGTGATTGACTCCGCTGTCCTGGCGTCGATGGTGCAGACCGTGAGGTCTGGATGTCATGTTTTCTACAGTCCTTAGTTCCAGCTGCAACTTCTACCTCTGCCACACCTTAACCTCCATCCTAGTCATTACTCTAACGCCTATTCCCCTACCCTAGTCCTACAATGCTAACCCCAACCCCCACCTTAATTAAACTTAACTCCTACCCATTGTCTAAACCCTAAAACCCACAGGACATAACTATGCCTTTTGACCTCTGTGTGTGTGTTACATGACTGACCGAGCTTGCCGTCTGCTGTAGCTAGATACTCCAGTGGTAGGATGGGGCTGAGGTAGAGAGGCTGGTATTCCCCCTTCCACCAGCAGGGGGCATCTTCAGTCCTCTGAGCTGAGCTGTGCAATATTGTGTATTTGCAGAATTTAATTCAGGGTGTTTCTTGATGTGAGTGTTCCTTTATATCAGGAAACACCCTTTGATGTCTTCCATTGGTCAGTTCCGGTGCTATGCTACTAAATGTTTCTCAACACAGATGATTTGTTTGCCAAGCAGATTAGGATTACTAACATTTCAGGTTTGGATAATTAACGTGGCAGGTTAGGAGAATGTGATGAAGGTTATGAAAAGGATTAGGGATAGGCTTAGCTACAATGCTACATGTTGTCCCCGACGCTAAAGAAACGGCCACGGACCAATGTTAATTACACCCTTCTCAATGAGCATTTGGAAGGGGCGCGGCTCCTTACTGAATCAGGTCAATGAGTTCCTTGTGATGAACAGAGCAGTTCATCTCTTCCAGAGGAAAAGGGACACACACAGAGACATGGACCGGGCACACAGATGAAGGGAGAAACACAGGGAGAAACACATGCATGTGCAAGAATGAACACGCACAAATGCAGGCACACACACGCACAAATGCAAGTACGCCTACACGTCCGTGCACGCAAACACACTTCTCTCATTATTAACATCCCCTGCATTTACAGAGCAGACCACTCACAGTTCCCAATAGAAACAACTTGGCTCTGAATGAGTGTGTAGTCAGAGGGGGTTAGGATAATCATGCTACCATTAGGGATTTACTACTGTGTGTTTTAATGCAGGCAGGCACACACACACACACACACACACACACACACGGCATACATGCTTGAACGCAGATATGCACGCACGCAAAGACACACAGTGATTTGAAGAGAACAAGCAATGCTGCATTGGTGGAAAAACGGCACATCCTCCACATGAGTGATGGTGGCTCAGTGTAGCAGAGTGGTTTGGGAGGTCCCTCGCCCCCCTGATTCGCTACAGTTATGGGGAGTGAAAGTACTCCCCATGAAAGTACTCTCTCACCCTTGACTCCATGTGTTTGATTAAAAAGTGTTGAGGTGGCTCTGTCTGCTCCCCCCTTGGCCCCCTACAGACTCCCTCAGGCACAGATTCCAAGTGTGTATATGAGTGTGTGTGCATGCCGGTGCGTTTGTGCATGCATGTGTGTATATGTGCATGCTTGCCTGTGTGTGCGCCTCCATGCCTGTGTGAGTCTGTGTGGGGTGCAGACATTTGATCCAGGGTGCTGCCTCCCCTCAGCCACGACAACAGGATTGTGTTACATGATTAAAGCGCTGCTGCTCTGCTCTGGCTACTATGCTGAGGCTGCAGAATGGAGCCGGGTGAAACGGGCCGTGCTGGCCCAGAGTCTGCTAAACTATGCTAGCTAATGCTACCACTCGGCTCTACTCTGTGAGGCTCAGTGCAGCAGCAGCTCTGTACTGTACTACAGACTGGCTGAGGTAGCTCTGGATAGTACACTAGGCTATATTACGCAAGGAGTACATTTTATAGTTCACGGTCATGGCCAAAATTTTTGAGAATTACATATTAATTTTCACAAAGTTAGCTGCCTTAGTGTATTTAGATATTTTTGTCAGATGTTACTATGGAATAATCGGATAAGGATAATTACATTTACATTACATTTACATTTAAGTCATTTAGCAGACGCTCTTATCCAGAGCGACTTACAAATTGGTGAATTCACCTTCTGACATCCAGTGGAACAGCCACTTTACAATAGTGCATCTAAATCATTTAAGGGGGGGTGAGAAGGATTACTTATCCTATCCTAGGTATTCCTTGAAGAGGTGGGGTTTCAGGTGTCTCCGGAAGGTGGTGATTGACTCCGCTGTCCTGGCGTCGTGAGGGAGTTTGTTCCACCATTGGGGGGCCAGAGCAGCGAACAGTTTTGACTGGGCTGAGCGGGAACTGTACTTCCTCAGTGGTAGGGAGGCGAGCAGGCCAGAGGTGGATGAACGCAGTGCCCTTGTTTGGGTGTAGGGCCTGATCAGAGCCTGGAGGTACTGCGGTGCCGTTCCCCTCACAGCTCCGTAGGCAAGCACCATGGTCTTGTAGCGGATGCGAGCTTCAACTGGAAGCCAGTGGAGAGAGCGGAGGAGCGGGGTGACGTGAGAGAACTTGGGAAGGTTGAACACCAGACGGGCTGCGGCGTTCTGGATGAGTTGTAGGGGTTTAATGGCACAGGCAGGGAGCCCAGCCAACAGCGAGTTGCAGTAATCCAGACGGGAGATGACAAGTGCCTGGATTAGGACCTGCGCCGCTTCCTGTGTGAGGCAGGGTCGTACTCTGCGGATGTTGTAGAGCATGAACCTACAGGAACGGGCCACCGCCATGATGTTGGTTGAGAACGACAGGGTGTTGTCCAGGATCACGCCAAGGTTCTTAGCGCTCTGGGAGGAGGACACAATGGAGTTGTCAACCATGATGGCGAGATCATGGAACGGGCAGTCCTTCCCCGGGAGGAAGAGCAGCTCCGTCTTGCCGAGGTTCAGCTTGAGGTGGTGATCCGTCATCCACACTGATATGTCTGCCAGACATGCAGAGATGCGATTCGCCACCTGGTCATCAGAAGGGGAAAAGGAGAAGATTAATTGTGTGTCGTCTGCATAGCAATGATAGGAGGGACCATGTGAGGTTATGACAGAGCCAAGTGACTTGGTGTATAGCGAGAATAGGAGAGGGCCTAGAACAGAGCCCTGGGGGACACCAGTGGTGAGAGCGCGTGGCGAGGAGACAGATTCTCGCCACGCCACCTGGTAGGAGCGACCTGTCAGGTAGGACGCAATCCAAGCGTGGGCCGCACCGGAGATGCCCAACTCGGAGAGGGTGGAGAGGAGGATCTGATGGTTCACAGTATCGAAGGCAGCCGATAGGTCTAGAAGGATGAGAGCAGAGGAGAGAGAGTTAGCTTTAGCAGTGCGGAGCGCCTCCGTGATACAGAGAAGAGCAGTCTCAGTTGAATGACTAGTCTTGAAACCTGACTGATTTGGATCAAGAAGGTCATTCTGAGAGAGATAGCGGGAGAGCTGGCCAAGGACGGCACGTTCAAGAGTTTTGGAGAGAAAAGAAAGAAGGGATACTGGTCTGTAGTTGTTGACATCGGAGGGATCGAGTGTAGGTTTTTTCAGAAGGGGTGCAACTCTCGCTCTCTTGAAGACGGAAGGGACGTAGCCAGCGGTCAGGGATGAGTTGATGAGCGAGGTGAGGTAAGGGAGAAGGTCTCCGGAAATGGTCTGGAGAAGAGAGGAGGGGATAGGGTCAAGCGGGCAGGTTGTTGGGCGGCCGGCCGTCACAAGAAGCGAGATTTCATCTGGAGAGAGAGGGGAGAAAGAGGTCAGAGCACAGGGTAGGGCAGTGTGAGCAGAACCAGCGGTGTCGTTTGACTTAGCAAACGAGGATCGGATGTCGTCGACCTTCTTTTCAAAATGGTTGACGAAGTCATCTGCAGAGAGGGAGGAGGGGGTGGGGAGGGGGAGGAGGATTCAGGAGGGAGGAGAAGGTGGCAAAGAGCTTCCTAGGGTTAGAGGCAGATGCTTGGAATTTAGAGTGGTAGAAAGTGGCTTTAGCAGCAGAGACAGAGGAGGAAAATGTAGAGAGGAGGGAGTGAAAGGATGCCAGGTCCGCAGGGAGGCGAGTTTTCCTCCATTTCCGCTCGGCTGCCCGGAGCTCTGTTCTGTGAGCTCGCAATGAGTCGTCGAGCCATGGAGCGGGAGGGGAGGACCGAGCCGGCCTGGAGGATAGGGGACATAGAGAGTCAAAGGATGCAGAAAGGGAAGAGAGGAGGGTTGAGGAGGCAGAATCAGGAGATAGGTTGGAGAAGGTATGAGCAGAGGGAAGAGATGATAGGATGGAAGAGGAGAGAGTAGCGGGGGAGAGAGAGCGAAGGTTGGGACAGCGCGATACCATCTGAGTAGGGGCAGTGTGGGAAGTGTTGGATGAGAGCGAGAGGGAAAAGGATACAAGGTAGTGGTCGGAGACTTGGAGGGGAGTTGCAATGAGGTTAGTGGAAGAACAGCATCTAGTAAAGATGAGGTCGAGCGTATTGCCTGCCTTGTGAGTAGGGGGGGAAGGTGAGAGGGTGAGGTCAAAAGAGGAGAGGAGTGGAAAGAAGGAGGCAGAGAGGAATGAGTCAAAGGTAGACGTGGGGAGGTTAAAGTCGCCCAGGACTGTGAGAGGTGAGCCGTCCTCAGGAAAGGAGCTTATCAAGGCATCAAGCTCATTGATGAACTCTCCGAGGGAACCTGGAGGGCGATAAATGATAAGGATGTTAAGCTTGAAAGGGCTGGTAACTGTGACAGCATGGAATTCAAAGGAGGCGATAGACAGATGGGTAAGGGGAGAAAGAGAGAATGACCACTTGGGAGAGATGAGGATCCCGGTGCCACCACCCCGCTGACCAGAAGCTCTCGGGTGTGCGAGAACACGTGGGCGGACGAAGAGAGAGCAGTAGGAGTAGCAGTGTTATCTGTGGTGATCCATGTTTCCGTCAGTGCCAAGAAGTCGAGGGACTGGAGGGAGGCATAGGCTGAGATGAACTCTGCCTTGTTGGCCGCAGATCGGCAGTTCCAGAGGCTACCGGAGACCTGGAACTCCACGTGGGTCGTGCGCGCTGGGACCACCAGATTAGGGTGGCCGCGGCCACGCGGTGTGGAGCGTTTGTATGGTCTGTGCAGAGAGGAGAGAACAGGGATAGATAGACACATAGTTGACAGGCTACAGAAGAGGCTACGCTAATGCAAAGGAGATTGGAATGACAAGTGGACTACACGTCTCGAATGTTCAGAAAGTTAAGCTTACGTAGCAAGAATCTTATTGACTAAAATGATTGAAATGATACAGTACTGCTGGAGTAGGCTAGCTGGCAGTGGCTGCGTTGTTGACTTTGTAGGCTAGCTGGCAGTGGCTGCGATGTTGACACTACACTAATCAAGTCGTTCCGTCGAGTGTAATAGTTTCTACAGTGCTGCTATTCGGGGGCTAGCTGGCTAGCTAGCAGTGTTGATTGCGTTACGTTACGTTAAAAGAATGACAATAGCTGGCTAGCTGACCTAGAAAATCGCTCTAGACTACACAATTGTCTTAGATACAAAGACGGCTATGTAGCTAGCTAGCTACGATCAAACAAATCAAACCGTTGTACTGTAATAGTTTCTACAGTGCTGCTATTCGGGGGCTAGCTGGCTAGCTAGCAGTGTTGATTGCGTTACGTTACGTTAAAAGAACGACAATAGCTGGCTAGCTAACCTAGAAAATCGCTCTAAACTACACAATTGTCTTAGATACAAAGACGGCTATGTAGCTAGCTAGCTACGATCAAACAAATCAAACCGTTGTACTGTAATGAAGTGAAATGAAAATGTGATACTACCTGTGGAGCGAAGCGGAAGTTAGTTGAAGTTCTATTCGGTAGAGGTTGGCTAGCTGTTGGCTAGTTAGCTAGCAGCATCTCCTACCTTAAGGACGACAAATAGCTGGCTAGCTAACCTCGGTAAATTAAGATAATCACTCTAAGTCTACACAAGATAATCACTCTAAGTCTACACACTCTAAACTACACACTCTAAACTACACAATTATCTTGGATACGAAGACAGCAAAGACAACTATGTAGCTAGCTAACACTAGCTAACACTTCACTAATCGAGTCGTTCAGTTGAGTGTAATAGTTTCTACAGTGCTGGTGGACAGTGGACGTTAGCTAGCTGCTTAGCTAGCTGCTGGGCAGATAGCAGTGTAGACTACGTTAGGACGACGAAATACGATAATTACGCAATTATCTTTGATACAAAGACGGCTATGTAGCTAGCTAAGAAGAAATTGCTAAGATTAGACAAATCAAATTACAATGGATAATTGCAAGCATTTCATAAGTGTCAAAGGCTTTTATTGACAATTACATGAAGTTGATGCAAAGAGTCAATATTTGCAGTGTTGACCCTTCTTTTTCAAGACCTCTGCAATCCGCCCTGGCATGCTGTCAATTAACTTCTGGGACACATCCTGACTGATGGCAGCCCATTCTTGTACAATCAATGTTTGGAGTTTGTCAGAATTTGTGGGTTTTTATTTGTCCACCCGCCTCTTGAGGATTGACCACAAGTTCCCAGTGGGATTAAGGTCTGGGGAGTTTCCTGGCCATGGACCCAAAATATCGATGTTTTGTTCCCCGAGCCACTTAGTTATCACTTTTGCCTTATATCAAGGTGCTCCATCATGCCGGAAAGGGCATTGTTCATCACCAAACTGTTCCTGGATGGTTGGGAGAAGTTGCTCTCGGAGGATGTGTTGGTAACATTGTGTTCTTATTTAACATTGTGAGTGAGCCCACTCCCTTGGCCGAGAAGCAACCCCACACATGAATGGTCTCAGGATGCTTTACTGTTGGCATGATACAGGACTGATGGTAGCGCTCACCTTGTCTTTCCCGGACAAGCTTTTTTCCAGATACCCCAAACAATCGGAAAGGGGATTCATCAGAGAAAATTACTTTACCCCAGTCCTCAGCAGTCCAATCCCTGTACCTTTTGAAGTACATTAGTCTGTCCCTAAATTTTTTTCAGCTTCTTTGCTGCCCTTCTTGACACCAGGCCATCCTCCAAAAGTCTTTGCCTCACTGTGCGTGCAGATGCACTCGCACCTGCCTGCTGCCATTCCTGAGCAATCTCTGTATTGGTGGTGCCCCGATCCCGCAGCTGAATCAACTTTAGGAGATGGTCCTGGCGCTTGCTGGACTTTCTTGGGCCCCCTGAAGCCTTCTTCACAACAATTGAACCACTCTCCTTGAAGTTCTTGATGCAATCTTACTGGCAGGAATATCCTTGCCTGTGAAGCCCTTTTTGTGCAAAGCAACGACGACGGCACGTGTTTCCTTGTAGTTAACCATGATTGACAGAGGAAGAACAATGATTCCAAGCACCACGCTCCTTTTGAAGCTTCCAGTCTGTTATTCAAACTCAATCAGCACGACAGAGTGATCTCCAGCCTTATCCTCGTCAACACTCACACCAGTGTTAGCGAGCGAATGAATCACTGAGATGATGTCAGCTGGTCCTTTTGTCGCAGGGCCGAAATGCAGTGGAAATGTTTTTTTGGGGATTCAGTTCATTTGCATGGCAAAGGGGTACTTTGCAATTAATTGCAATTCATCTGATCACTTTTCATAACATTTTGGAGTATATGCAAATTGACATCATACAAACTGGGGCAGCAGACTTTGTGAAAATTAATATTTGTGTAATTCTCAACTTTTGGCCACGACTGTACACATGGTGATGGATGACTTACCCACGGACATGGATGACGTGCACAAATACCGATGAAAATGGGTATGCCAATGGGCATACACACACACGTACAGTAAATGCACAAACATTATGAACGCATGCAAGCACACAGACTTGTGTCCAGACATGCACACGCATTACTGATCCCCATTCCACTACAGTCTGCCAGCACATGCCTTAGAGTAGTAATCCAGTAAACATCAGCAAACATGTCCACGTTGGCACGATGTGGGCCCAATGCGGGCTAAAATATCAACAAGCTCGCAAAATCTCACTGCAGAATTCATCCACGTTCTCCAAACGTCATTTACGTTCTACAAACGTCAAATTTGTAAGTGTTTTTATTGCTCCTGCTGCTCTGTATTATTCCAGGTTTAGGCACTCATTAAGCTAAGAGATAGGGTTTGGGATAGGGTTCAAACCAAAAATTAAAAACTAATGATCACAACTGGGATTAAAAATGCAACCTTCAGAGCCAGAGTCATGGGATTACACCTATCCACTACCTCTGTCCACAACACTAACAAAACCCAAACCCCAGTTATGCATTAGGGGGCGCTATTAAATTTTTGGTATGAAAAAGGTTCCCGTTTTAAACAAGATATTTTGTCACGAAAAGATGCTCGACTATGCATATAATTGACAGCTTTGGAAAGAAGACACTCTGACGTTTCCAAAACTGCAAAGATATTGTCTGTGAGTGCCACAGAACTGATGTTACAGGAGAAACCCAGATAAAAATCCAACCAGGAAGCGCCGCATTTTTTAAAACCGCCTCATGCCAATGACTTCTTATATGGCTGTGAATGAGCTACGAATGAGCTTACATTTTCTACGTATTCCCCAAGGTGTCTACAGCATTGTGACGTCTTTTTAGGCATTTCCATTGAAGAATGGCTGTAAGGGACCATATATAGCATGTGGTCACATGGTGTCTCCTGCAGAAAATCTCACGTAAAATACTGAGGTAGCCATTTTTCCAATCGCTTCTTATGAGAAACCAATTGCCTTGACGGATATATTATCGAATATATATGTTAAAAACACCTTGAGGATGGATCCTAAACAACGTTTGCCATGTTTCTGACGATATTATGGAGCAAATTTTGAAAAAAGTTTGGCGTTTTAGTTGTAGCATTTTACGGTCGATTTCTCAGCCAAGCATGATGAAGAAACGGGAGCTATTTTGCCTACAAAAATAATCTTTTTGGAAAAAAGGAAAATTTGCTATCTAACTGGGAGTCTCCTGAGTGAAAGGATCCGAAGTTCTTCAAAGGTAAATGATTTAATTTGGTTGCTTTTCTTATTTTCGTGAAAATGTTGCCTGCTGCCAGCAGAGCTAGCATAGTATTATGCCATGATAAACTTACACAAATGCTTGTCTAGCGTTGGCTGTAACGCATATTTTTTGCCTCTAGTGGACGGTTTTCCTTCGGACATGGATAGACGTCCAATTTCTACTTTAATCTTGAACGACCTGGCTGAAGATATTGGCCCCACCTAGGCCTCCGACATAGGCCTCCCCCAATGTCTCTATGAAATACGATCTATAATTACTAACAATGTGAGTGAAATTGTTTTCCTTCCAAAATGGTAATTAAGAGTTCTGTTTTGGAATGCCGTGGGTTTACCCCAACAACAGAATGGTATGGGTGTATACCAGTCATTGAAAATAATCATGTGAGTAGACTGCTGATTGGTCAGCTCATCTTCTTCTTGACCAGCTCAATCTTGCATTTGTTGTTTTATTATAAAGTATATATTTTTTTTATTTAATTTTACTAGGCAAGTCAGTTAAGAACAAATTCTTATTTTCAATGACGGCCTAGGAACAGTGGGTTAACTGCCTGTTCAGGGGCAGAACGACAGATTTGCACCTTGTCAGCTTGGGGATTTGAACTTGCAACCTTTTGGTTACTAGTCCAACGCTCTAACCACTAGGCTACCCTGCCCTAACCAATAGGCTACCCTGCCGCCCCAAGTAATTCTCATAGTGACTTGGATTTGAAAGTAATAGCATCGAGACTATTGCAAAACATATGAGGTGGCTTGCATACAGCAATTGGTTGAAATTATCCCATGTTTACACCAATCCAATTATTTCTAACTTTAGTAGTACATGTAATTAGAATCAAGTTAGCAAGCTTTTACATGTTAGCCAGTGAGAGCTAGTGATAGTGACGGACGAACTAGGCCTTTTTGAAAATCGCCATCTCCTGGCAACATTTACCAGTTAGATTCAGTAGCATGTAGCTTGAAAACCAAATTAGATTTTTTCCCAGAAAACTAAACATAATTCGTGACAGACTTTATTTTTTTTTAGTTCGTTTTGACTTTGTCAAAGATGATATTTCATTATAGTCTTACAAACGGGTCAATTAATTATGATTTTCAGTTAATCATTTTATAACTAAATCATCTTTTCATGATTCGTTTTCATTTACATTTACTACAAAAACCTTGACACACACACACACACGCACGTGCTGCTTAAAATATTAATTCCATGGTTTTCTCTGTGTGCGTGGAGGAGGGCTCTATATTTACGGTAACTGGGCAAATAAACCAAGATTAGTAGACATAACTGCATAGTTGTGTTGTTATAGACTGAAAAGCAGTTGATGTCAGTAATATGCCAAGAGAGAGCAAGAGAAAGTGTGAGCGAGAGTGAGAGAAAGAGAGAGCACTTATGATTACGGAAGTCACCTGCCCTCACCTCCCTTTCAGCAGAAAGACAACAGTGAAGTCCATTGTTATGAATAGCATGCTCATGTTACGCTATGTTTGCCTGTGATGCCTGTGATAACTCATCTAAACCTGC
The DNA here is from genome assembly GCF_036934945.1 of Oncorhynchus masou masou. Lineage (NCBI taxonomy): Eukaryota > Metazoa > Chordata > Actinopteri > Salmoniformes > Salmonidae > Oncorhynchus > Oncorhynchus masou. Next base: position 35,431,956 of record NC_088238.1, read on the forward strand.
CCACTAGAAGTCAAAGATGCCACAAATCATTATTTGGCGTAACAGTTTTGCTGTTTGTGGCATAGAAGTCCCATCAGCCTCTCTTTGATCATAATGTTATACTTTATGAATAGAATCTAACTGGAGATGGTGCACAGCAAATTGGCCAGTGTTACCAAGTGTTGATTTTTCAATGTAACATTTCTAGTGTAGATTCAGGTGCTGAATGAAATCTGTATCTGAAATCTGAAATCAAACCTGTTGCGACTCTTGGGGCAGTATTTTCATTTTTGGAAGAAAAAAAACGTTCCCGTTTTAAACGGGATATTTTGTCAGGACAAGATTCTAGAACATGCATATAATTGACAGCTTTGGATACGGAGATGAAAACACTCTAAAGTTTCCAAAACAAGAGGGCCACCATTGTTCCTGTTCCCAAGAAAGCTAAGGTAACTGAGCTAAACGACTACCGCCCCGTAGCACTCACTTCCGTCATCATGAAGTGCTTTGAGAGACTAGTCAAGGACCATATCACTTCCACCCTACCTGACACCCTAGACCCACTCCAATTTGCTTACCGCCCAAATAGGTCCACAGACGACGCAATCTCAACCACACTGCACACTGCCCTAACCCATCTGGACAAGAGGAATACCTATGTGAGAATGCTGTTCATCGACTACAGCTCGGCATTTAACACCATAGTACCCTCCAAGCTCGTCATCAAGCTCGAGACCCTGGGTCTCGACCCCGCCCTGTGCAACTAGGTACTGGACTTCCTGACGGGCCGCCCCCAGGTGGTGAGGGTAGGCAACAACATCTCCACCCCGCTGATCCTCAACACTGGGGCCCCACAAGGGTGCGTTCTGAGCCCTCTCCTGTACTCCCTGTTCACCCACGACTGCGCGGCAACGCACGCCTCCAACTCAATCATCAAGTTTGCGGACGACACAACAGTGGTAGGCTTGATTACCAACAACGACGAGACGGCCTACAGGGAGGAGGTGAGGGCCCTCCGGAGTGTGGTGTCAGGACAATAACCTCACACTCAACGTCAACAAAACTAAGGAGATGATTGTGGACTTCAGGAAACAGCAGAGGGAACACCCCCCTATCCACATCGATGGAACAGTAGTGGAGAGGGTAGTAAGTTTTAAGTTCCTCGGCATACACATCACAGACAAACTAAATTGGTCCACTCACACAGACAGCATCGTGAAGAAGGCGCAGCAGCGCCTCTTCAACCTCAGGAAGGGTGAAGAAATTCGGCTTGTCACCAAAAACACTCACAAACTTCTACAGATGCACAATCGAGAGCATCCTGACTGTTAAACAGCAACCACTAACATTGAGTGGCTGCTGCCAACACACGGACTCAACTCCAGCCACTTCAATAATGGGAATTGATGGGAAAGGATGTAAAATATATCACTAGCCACTTTAAACAATGCTACCTAATATAATGTTTACATACCCTACATTATTCATCTCATATGTATACGTATATACTGTACTCTATCATCTACTGCATCCTTATGTAATACATGTATCACTAGCCACTTTAACTATGCCACTTTGTTTACATACTCATCTCATATGTATATACTGTACTCGATACCATCTACTGTATCTTGCCTATACTGCTCTGCACCATCACTCATTCATATCTTTATGTACATATTCTTTATCCCCTTACACTGTGTATAAGATATTACTTTTGGAATTGTTAGTTAAATTACTTGTTGGTTATTACTGCATTGTTGGAACTGGAAGCACAAGCATTTTGCTACACTCGCATCAACATCTGCTAACCATGTGTATGTGACAAATAAAATTTGATTTGATTTGCTGCTAGCAAGGCATAATGCTATGCTAGGCTATCGATAAACTTACCCAAATGCTTGTCTAGCGTTGTCTGTAAAGCATATTTTGAAAATCTGAGATGACAGGGTGATTAACAAAAGGCTAAGCTGTGTTCCAATATATTTCACTTGTGATTTTCATGAATAGGAATATTTTCTAGGAAGATTTATGTCCGTTGCGTTATGCTAATTAGTGTCAAGCGATGATTACGCTCCCGGATCCGGAGAGTCACAAGAAGTTTTATCTATAATTCCATGTGTATTATCTACATTTATTATGAGTATTTCTGTTTAATGATGTGGCTATTTAAAATCACTTGATGTTTTTGGAATCTAACGCGCCAATGTAAACTCCGATTTTTTAAAATATAAATATGAACTTTATCAAACAAAACATGCATGTATTGTGTAAACATGAAGTCTTATGAGTGTCATCTGATGAAGATAATTCAAGGTTAGTGATTAATTTTATCTTTATTTCTGTTTTTTGTGAAGGCTTATTGTGGTTTGGTGGAGAACTAACATAATCGTTTGTAGTGCTTTCGCTGAAAGCCTATTTGAAATCGGACACTTGTGGGATTAACAACGAAAATAGATTTAAAATAATATAAGACTGTAATTATGAGATTTCTGTGGTTTGAATTTTGGCGCCCTCTATTTTCCCTGGTAGTTCTCATATCGATCCCGGTATCGGGATTGCAGCCATAACAGGTTATTAAACTCATGGTGTACAAGCAACATCAAGCCTGCAAATCACATAATGCTGGCTTGTGAAGTGATGTGTGCCTGTGTGCAGGGGGCCGTCCATGGTGTGCAGTTAAAGGGGGCACAGAGATTGTCTCAGCCTGGCAGGAACCAGCCAGCACAGTGAGTGAGTGAGTGAGTGAGTGAGTGAGTGAGATATTGTTTTCCCACTAGATGAATAAGGCCTCATGTTGAGGGCCTAGTTTATCCCTGATGCAATGGTCTTAACCCAATAGTTTACATGCCACATCAGGCCTACATTAAGCGTTTTGTAAAGTGATAGTATGTAATTCCTGTTGGAATCCAGCCAGAGTGGAGATATCAAACATTCAGAATAACTGCCAGGGTTGGGAGGACTAAGATATGAGTCTACCTAAACCATCTAACCTGGAACAACCATTTCAGTAACGGCTGCAATTAGTCCAAGTAACATATTGGATTAGTTGAAAAAAATGTATGCTATTTATATTTGAGTAACAATCAATCAATGCGCATGCAAAACACTGGTTATTAACACCAAACACTGGGGTTATTTTACACCAATGAGTGTTAATTTAACACTTACAAAGTGAATTTAACTCCTGAATCAACAATAGAAATGTTACTATGAAAAATCAACACCAGGTAACAGTGACCAATTTGTTGTGTAGGAATCTTAATACCGGTACAAGTCAATGTGAAAACAACATCTCCAGCACATGCTGTAAGGACGTCTTAATACTGTAATAGTTGTTGGCAAAGAGACATAAAGGTCATTGCCATTACAGCTCAAGCACGTCACTTTATTAATCACATGAATCAATAACGTTGGTGCATTTGCTTTATTTGATCCAAAACAATGTACTGTTTATCAAAGGTGCATGATAATAAATGGTGGCTGTGTGTGTGTCTGTCTGTTTGTGTTCATGTGCATCCCCTGTGTTTGTATGTGTGTGTTCATGCCCATGTGTGTGTCAGTGGTGTACTGTACTGTGTGAGAGACAAACAAAACTGTGGGTGGGTGAGGGTTAGACTGTTGAGTACAGGACAGTATGTTGTTAAACTGAGCAGCCATCCAGTCAGGGTATGACTTACACTCAGTGGCTTAGCGTTAACAGGGAGGCAGCAGTGTGTTTCTGTGTGTGTGTGTGTGTGTGTGTGTGTGTGTGTGTGTGTGTGTGTGTGTGTGTGTGTGTGTGTGTGTGTGTGTGTGTGTGTGTGTGTGTGTGTGTGTGTGTGTGTGTGTGTGTGTGTGTGTGTGTGTGTGTGTGTGTGTGTGTGTGTGTGTGTGTGTGTGTGTGCTTACGTGTAGGGCAGGACACAGTGGTCCCTGTGGTGTGTTGCTGATTACCTGAGGCCCAGGAGACAGTCACAGGAGCACTGTTCTGCTAACCAGGCCAGACTGTACTGCACAGTACACACAGTCCTGTCACAAATAGCCATCATGATGAGAGATTTAGGGACAGATTGAGCCTTGGCATGTGTGTGTTTGTGTGTGTGATGGGGCAGGGCGGGGGCTGACATTTAGGGACAGACTTAGCCTAGGTGAGTGTGTTTGTGTCAGCCCCTAATGAGATAGGCTACTAAAGTACATACTGTATAACGCCTTTCAACATGAATAGCAAAGAGTAATGCAAGCTGTACCTCTCCTAACTAGTAACACGTACCACCTCGATTATTGAGGTTATATTAGGCCACAACTATACTACAGGTTACACGAGGCCAGGGCTTTCCATCACTGTTCCTTGAGAGTTACAGTCCTGTAGGTTTTCGCTCAAACCCTAATCTAGCACACCTGATTCTAACGATTAGCTGGTTGCTAAAATTAATCAGGTTAGTTACAACTGAAGTTGGAGCGAACATGGTTGGAGAGCCCTACTCTCGACTACATTCACTACATTACTCTCACGATCCATTGAATATGCAGAGCTAAGAGTAATCCAATGCGTTAGGCACATGCAACACATTACCTCTACTAGCTGGTTACTACACTCCATGCACCACCTCTATCACAATAGTTACATTCGGCCACAGCTACTGTATATCGAGTAATCCAGGACGGCTCACAATTGGCCCTATCGTCATCCGGATTAGGGTTTGGCAGGGGTAGACTGTCATTGTAAATAAGAATTTATTAAATAAATGTTAAAGAGCCCTCAAACTCAAATCTGGACCCCTAAGTCAGTTCCACTCCTTTTTTTCAATGTTCCCCTCTAATCAATGACTGATTTAGTCCTGGGACTACAGGTGGGTGCAATTAATGATCAAGTAGAACAGAACACCAGCAGGCTCTGGACCTCGTAGGGTAAGAGTTGAATACCCCTGGTATAAAGGTTACTGTAGGGCTAGGGTAAGTTCCTGAGTAATTAGTGACCTTAATGCATCAATCAAGTACAAGGGTGGAGCTGCTGCTCTCTGTTATTATCAATGCATAGCCACTTTAATAACCCTACCTACATGTACATACTTACCTCAATTACCTCAACACCGGTGCCCCCGCACATTGACACACTGACTCTGTACCGGTGCCACCTGTATATAGCCACTCTATTGTTATTCACTGCTGCTCTGTAATTATTTAATTTTTTTAATCTCTTAATTTTTATGTATTTTCTTAAATCTGCATTGTTGGTTAAGGGCTTGTAAGTAAGCATTTCACTGTAAGGTCTACACCTGTTGTATTCGGTGCATGTGACAAATACAATTTGATTTGAAACTAAGCATATAAGAAGACCAGTTTCTTTGTTAACCGCTAAACACAGAATAGCCGCGTGTGCACACTCCCTCAAATCATTTGGAGAACATATCCTTTCTATTTTATTCAGCTATGTTCAATTGTATTCTTCATACTGTAAAATAATATAAAAATAATGTCACGCAATTCTAAGCAAATATTGTCTGCTAAATTAACTAGTGTAGCCTACAGCCATATTACATAGCCAGATCAGGGCCTAACAAAAGGACAACTGTATGCTATTCTGTTCTACTGAAATAGACTACATTTTCTTCTTATCATGTTTCTTTAGACCGGTCTAAAATATATAATGGATTTATTGTGATGGTGTAAGCTATATTATATGGACTTATTAGACTTTTTGTAGATGCTCCAAAGGTCTGCATCAGTGGCTTGTGGCTAAATGGCTAAATGTGTTTAAGTTAATTAATGTTAAATTACTGTGAGACTGGCAGTTATTTGCTTGACAATCACCCGCTGACAAAATTGAAAGACCGCCACAGCCCTAGTCCCAACAAGTTTGGTCAGAAACAATCAAAATCAGCTCAAACCTGATCGAACAACCACGGTAACATTGGTTGATAGCTTCCCACATGCTGTCTCACTCCTCTGCTCTTTCCTCCTCCAGGAAAAGCAAAAGGATGGATACATAATCTTTGAAATGCCACAATCATATTCTTAGAAATGTTGTGATAATGAAGGTTGTTGCCATTTACCAGATATCATGGTACTGCCCCCTCCCATCCTTTCTCTACCATAGTTTCACCTCCCGTGCCTGCGTGCCTGTGTGCGTGTGTGCCTGCTTGCCTGCGGAGCTGCCTGCCTGCGTAGCTGTCTGCCTGCGTCAATACTCTGTCTGGCTCTGATGCCGCACAGTGAATAGCTGCTTAGGATTGTGGTTGCATCAGGGTTGATAAAGAATGGATTCCAGGACTTGTAGAAGGAAAGAGAAAGCAGAAGAGAAGAAGCGAAGGATCCATGGAAAGGAGGTGTGGGGGTGGGGTGGGGGTGATGATTATGGCGGAGGGGGGGGTGTAGTTGGGGCAGGAAGGAGAGCGGGAAAGCCCTGCTGCTGACTTGCATGCCGTGCATGTGTGTACGTGAGGAGACACCACACCCCCAGAAGTGCCCTGCAGAAACATCCGGTGAATACTAAGCAGGAGGGGACTCCTACAACACACACACGCACACACACATACACACCAGAAAAAATAAACTAAGAATCAAATATTAAAGACAGAGAAAATAGGAAAGAGAGGAAGGAAGAAATGAAAGACAAACCTTTGAAAAAGAGAGGATGAAAAAAGTTCTGGAGGTGCAGGAATTGTGAGCATCAGTACGGATGGGGGCAATGGTGCAGAGAGCAGAGTAGCGGTGGAGAGGGGGAAAAACCTGCAGTGCAACACTGAATAATTAATGGATGTCTGAGTATGGAGCCTCAGACACACAGAGAGAGAGAGCTGCAGCAATCAGACAGAGAGAGATGGAAGGAGGTGAAAACAGAGCGAGACACTGCAGCAGCAGACAGAGAGAGAGAGAAAGAGAGCTAGAGGGAGAGCTTAGAGAGTGAGACAGTACTAGTCTTCAGCAGTCTGAACTCTTTGTCCCCGACTCTCATCACGTTCACACCGTCTACTTTCCTCTACCGTCTCCCCCTAGAGCATGGCGGGAGACTCTCACCTCACACACACACACATACAGATAGACATGCCTGAGTCATCATTCCAGAGAACGCGTTTTCACTGCTCCAGAGTCCAATGGCGGGGAGCTTTACACCACTCCAGCCGACACTTGGCATTGCGCAAGGTGATCTTAGGCTTGTGTGCGGCTGCTTGGCCATGGAAACCCATTTCATGAAGCTCCCTTCGAACAGTTCTTATGCTGATATGGCTTCCAGAGGCAGTTTGGAACTTGCATGTGAGTGTTGTTCAGTGAACTTGTGTGGCCTACCTCTTCGCGGCTGAAATGCTGTTGCTCTAAGACGTTTCCACTTCACAATAACAGAACTGGCAGTTGCCTGGGGCAGCGCTAGCAGGGCAGAAATTTGACGAACTGACTTGTTAGAAAGGTGGCATCCTATGATTGTGCCATGTTGAAAGTCACTGAGCTCTTCAGTAAGGCCATTCTACTGTCAATGTTTGTCTATGGAGATTGCATGGCTATGTGCCTCTATTTTATACACCTGTCAACAAAGGGTGTGGCTGAAATAGCTGAATCCACTAATTTGAAGGTGTGTCCACATACTTTTGTATTTATAGTATGTATGAGAAAGAGGGAGAATAGTGCTATTATCCAGGTCAGGAACCCTCCTCTGCTCTCCTCTATGCTCTGTGACATTGTATCTAGTATGACTCACAAGCATGAAAGTTGTCTTGCTCCATCCCCATTCGGCCTGACGGTCTCACACACTGACACTGCCTGGTGGTGACAGACTGGCTCTGGTGACAGCTGGTGTGCAGGTCACGTACCCATCCCTCATAGCCAAGAATGGACATGTTCCTTTTCCTCTCCTCTCCTCTCTCCCTCCCTCCCCCTCATCTTGGAATGGAAACGGGAACTGAATGAAGTGCCACAGCTGTGGATGACCAAATATGGTGCTGCCCACATGAAAACATACTATAGTATTAATATAATTGTCACGCCCTGACCTTAGAGAGCCTTTTAATGTCTCTATTTGGTTTGGTCAGGGTGTGCTTTGGGGTGGGCATTCTATGTTTTGTTATCTATGATTTTGTATTTCTATGTTTTGTCCGGGTATGGTTCTCAATCAGGGACAGCTGTCTATCATTGTCTCTGATTGAGAACCATACATAGGTAGCCATTTTCCCAGCTGTCTTTATAGGAGGTTGACTTTGTTTAGGGCACATAGCAGTTTAGCGTAATGGTTTGTTGGTTTGTGTGTAGTGTAGTGTTTATTGTTTTGTTCAGCGTCGTTTTCCAAATAAAGAGAATGTACGCTCACTAATAATATAGTATTCACTGTAGTGTTTTGCTAACTTTAAAGTAGTATTCACTGCAGTGACTACTCTAGTATTAACTCTAGTATACTGTAGTATTTACAGTTAACTATAGTGTACATACTGTAGTAAAATAAAACTGTAGTACATAGTATAGTAACTAATGTAGTGTTTACTGCAGTGGTTTTGCGGACTGAAGTATATTGCAGTATTTACTGTAGTTTTCTTGCAGACATAGAAGTAGACATTTACTCATTGAGGAAACCTACTGGAGAAATATTAAAGAGCAAATTCTCCATAACCTGTAGGTTGGTAGGCTCTGGGGTCTGAACGGATAGTTTAGCACGTCTCTGCACTTTCTATTACCTGTAGTGGCACGACAAACTTTGGGACTGGTAGGGACATCTCAGGGCTTTATGTCCTCTTCTATCCCTCTTCTCCATGTATCTGTCTGGTGAATGTCAGGTTTGGCAAGTTACAACGGGGGGGTTCTCCTTTTTTATTTATTTTTTTTATTAAAACAAACTATGATGGATTCAAAATGTAAAGAATTTAAGTTGAAAGAAAAACAATAGTGGAGGGGGGGTTGGGAAGGTGATACGAACTCAGGTACACCAGCAGCTAGTCAGCTACACCAGCAGCTCGCAGCTCAGAAGTAACCGGTTTGGATTTTGAATGTAAACGTTATTTCAGAGTTGTGCTGTCTGTGAGATTTAAAGCATGTAATGTTTGGTTGCCTGGTCCCAAATCTGTCATCATGCCAACTCCTATGGTCATTGTTATGTCAAACACGTTTGACAATGATCAAATGACTTGGCAAAACAGCACAAACAGATCTGGGAATAGGCTATGTATCTATTGCTATTATGTTTCTCAAGGTGACTGTGTTGAGGTCATTATAAGAATGCGAATCATAGTGTGTATGCTGTCTGTGTGTGCTTCATTCATAAACCCCTCATTATGTCCCCTCTGTGTCCATGTGCCTCAGCCTTCCAGGCCATGCAGTACCTGCCTCACCAGCAGCAGGGCTACACTGTACACTGCCACAGGAACTCTCAGCCAGGTAGCTCACACTTGTGTGCCTTTGTCTACTAATGTCTATGTTGTAGGCCTCACAGTTGTGATTGTGGCATGTAGTAACGTATAAGAAGGTGTATGTATAATGGTGCTGGGATGACTTGGTGAACTGACTACTTCTCACTTACTATTCTCTAGCTCCCCCTGGCAGACAGGGACAGAGAGAGGGACAGGGACTCAGGAGGGTGGTATGGTGCCGGTGGGATCGTCTCTAGAAGGTAATCTTGCCAGGAGGCGAACTCTTCCTCCAAGTATTCCCACCCTTCACACCACTCAGAGCGAGGGAGAGGGGCTACAAATTGGATAGCGTGGGCTACAGAGACCACAGCACACAACGTAACCACCACTCACACAACCACCGCAGCAGCAGTCGGAGGCGGAGCAGCAGCCACAATCAGGACATCAGCGACAGGGAGAGACAGACAGCAACTGCTCCAACAGCTCTGACCCTAGATTCAACTCCAACTCCCACCATTCCTCCTACCCCTCCTAGTCTTCCTTTTCCTCTAAAGACCTACCCCTCACCATGACCCCTCCATCTCCTCTTGCCTAGAGCCTTACTCCCTGTACCATGCCCAGACCAGTTGGGCTGGTTCTGGGGTGAGGAGCTCTGGGTCTAATAACAAGGACTCCCTCCACCTTGCCTCCCCGTGTCCCTACTACAGACGACCAGACTAGTCTCCATGGAACATGCCAACCTGGGCCTAAGGATCCAAGGACCAGACAGGGGGCACACACACCTGGACAGAATCACCCTGTTCTTGGAAATATTGTAGGAATCTGAATGTACTGAAACATTGGTGTATTGTTAGCAGGGGTTGTGCATTGATACAAAGGTGTGTGAAAATCATGAATTCTCTCCTTTCCATCCTGCAGTCATCCCTTCATTCCTCTGTGGAAAACGTTGAGATCTCAGACGAGGATGAGGGACACACCATTACCATCACCATTACACCATTACATACACTCACACACATTCACGCTACACACACCATGACTGCTGCTATTGGACTTATATTGTTACTGCACAACTATTGCACAATTCAACACTTTAAGCTCTCCATAACCCCCTGGCACCGGTAAATACCCTACTCTAAATGTGTTTGATTAAAGTTGAATCAGGTTAGTTATAACTGGGGTTGGGATTGAAAACTTACAGGAGAGTAGCTCTCAGTGTTGGAGAGCCCTGGACAATATTGCCTAAATATAATACCCCTGTATTTTATATCAGTGTTCTGAATATGCTTTATGGGTAGTGCATGGCCCTATAACAAACTGTTGATTTCATATGCATGGTGCAGCAACATAACCAGACCAGTAACATAATTAAACTCAAAATATGCTATTTTATTTTTAAATACATTATATTAGTCTTATATTTCTTAGGACCTGCCTAAACAAACCAATAATGGATTTCTTTGTGATGGTATCTATTCAATGGATTTATTTAAATAGATGCCGCCCATATCGGCGCATCCTCTTCGCCGGTGCCAGCATTCACAAGGAAGGTATAAAAGGCTTATGCCGGCAAGAATGTGGTAAAAATGTGTCACGTCTAGTCAAGGTGGGTGGAATCAGGCGCAGAGAGCAGAATGCGATAATAACGTTCATTCTCCGGTGAACAAAAAACAAACAACAGTCAACCCAAAATACAGACAGGGTGAAATATCCAAAACAGGATAAAGACTAACCGGAGAAAAAACAGCAAACACCGACAGACAAAACGAAATGACAAAATAAACAATCCCGCACAAAACAAAGGCGGGACAACCTACATTAAATACAGACACTAATTAACTAAACAACACACAGGTGAAACCAATTAGACAAAACCAACAGATACACGAAAAAGGGATCAGTAGTGGCTAATAGGACGGTGACGACGACCGCCGAGCACCACCCGAATGGGCAGGAGAGCCAACCTCGGCGGAAGTCGTGACAAAATGGGCCTTTCTTTAAAAGGGGTCATATTAAACATTGCCCCACTTGTTTTTTTTACAGGCAACATACTGTAAATCCTATGTTAAAAGTGTATTATGTTCCCTGATGTCTTGGAGAACCATGTGTATAGAAGATTAGTTAATAATGACAGAAAAGGTCATTTGTGACCCGATTCAGGAAACTAGGGGTATGTCGCAAGTGACGACTTCACAGGAGAGTTGATAAAACATTTTAAATATTTTATCAAAATGCATTTTTTGTCAGAAATGCCTTCTGTGACATGTGAATTCATGTGCCTTTATAACAAACTTGTATGCCATCTGTAAATACGAATAAAATTGTTAAATTATGAGCCTTGTTGGTTAAGCCACAGAAAAAGACAGCAATCTTCCCACCAGCCATGATTGGCTGAGATAAGGATTGGACTTGACATGCCGAGAGATGAGTTCCGATTGGCCTACCATATAGAAGGCTTCTGTCTATTTGAGCTCATCAGTATGCATTGGTAATCCTGTCGAAAGCTTATTTTATTGATGTATTGTGTGGTGGAGCTGCTCTCCACTTTCTGGAGGATCATATTTTGAAGTCAGTGGAATTAGAGTATGACAGCTAAAGAGATGGAGAAAACCGTGGTATGACATTCCTGACAGGGAGACGCATCCATCATGCATGATGATGTATACAGGTAAGATAGTCTAGCGTTAGCTAGCTACATTTTCAGATATTACAGAAAGTGGATTCATTTCAAGCTAAAGTGTATTGTCAGCTAGCTCTCTAACGTTAGCTGGCTGGCTCCCTAGCTGACGTTATTTTTCGTATCCCAGAGCCGTATTCATGCAGGGTATTAACGACATGATCTGGCACCGTGTTCATTGTTGTTTAATTAGCTAACGTTAACTGGCTGGCTCGTTTGCTAACGTTACGTGACGTGTGTGAATTAACACTTTGTTTACCTAACTAGGTTCATTGTTTACCTAGCGAAGTGTACTGTTAGTTAGCTGCTGGCTCCCTAGCTGACGTTATTATTCATATCCCAGAGCTGTTTGCTTTTTTAGTTAGAGCCTGGTTGGTTAGCTCCCAGCATTTTGGCATTGTTGGCACTGTTCATTGTTGTTTAACTAGCTAACTTTAGCTAGCTGGCTCATTAGCTAACGTTACGTGACGTGTGTACAACATCTGTTGAATATGGCCAGTGTCAGTATACGTCTGCAAAAAGGCATAACAAAATTGTTGCAAGCAGAGCTGGTTAGGCTGTTTTCATGTTAGCCATAGTTAAACAAATCATCGGCCAGAGCGTCAAGTGTGCGCGCCGAGAGTGAAACAAGATGGGTGGGGCTAAAGCTTAAGAGGTTGTGAACGATGCTGAATGTAGACAAAGAAGAGCGCTTCACAAAATAGCAAAACATTCAAAGGCCATTTTCTCAAACGTGAGTTTACAAGTTGATCAATTTTCAAATTACTTTCCCATTGTTCCCCAGGGGTGGCAGGTAGCCTGAACAGAAAACATACCACAAGTAATCCAGAGTGTCAACTACCATAGCCATTAAGCAGATTACAGCACTTGTGTTAAGAAACCATCTAGCTAGCTCACTGATTGTGGTATACTCGCTAAGTCTAGGGCTCCTAGGTCTAGCTAAATGGTCTATAACCTGATGTAATGTGTGCATTTATGTGAGAAGTCTGATTATGGGGGCCATGTTGTGTGCATGTGCCCCCAGGAGACAGCAACCTTACTGTACCTGGGTTCATGGCCAGCTCTGTCTTGAAAAAGAAAAGGAGAGCAGCAGACTCTAGGAACTCAGATGCAATAATTGAATAACCAATGTTTGTTTCGACAGCCAAGCTGTCTTCATCAGGGTATAAGACGGCTCTGTCTTGACCTCCTGGTCGACTAGGCTCAAACTGAATATTTATGTTCAGTTTGTGACGAACATAAATATGACAAAGGAAAAAGTACAAAAAGGCATGCCCAAACTAGATAACAAACAAACACTTGCCTAATTGCCCAAATCTGTATCAAGGCTTCATAAAACTTCCTGGCAGAGCACCTGACCCGGTTGCTGCTGCCCCCTGGGGATAGAGTGTGTAAGTGCTGGTTTAATGTTTAATTAATGTTCCATAACATGTGTTAGATTAGTCCTTAACAGTGTACATGTATTGTGCAATCTGGTATGTCTTTTCATATCAAACAAGAATATTAACACTTTTACATTTACATTTTAGTCATTTAGCAGACACTTTTATCAACAGCGACTTGCAGTTATTGCTTTAATCTTAAAATAGCTAGGTGGGACAGCCACATATCTCAATCATAGAGGAGGGTCAAGTGTGAGTTTTAGTTAATGAAAGGCAACCTTTTTTTTCGAGAGGCCTACTTTGAGTACATAGCGTTGGTGTGAGGCGGATAGTATAATGGTAATTTAGAGTGGTAGACTTAGGTTGTTGTGTTAGCCTATATGTGTGTTTCCATCTTCAGGGTCCTGCTATGGACACTGTTGTGTGTGATGGATGGAAATATGTAATAGCTATGTACACATTAGTGTTCATTTTAGGCTGCTGTGTTAATATTTGCCTTGTGTATACGGACCTCCTGGTGTATATTTCTTCCAGCACATAAAGATCTGAGGCACCCTGAGGGCAGCAGTCCCCTAACATGTAATTGTTCCATATACAGTTGAAGTCGGAAGTTTACACACACCTTAGCCAAATTAATTTAAACTCAGTTTTTCACCATTCCTGACATTTAATTCTAGTAAAAAAAGTCTTATTTCAGTTAGGATCACCACTTTATTTTAAGAATGTTAAATGCCCGAATAATAGCAGAGAGAATGATTTATTTCAGCTTTTAATTCTTTCGTCACATTCCCAGTGGGTCAGAAGTTTACATACACTCAATTAATATTTGGTAGCATTGTCTTTAAATTGTTTAACTTGGGTAAAACGTTTCTGGTAGCTTCCCACAATAAGTTGGGTGAATTTTGGCCCATTCCTGCTGACAGGGCTGGTGTAACTGAATCAGGTTTGTAGGCTTCCTTGCTCGTACATGCTTTTTCAGTCCTGCCCACAAATGTTCTATAGGATTGAGGTCAGGGCTTTGTGATGGCCACTCTAATACCTTGACTTTGTTGTCCTTAAGCCATTTTGCCACAACTTTGAAAGTATGCTTGGGGTCATTGTCCATTTGGAAGACCCATTTGCGATCAAGCTTTAACTTCCTGACTGATGGAAAATAAGTATTTGGTCACCTACAAACAAGCAGGATTTCTGGCTCTCACAGACCTGTAACTTCTTTAAGAGGCTCCTCTGTCCTCCACTCATTACCTGTATTAATAGCAGCTGTTTGAACTTGTTATCAGTATAAAATACACCTGTCCACAACCTCAAACAGTCACACTCCAAACTCCACTATGGCCAAGACCAAAGAGCTGTCAAAGGACACCAGAAACAAAATTGTAGACCTGCACCAGGCTGGGAAGACTGAATCTGCAATAGGTAAGCAGCTTGGTTTGAAGAAATCAACTGTGGGAGCAATAATTAGGAAATGGAAGACATACAAGACCACTGATAATCTCCCTCAATCTGGGGCTCCACACAAGATCTCACCCCGTGGGGTCAAAATGATCACAAGAACGGTGAGCAACAATCCCAGAACCACACGGGGGACCTAGTGAATGACCTGCAGGGAGCTGGGACCAAAGTAACAAAGCCTACCATCAGTAACACACCACGCCGCCAGGGACTCAAATACTGCAGTGTCAGACGTGTCCCCCTGCTTAAGCCAGTACATGTCCAGGCCTGTCTGAAGTTTGCTAGAGAGCATTTGGATGATCCAGAAGAAGATTGGGAGAATGTCATATGGTCAGATGAAACCAAAATATAACTTTTTGGTAAAAACTCAACTCGTCATGTTTGGAGGACAAAGAATTCTGAGTTGCATCCAAAGAACACCATACCTACTGTGAAGCATGGGGGTGGAAGCATCATGCTTTGGGGCTGTTTTGTTGCAAATGGACCAGGAGGACTGATCCGTGTCAAGGAAAAAATGAATGGGGCCATATATCGTGAGATTGTGAGTGAAATCCTCCTTCCATCAGCAAGGGCATTGAAGATGAAATGTGGCTGCGTCTTTCAGCATGACAATGATCCCAAACACACCGCCCGGGCAACGAAGGAGTGGCTTCGTAAGGTCCTGGAGTTCCAAGGTCCTGGAGTTCCCGAGCCAGTCTTCAGACTCCAGATCTCAACACAATAGAAAATCTTTGGAGGGAGTTGAAAGTCCGTGTTGCCCAGCAACAGCCCCAAAACATCACTGCTCTAGAGGAGATCTGCATGGAGGAATGGGCCAAAATACCAGCAACAGTGTGTGAGAACCTTGTGAAGACTTTGACCTCTGTCATTGCCAACAAAGGGTAAATAATAAAGTATTGAGAGAAACTTTTGTTATTGACCAAATACTTTTTTTCCACCATAATTTGCAAATAAATTCATTAAAAATCCTACAATGTGATTTTCAGGAATTTTTTTTCTCTCATTTTGTCTGTCATACCTTAAGGGAACATTTCGACATTTTCCGTATGGTTAGTGAGAAAGTCCATATTGCAAATGTACCATCCCTTACTAGACGTCCGAAAACATTTTTAAAATTCGGGGACAGCGTCGGGCCGAGCGGCAAGTCATCCGGGAAGTCATCAAATGAAATTTGTCGGACATTCGGTTTTCATTTTATAAAATAATCAAATTTTGGTAATTTTTCCGCTATGCCGGAAAATCCCACAAGAGGGCATAAGCAATCATACTGCAATTTGACAAAACATCACGAATCACGACGGGCCATATCTCGAAAACTGAAAATATTTCGAAGCCGAAACTTGGTGAGCATAGGTTTGGCATAATGGGCAGTTGGCCCCGAACAAGATGGCGTCTGGGCCTCAACGGTTTTTGAGTTATGGCCATTTTTCTGGGATTAAAGGTCCAAAATGAAAATAGAGAAATTATTTTTTCACTTCACGTCAAAGTCAAGGAGCCTCCGGTGTCAATAAAAAAAAATCAGCCATTTATCTATCGTCATTTAAGAGAAATCGTACGATGACAGATTTGTGATGTTCAAATATAGTTTTTTTTTTCAACAGTTACAGATCCAGTTGCAGGGTGTTCATACGAATATTTTTAAAGTGTGCTGCGGAGCTCTGTGAGATTTCTGTGATTTTCTATGATTTTCTGAAATAACACACACTCACTAAACCCTCCGTAAATAACTCAGTTCTTAACGTAAAGACTTAAAACTCAGGATTCTGTAAAGGCATACCCCAATGAGGATATGAGTTTATTTATAGCTTCCTGTGCCAACAGGAAGTGCCTTAAATGGTGTCATAGTGGCTGTATCCAAGGGTTAAAAAGGTCAGATCTTTTCAAAACTTCATATGTGATTAGGCAACCCTCCTGAACTGTGAAATCAGTCATTTCTCCAAACAGATGTCAAAGAAAAGCTCTCACACACACACACAGCAAGGATGGAGTGACAAAGCGCGGTGTTTAAAGACACAGAGAGAAGGCAATGGCATAAACATAATCCCAAGGCCATGCCGAGTTCAACGAGATATCCCGCTTGACCGTAGCTCGCTCGGTCTAAGCGCAGCGACCATGAGAAAAGTAGGCCCAATATGAAGCCTGCACCAGAACGTCATTTGATTTTGGGTGACAGCGGCGGAACCGTTAGGTTTAGAAGGACAATTCAAACACAGAACTGTTCCTAAGGTCCTCCCGATCTGTGCAAGCCTAACCTTGACCGTGTGACATTAACCCTTCACGGTGAAAAGAAGGTGTTTACATAACAGTTTGCATTGACTTCTCTCCCCATAGGAATACATTGCCTGCTCCACTAAATTCAACCTGGAGCCTATATGGGTTATGAATGCCTTATGAACCTGTCTTCGGTACCAGTCCATCAGGCCACTATAAGGTCTACCTGTGTCGATTCTAGGCTTCCTGGGCCAACCGGAAGTGCTTAAAATCACCCTAAAAGTGTATATCCATACCCTGCCTGCAATTTGATGGACATAGTGCATTGAACCCTGTGTAAATCAGTCAATTCTTAACGTAAAGACTTAAAACTCAGTATTCTGTAAAAGCATAGCCCAATGAGGATGTGTGTTGAGTTATAGCTTCCTGTGTCAACCGGAAGTGCCATAATTGGTGTCTCAGGTACTGTTTGGAAGGGTTAAAAAAATCAGATCTGTCCAAAACTTCATATGTGTGATTAGGCAACACCCATGAACTGTAAATCAGTCATTTTTCACATAAAAATTCAAAGGAAAACTAAATCACACAGATACACAACTTGGATGGAGGGATGTATTGGGGTGCGTAGAGACTGACACTGCCTCCAATAGTTAGCTTTGTTCGAGCTAAAAAAGAACCGTCAGACCTAGCGTTCCGAAACTTTAGAAACCTGTTCTAGACCTCAGGTCGATAGTGCGTGGTGAGTTAGGTGGCTCTAGAAGGTTCTCGGACCGAGAAACAGCCTCGTACATTTGCAATGACTTCAATTCATTTTGACCATTACTAAAATGGCGACATTTAGAAAAGTCTCAGAGACACAAACGTAGGTGCATTGAAACCGGCTCGGCCCATAGACACGGACCCCAACGTTTCTGTCCAATAGCTCATTCAAGGACCCCATAGCAAGGCATGGAAAAAAGTGGATTTTCAGCACCAATTAGGGTTTTACTCGGACACCAAATGACCTATCGAGCCGAAACTTGGGATTCGGGGTCGCCTCAGCTAGGCCTACACATAACACAAGAAATGGACCCGCAGCTAGAATGTAACCACGTGTTTTATGTTTTTTTTATGGTTTGAACCGAAGGCGTTGTGAATTTTGGGCCAGCTCTGAAGTATGTGATACTTGGCTCCTAAACGAGTTGGGAAAAGTGGGTTTGGTGTCAGTTTGTATCAGTTTGGTGTCAGAATGATATCAAATTGACTGATGGACGGTGAATTGCAGGTGACTCTTGTCCATTTGCAATATGTTTAAGCGGTGAGGTACCATCACCAAAAGCGACATTCTGAAATCAACCCTAACGAGCAATGGAGAGGTACCAGAATCACTGCCCAGCCATCCCGAGGTCATCGGGCCAGTCAATTTTGAAATCCTGCATGAATTTTCAGTGACTTTGCAAAAGTGAGAAAACATTTGCAATATGTTTTAACAGTGAGGTACCATCACCAAAAGTGACATTCTGAAATCAACCCAAACGAGCAATGGAGAGGTACCAGAATCACTGCCCAGCCATCCCGAGGTCATCGGGCCAGTCAATTTGGCATTCCTGCACGATTTTTATGGCATGACAAATTGGTGATGGTGAATGCCCAGTTAACCATATTGCAAATGCACAGTGACTTTGCAAGAGTGAGAAAACATCAACAAATGGACATGATGAAATCAACACCACGAGTGATTGAAAGGAACAACAATCACTGCCCGGCCATCCCAAGTTCATCAGGCCAGTAAATTTTGCATTTCTGCAGGATTTTTGAGCATGTCAAATTTCTTATGACATTTGGCCCCCACAAAACATATGCCTTATGCACAAGTAAAAAAATAAATAAAAATTATGATAATAAAATATGACTAAAGTGTCAGGATTTGGCCAGGGTTGTTCCGGGTTTTGGTCACTAGATGCCCCCATTGTGCTTTTTGACCTTATGTTTTTTCCCTTGTTCCCCATTATTATTTGCACCTGTGCCTCGTTTCCCCTGATTGTATTTAAACCCTTAGTTTCCCTCAGTTCTGTGCTCTGTGTTTGTATGTTAGCACCCAGCCCTAGTGTTCTGTGTATTCTTGTCGATTCCGGTGGATGCTCTTGTGGAATTCTGTTTTTGTTTTTGAGTATCTCTTGAGGCTTTTTTGTGCTATTCCTACCACCTTTTGGTTTTGCCATTTTTGTATTGAAGGACTTCTCCTTTTTACTTTATTAAATACACCGTCTTAAGTACTGCTGTGTCTGCCTCATCTTCTGGGTTCTGCTGACTATTCGTGGCTCAGTTGGTTAAGTGACTGTTTCTCACTCCGGAGACCCAGGTTCTTAACCGGGTCCTGACGTAAAGTATGTTGATACTGTTCTTATACGTGTGTAATTGACACAAAATTCTATAGAATTTCAAAAAACGGTCCAGCAAGCACTTTTTTAGGGGTGTGTGAAGTTTTTTATGAAATTTTGCAATTTTTGACTTTTGACTTCTGACTTCCTATGAAATCATATTGCAAATGGAGAAAACACATGCAATAATGAGCAAGTAAAAAAAAAAAAATTATGATAATAAAATTGGACAAAAGTATATTCATACACATTCTTACATTCTTACATTCTTGTAATTGACAAAAAAAGCGAAAGAATTTCGAAAAACGGTCCAGAAAGCACTTTTTTAAGGGGTGATAAGTTTTTGACAAAAAATCCATTTTTTCAAAATTTGGCTTTGGATGTTGACTTGGGGTCCATTTTCAATATGAAAAACCACGGTGGAGCGCACACGCCACCTGTTGGATTTTTGAAGTGTTACAACTGGCAATTGCCATATGGCATTTGAAATACATTTTGCATGAATCAACGCCGATTTGGGTGGTATTGGCCATCGTGTACATGGTTTGTACTATGCCAATGGTTTCCCATTCATTTTTGTCCATTCCTGACATACCTGAAGTGTACCCATGATGAAAATTGCAGGCCTCTCTCATCTTTTTAAGTGCGAGAACTTGCACAATTAGTGGCTGACTAAATACTTTTTTGCCCCACTGTATATCCCTTGGTTCAATCCAGACCTGACTGCCCTTGACCAGCACAAAAACATCCTGTGGCGGACTGCAATAGCATCGAATAGTCCCCGCGATATGCAACTGTTCAGGGAAGTCAGGAACCAATACACGCAGTCAGTCAGCAAAAAAGCTAACTTTTTCAAGCAGAAATTCGCATCCTGTAGCTCTAACTCCAAAACGTTGTGACACTAAATCCATGGAGAACAAGAGCACCTCCCCCAGCTGCCTACTGCACTGAGGCTAGGTAACACGGTAACCACTGATAAATCCACGATAATCGAAAATTTCATAAAGCATTTCTCAATGGCTGGCCATGCATTCCTCCTGGCTACTCCATCCCCTGCCAACAGCTCCCCCCCCCCGCTCCCCCGTAGCTACTCGCCCAAGCCTCCCCAGCTTCTCCTTCACCCAAATCCAGACAGCAGATGTTCTGAAAGAGCTGCAAATCCTGGACCCATACAAATCAGCTGTGACCCTCTCTTTCTAAAACTCTCTGCCGCCATTGTTGCAACCCTTGTTCAACCTCTCTTTCGTATCATCCGAGATCCCTAAAGATTGGAAAGCTGCCACGGCATCCCCCTCTTCAAAGGGGGCGACACCCTAGACCCAACTGTTACAGACCTATATCCATTCTGTCCTGACCAATCTAAAGTCTTCGAAAGCCAAGTTAATAAACAGATCATTGACCATTCTGAATCCCACCGTACCTTCTCCCCTGTGCAATCCGGTTTCCGAGCCGGTCACAGGTGCACCTCAGCCATGCTCAAGGTACTAAACGATATCATAACCGCCAGCGATAAAAGACAGTACTGTGCAACCATCTTCATCGACCTGGCCAAGTCTTTCAACTCTGTCAATCAACGTATTCTTATCGGCAGACTCAATAGCCTTGGTTTTTCTAATGAATGCTTCTCCTGGTTCACCAACTACTTCTCTGATAGAGTTCAGTGTGTCAAATCGGAGGGCATGTTGTCCGGTCCTCTGGCAGTCTCTATGGGGGTGCCACAGGGTTCACTTCTTGGACCGACTCTTTTCTCTGTCTATATCAATGATGTCGCTCTTGCTGAGGGCGATTCCCTGATCCACCTCTACGCAGACGACACCATTCTGTTTACTTCTGGCCCATCCTTGGACACTGCTAACTAACCTCCAAACGAGCTTCAATGCCATACAACACTCCTTCTGTGGCCTCCAACTCCTCTTAAACGCTAGTAAAACCAAATGCATGCTTTTCAACCGTTCGCTGCCCGCCAGACTCGTCTGTGTCATTGAACGCATCACCACCCTGGACGGTTCCGATCTAGAATATGTGGACAACTATAAATACCTAGGTGTCTGGTGAGACTGTAAACTCTCCTTCCAGACTCATATTAAACATCTCCAATCCAAAATCAAATCTAGAATTGGCTTTCTATTTCTCAACAAAGCCTCCTTCACTCACGCCGCCAAACTTATCCTCGTAAAACTGACTATCCTACCAATCCTCATTTACAAAATAGCTTGCAATACTCTACTCAGGAAACTGGATGCAGTCTATCACAGTGCCATCCATTTTGTTACCAAATCACCTTATACCACCCACCACTGCGACCTGTATGCTCCAGTCGGCTCGCCCTCGCTACATATTCGTCGCCAGACCCACTGACTCCAAGTCATCTGTACGTGTATGCTAGGTAAAGCTCCACCTTATCTCAGTTCACTGGTCATGATAACAACACCCACCTGTAGTACACGTTCCAACAGTATATCTCACTGATCATCCCCAAAGCCAACACCTCATTTGGCCACCTTTCCTTACAGTTCTCTGCTGGCAACGACTGGAACGAATTGCAAAAATCGCTGAAGTTGGAGACTTTTATTTCCCTCACGAACTTTAAACATCAACTATCTGAGCAGCTAACCGATCGCTGCAGCTGTACATAGTCCATCTGTAAATAGCCCACCCAATCTACCTACCTCATCCCCTCATCCCCCATACTGTTTTTATTTGATTTACTTTTCTGCTCTTTTGCACACCAGTATCTCTACTTGCACATCATCTGCTCATTTATCACTCCAGTGTTAATCTGCTAAATTGTAATTATTCGCTCCTATGGCCTATTTATTACCTACCTCCTCATGCCTTTTGCACACACTGTATATAGACTCTTTTTTTCATCTGTGTCATTGAATTGTTTATTGTGTTATTGGCTTGTTTATTGTTTACTCCATGTGTAACTCTCTGTTGTTGTCTGTGTCACACTGCTTTGTTTTATCTTGGCCAGATCGCAGTTGTAAATGAGAACTTGTTCTATCTGGTTAAATAAAGGTGAAATAAAAAAATAAACCTTTGTCACCTCCCAGACCAAGACCCTTCTCCCCCAATTGCTCAGTTTGGCTGGACTGCCAGCTCTACGAAGAGGCCTGGGTCTGGTTCCAAACTTCTTCCATTTAGGAATGATGGAGGCCACTGGGACCTTCAATGCTGGAGAAATGTTTTGGCACCCAAACCCAGATCTATTTTGTTTTTTTTCTCTGACCTACACTGTTTTCTGTGGGACCTAATGTAGACAGGTGTGAGCCTTTACAAATCGCGTCCAATCAATTGAATTTACCACAAGTGGTCTCCAGTCAAGTTGTATTAACATCTCAAGGATGATCAATGGAAACAGGATGCAACTGAGCTCAATTTCGAGTCTCATAGCAAAGGGTCTGAATGCTAAATAAGGTATTCGTGTTTATTATTTGTAATACATTTTCAAAAATGTCTAAACCTGTTTTCACTTTGTCATTATGGGGTATTGTGTGTAGATTGAGGGAAAATGTGTATTTCATCCATTTTAGAATTAGGCTGTAATGTAACAAAATGTGGAACAAGTCAGGGGGTCTGAATACTTTCTGAATGCGCTGTATACATCTCTATGGGCTTGTGTTTACATATGGACCTTACTCAAACCTTTGGGAAGGTTCGAGCCTTGAATGTAAGATAAAACCTAAGCTACAGAGAGGTGGTGGTGGGGGGGAACATAAAGTGAAAGACAACATTCTTACACAAACTTGATGCATTATTTACTTCCATCCCACTCAGCTTTCTTTATGCTTTGTCGCCTGAGCTATCAGTAGGCAGCTCACACTATAAACACACTCACTCACTCACTCACCCACTCACCAGCCCCTCTCAATGTTGTTCTCTGCTAAGATGTGAAAATGTTTTCCACTTATGGCTGCATCATGTGAGAGAACTAGTACGCTGGCTCCTGTAACTACTACTATGGTAAATACACTACACGACCAAAAGTATGTGGAAACCTGCTCGTCGAACATCTCATTCCAAAATCATGAGCATTAATATGGATTTGGTCCCCCCTTTGCTGCTATAACAGCCTCCACTCTTCTGGGAAGCCTTATCACTAAATGTTGGAACATTGCTGCAGGGACTTGCTTCCATTCAGCGATTAAGCCTGGCTCGCAGTCGGCGTTCCAATTCGTCCCAGGTGTTCAATGGGGTTGAGGTCAGGGCTCTGTGCAGGCCATTCAAGTTCTTCCACACCGATCTCAGCAAACCATTTCTGTATGGCTCTCGACTTGTACACCGGGGCATTGCCATGCTGAAACAGGAAAGGGCCATCCTCAAACTGTTGCCACATAGTTGGAAGCACAGAATCATCTGGAATGTAATTGTATACAGTACCGTTACGATTTCACTTCAGTGGAACTAAGGGGCCCAGCCCGAACCATGAAAAACAGCTCCAGACCATTGTTCCTCTTCCACCAAACTTTACAGTTGGCACTCAGCATTCGGACAGGAAGCGTTCTCGTGGAATGTCCCGAACCCCGATTCGCCAGTCAGACGGACAGATGGTGAAGTGTGATTCATCACTCCAGACAACGCATTTCCACTGCTCCAGAGTCCACTGGCGGCGTGCTTTGCACCACTCTAGCCGACGCTTGTTATTGCGCTGGTGATCTTAGGCTTGTGTGCGGCTGCTCGGCCTTGGAAAACCATTTCATGAAGCTCCCGACCAACATTTCTTGCGCTGATGTGACGCACATCATTTATTTCCAACTAAATATTCTGTTTAAGAACATATGTCCTCCAGATGTTACATTGGAAGTAATTTATACAAAGTGTCCCCACAAGGGGGAGATTGACATTTGGGAGTTCTGGTTGGTGATGTACTTTGACCTTGGCGCTACTTCCTCACTCTGAGCGAAGCTGTCCACCAACCAGACACCTTATTTCCAGTCTCATAATTTCTCCAGGTTGATATTATGTATAAACCTATGTGCTTTATCGTTACTTGTTAGAAAAATACACTACAAATGGGCAGTTAATGGTTTTGTTAGGGTGTAAGAGTTTTGTGCAAGAGAAAAAAGAGTAATTTATAGACATTTTGGTGGCCATTTTGTAGCTCCTGTCACTTATTTCATATCTATATTGCTCATTTTCATCATGTGTGTATATATGTAATAATTTTGGGGGTATTGTTTGAATGTTAGAAACATTTTATTTTTTAGCATTGGTTTTTATAAGGTCAATAGCCTTGTGGTGCTGGCGGCGGTTATTTTGAAGTGGGAGGTTTAGTGAATGCATTGCACTTTGTTTCTAGCTTTGTGTTCTAGTTAAATGAATAGTTTAAGCTGTAAATTGGCCAGTGTGCATGTGTGTGTCAATGGTCTTGAACTGGGTATTGAAGGCGTGAGAGTGTGAATGTGTTAGATATGATTTTAGGTACAGTTGTATTTCCACGTGTGTTTGTGATGGATGATGTACAGTATATGTGAGTGGATATTTTTGATACAAAAATACTTTGAGATGTTCAATAAATTCTGAGCGAAGCTGTCCACAAATCAGACACCTTATTTCCAGTCTCATAATTTCTCCTGTTTTACAGGGTACTAGTATCTTTTGACGTGGTCCAAAGCTGGGACCTGTTACATTGCTTTCAGAGGCAGTTTGGAACTTGGTAGTGAGTGTTGCAACCGAGCACAGACTATTTTTACAGGCTACGCACTTCAGCACACGGTGGTCCTGTTCTGTGAGCTTGTGTGGCCTACCATTTCGCGGCTGAGCCGTTGTTGCTCCTAGATGTTTCCACTTCAAAATAACAGCACTTACAGTTGACTGGGGACCTCTTGCACGGCAGAAATTTGACGAACTCACTTGTTGGAAAGGTGGCATCCTATGAAAGTGCCACGTTGAAGGTCACTGAGCAGCAAGGCCATTCTACTGCCAATGTTTGTCTATGGCGATTGCATGGCTGTGTGCTCGATTTCACACACCTGTCAGCAACGGGTGTGGCTGAAATAGCCAAATCCACTAATTTGAAGGGGTGTCAACATACTTTTGCCAAATGGCACCCTATTACTTACATAGTGCACTACTTTTGACGATATGGGCCCGGGTCAACAGTAGTGTACCATATAGTATATATAATATAATAATATATCCCATTTAGCAGACGCTTTTGTCCAAAGCGACTTACAAGTCGGCTGGGGCCACTACTTTTACATATGGGTGGCCCCAGTGGGAAACGAACCCACGACGCTTGGCGTTGCAAGCGCCATGCTCTACCGACTGAGCCACACAGCCACACATGAGCAACCTGCTCATATAGTGAGCAGGTTGCCATTTGAGAAAGATACTACTGGTAAATATTCTCTCGCGGGAAATCAGATCATTATAGTAATAGCAGGCTAGGCCACCATCAGCCAAGGGATTTGTTATTATGTTCTCCACTTCTCCCATTTCCCCCCATTCTTAGGAACAGCACAGCTAAGAGAATGAGGGCACCATGTGACTACGCACATACGCTCGCGCACACACACACGCACACAATAAGATTTCATGGAAACACTTGGCACATGAAAAGCCATGTGACAGGAGGGTTGGAGAATAATAACAATAACAATATTTCTTGATGACTGAGCACCAGCAGGCTTTCGGCAGGGTTTCCTCTAGTTATTCAGTTTAACCACCTCCTTTAACAATCTCCATCCCCACACTTCCATCCTCCACCGTCTCGATCCCTCTACCTCTCTGTACCTCCACCAACCACACCTCCTCTCGCTCCCCTCCACCAATCCACTTCTCCTCTCTTCCATGCTCCATCCCTCCTGCCCTCCATCCCCCCCACCCTTCCTCCACACTCCCTCCCTCAGCCCCCACCCCATAACATTTGTTATTCCTAGCAAAGGGTTTATCGAAATGTTTTTAAAAATATACAATAGCTGCTAGCTGCCCTAGCAGAACAATGTGGAGAAATAATTACGCCTGGTAATAGGATTATAGAATGCTGTCTGAACGGCAAAGCAATGCTGTATGACTCATGCACACAAACACATACACATACACACACACATACAGTCAGTGGGTTGGAAAGGCCTATAGCTCCCAGCTAAGACAAAGGCTACAAATGTCTCCTTTTGCCTTTTGTTGGCATTTGAGTTGGAGAATTGAAGTGCACGAGCATACACAACCCAGCCCCACAAAAAAATATTTATCCCTCCAACAAAACACTCACACACGCACATGCGCACACACATACCAACCCCTGTCACACACCAAATCATGCCCACTCCCTCCCCCTTTACCTCACTTCACCTACACTGTCACGCCTTGGTCTTAGTATTTTGTGTTTTCGTTAATTAGTTGGTCAGGCCAGGGTGTGACATGGGTTTATGTTGTTGTATTTCATAGTGGGGTTTTTTAGTTATTGGGATTACGGCTGAGTAGGGGTGTTGCATAGGTTTGGCTGCCTGAGGCGGTTCTCAATCAGAGTCAGGTGATTCTCGTTGTCTCTGATTGGGAACCGTATTTAGGTAGCCTGGGTTTCACTTTGTATTTCGTGGGTGATTGTTCCTGTCTCTGTGTTAGTGTTCACCAGACAGACTCGGTCACTTTTGGATTTTCTTTTTTTCTTGTATTGAAAGAAGAAGAGTACGAGCGCCATTCTCCTTGCGGAGATGGTGCTAAATACATCATCACGGTCGGTCCCTGGGATTGGGCTGGCTAACACGATTCGTTTTGCTTGGAAGGAGTTGGAGCCTTTAGGACGAGAATCTTTTGGAAGGATTATATTGATGGGGATTCTAAAGCTGACGGTGAAGGACGTGTTTTGTTTCCAAGGCAACTCGTTGGAGGGAGCATACGACGTCGCGCTATATACAGAAGAAAAACATGATGATATCCTGAGAAGGGCAAGAGCAGTGGGAGGTGAGAGGCCGATGTGCCACTACGAAATATCAAGCCTGGCGAAGAATAACTTTAGGGTTGTAACTGTTAACATTTACAACCCTTACGTTAAGGATGAAGAGGTGAGGGCTTTTCTGGGGAGATACATGGATAACGTTTCCTCAGCTAGGCACCTCAAAGACTCCCTTGGGTTTTGGAATGGGAGGAGAGGTTTCCAGGCCCTCCTCAGGGAGGACCCAAAGGGACATGGTGGCTACCTTCATCTTCCTGCTATGTTCTCCCTTGGGGCTGACAGGGGGACATTGTTTTATGCACGTCAGCCCCCATTTTGCAGGCGCTGTATGGCCTATGGACACATTTTCGCCTCGTGCAGCATGAGAAAATGCAGATTTTGTGGATCTGAGGATCACGAGGCGAGGGATTGTGACAAGCCTAAGACATGCCATGGGTGTGGCTCGTCAGCACACCTGTGGCGGGGGTGTCCGGCCCGTCAGAGGTCATATGTGTCTGCTGCTGGGGGGGAGCAGGAGCGTGGGATGGGGGAAGAAGAGGAGGGGAAGGAAACACGCCTCATGACAAGAATACAAGTCCAGAGGGGAAGGCCACAAGGAAGGAAGAGGAGCAAGAAGCGGCGGATGGAAGAGAGAAGGAAACGGAAGGCACGGTAGTAGGAGAACCAGGAAAAGCGGCGGAAGAAGGCAACCGGGTGGAGGAGCATGAGAGAGAAGAAAGCGAGGGAGGAGTGGTGGAGAAGAAGACGGTGGAAGAGCAAGTGGACTGGGGGGAAAGTGACATGGTGGAAGAGATGAGGGGTATGGTGGAGGAGCTGGCGGGGGGGGGTGGTATCTCTCCACTGCCGCCATCACCAAAGAAGAGAATGAAGAGGAGGGTGCGATTGGCCGACAGTGAGGGGGAGGGGATGGCCAAGAGAGTGATGGGGGTGGGAGAAACCTCTGGGTTGCTGCTGGTTTCCCAAGACTCTCAACTTCATTTGGGTGGGGACACACCTAACAAGACTCAGGACTGGGTACAGGAGGAGGTGGGGAGTTTTTTGTTTGGGGACTCAGCCTCCCCAATTTTTTTCCAAACCAGCTGCAACACTGGGGAGGGGGAGGATTGTGGGGGTAGACCCAGGGTGCAGGGCACCCCAAAGCCAAACACTATTCCTGCATCCTGGGATGGTGTGATGGAGGAAGAGGGGGGGATGTCGGGATTACGGATGGTGTTCTCACCGGTAGATATGGAGCAGGGGAGCATCGGGTGAGTCTCCTGTTTT
Organism: Oncorhynchus masou masou; assembly: GCF_036934945.1. Taxonomy (NCBI): domain Eukaryota; kingdom Metazoa; phylum Chordata; class Actinopteri; order Salmoniformes; family Salmonidae; genus Oncorhynchus; species Oncorhynchus masou. The sequence continues at coordinate 35,460,491 of NC_088238.1, forward strand.
TTGTTTTTTTTTCTGCCTGAGTTTAGAATTTGAGTGTATTACATGTTTTATTTTTTTCATGGAGTCTAATTTTACTTTTGTTAGTTTAAATGTAAGGGGTTTAAGAGATATTGTTAAGAGGAGGGTGGTTTTTAGTTATTTGGAGGGTGTGGGTTTTGATTTTTGTTTTTTACAGGAGGTTCACCTGAGGGATGGAGGGGATGTTAGTAGATTTAAGAGGGAGTGGGACAAGGGGGAGTCGGTTTGGGGTGTAGGGGGGGTGCACTCATCGGGGGTAGGGATTTTGTGTGGGCACAGGGAGGTAAAAGTGGAGGATTCTTTTGTGGTAATGCAGGGGAGGGTTATAATAAGGGATTGTAAATTTAGATTAGTGGTGGTGTATGGGCCACAGGTGGTGGCAGACAGGAAGGAGATGGTGGACTGTCTGACGCCCCTGTGTGTCACAAATAGGACATTAGTGATAGGGGGGGATTTTAATACAGATTTAGGAAGAGGGGGGGATAACAGTGCAGGCGCCATTGCTAGGCTAATGGCTTGCCATGGTCTGGTAGATGGTGGTATGCACACTACTCCGAAAATGGACGGTCCTACATGGCGTAACTCCAGGGGGGTTGAGCTGAGGCTCGATTATATTTTTGTACCCAGGTCTTTGGGAAAGTTGTCTGGGCGGCTGTTGCCTGTTTTCTTTTCGGATCACGACGGGGTGCTCCTGCAGGTGGGGTCGCCAGTCTGCCTCTTTGGTAAGGGGTACTGGAAGCTAGATTGGGATGTGCTGGAGGAGCAGGCTTTTGTTGACGGGTTTTATGTTTTCTTTAGGAGGCTTGAGGGTCTCCGGTCAATGTGCGAGGGGGTGTTAGAGTGGTGGGAATTAGTTAAGGTGAGGATTAGGGCTTTTATAATAGGGTATTGCAAGAGGAAAAAAAGGGAGGAGAGGAGGGAGGTGGATCGTATCCAAAGGTTAATTGAACTCGAATACGAGGCAGGCAACCTCGGCGGGTCGTTTGACTGGGAGAGATCCTCAACCCTAAAGGCGCAGCTCAGGGAGATGCAGGAGCGAAAGGCTCGAGCTTTCCTGGAGCGTGCACATAGCGGCTTTCTAGAACATAATGAGACTTGTTCTGCTATTTTCTTTAAGTTGGTTAGGGCAAGACAGAGTAGGAAGGTAATGCATGGTGTTAGGGAAGAAAATGGTAGTATAGTTAGAGAACCAGAGGATATGGTCAGGGTGACAACTGATCATTTCCAAGGTTTATTTAAGGAAAGGGAAATAGATGTAGAGCAGGGAAATGTGTTTTTAGAACACTTGTCCAGGCGGTTGCCGGAGGACATTAGAGAAGTGATGGAGGCCCAGATTTCACTAGAAGAGGTTGAGAGCGCTCTTAGGAGGATGGGAAAAGGGAAGGTGCCTGGGATGGATGGGCTGCCGGCTGAGTTTTATCTCAAGTTTTGGGGTATACTTGGACCAGTGGTCCTCGAAGTTTTGAAGGCCATCCTTGAGACGGGGGTCCCGGGGGGATCAATGGCTGTTGGTCTGCTGTCACTTTTATATAAGAAGGAGAAGTAACTGACCTTGGCAACTGGCGGCCGTTGACCATGCTGTGTGTAGATTACAAGCTACTTGCAAAGGTTTTAGCAGACCGGTTGCGCACAGCCCTTCCCTACGTCGTTCATGAGGATCAGACGTGCGGGGTAGAGGGCCGCTCTATTAGATGGAACCTACAGTTAATCAGGGACTCCATCGCTTGGGTTGAAGATAGAGGACTGCCTTTTATGGTAGCAGCGCTAGATCAGGCGAAAGCCTTTGATCGCGTGAATAGATCCTTTTTATTCAGAGTGTTAGGTCGATTAGGATTTGGGGAGACGTTTATAGGATGGATTCGTACATTATATGTCGGAGCGGGGTGCCGAGTTAGTGTAAATAGTCACTTGGGTGACGTTTTTGACCTCTCGTCTGGGGTCAGACAGGGGTGCCCACTCTCGGCTCTCCTCTTCGTTCTGTACATGGAGCCTCTGGGGGCTGCCATTAGGGCAGACACAGGGGTGGAAGGTCTGCTGATCCCTGGAAGTGGTGGACTGCGTGTTAAGATGACGCAGTACGCCGACGACACTTCCTTGTTGTTGTGCAAGGACTCGTGCCTGACAAGGTCCCTTGCCATCTTTGGGGATTTCACTCGAGCGTCGGGAGCAGTTCTGAACCATGCAAAGTCTTCCGTCAAGTTTTTTGGAAGATGGCGCGGTAGAACGGATGTGCCTGGGGGGTTATCTCTCTGTGAGGGGGCCCTGAGGATTCTCGGGGTCCATTTTGAGACCTCCGGCTCAGCGACGCTAAACTGGAACATGCGTATTGCAGTGGTACAGAGGAAGCTAGCAATGTGGAAAGCTAGGTATTTGTCTTTTATGGGCAAAGTCCTGGTCCTAAAGGTGGATGTGTTGCCGTCGCTTTTGTATTTGGCATACATCTACCCATTGCCAGCTTGTCTGAGAAGGCCTCTAGTGAAGCTTGTGTTTCAGTTTATGTGGAGTGGCAGGTATGAGTGGGTTGCCAGGGCACGCATGATCTGTCCCATCGGGGAGGGAGGTAGGGGGGTACCACATTTCCCCCTCAAGCTGGACACAATTTTTGTTTCTTTCTTGTTAACGGAGCTTGCTCAGCCAGTGATACACCCATCCGGTTACCTTCTGCGGGTATTTTTCTCGTATCAGGCGAGAAGCATAATGGTGTGGTCTAACACGGGTCCTCGGGCGGAACAGCTGCCGTGGCACTTTGGTCATGCGGCCCAGTGGCTGCGTGCGCACCCAGAGGTTGAAGTTGCCCGAGTAGGTTTAGATCATAAGCACCTGTACGAGGAGGTCAGAAAGGCAGAGAGTCCGGCGCCTGTAGTAGGCATCTCGGAAGTGGTCTGGGAGGGAGTGCAGGTGAAGGGTCTGGACAACAGGCTCAAGGACCTGAATTGGTTGAGCCTCCATAAGTGTTTGCCGGTACGTTCCATCTTGTACCGGTATAGTTTAGTGCAATCCCCCACCTGTCCAAGATCCTCTTGTGGCAGGGAGGAGACTGTGCGCCATGTCTTTTGGGACAGTGCCTTTGCTGGAGTAGTATGGGCTAGGGCACGGGTGTTGTTAGGTTTGGTAAAGGGGGATTTTGTATTGACGTGGGCCAGGTTAGAGAGGGGTGTAGGGAGAGCGAGAGGGACGGATAGGGACAGGTTTCTGCTCTGGCTTCTCATTAGTCTCTTTAAACGGGGGCTGTGGGAAGCAAGGCTGAACATGGAGAAGACAGGGAGAGATTGGGGGGTGGAAGGGATAGTGAGGAGAGTGGAAGGAGATTTGAGGGGGAGGATGAAGAGGGAGGAGAGGAAATGGGGGCAGCATGCTGCTCGGGAGAGGTGGAAGGGGGGTTTAGGGCTGGGTGTCATTTAGATTTGTAAGAGGATAGATTAGGGACAGGGAGATAGGGGAAGGTATTTTGTTGGGTGACGGGGAGGGAAGATGCTCCCTGAGGTTTTGTTTGGGGTTTATGTTTAGTTTAATTTAATTAGTTTAATTAAAAATACCATTATTTGAGTATGTATGTAAATTATGAGTTGTAAAGAATGAATGGTATTGATGATAATAAATTATTTTTTATAAAAAAAAAAAAACAGGCTGTATTAGGTTTTTTCACTTTCCGTTTGTTGTTTTTTGTATTTATAAGTTATTTCGTGTATCGTCATTTGTTCCATTAAAAACATGAGTAACCAACACGCTGCATTTCGGTCCGACTCTCTTTCGACAAACGAAGAACGCCGTTACAGAATCACCCACCACACACGGACCGATCAGTGTGTTAACAGGCAGCTGGAGCAGCGAAGGGAGGACGTTATGGACAGCAGAGGCTTGGAGTACACGACGTGGGAAGAAATAGACAGGTGGGCGGCCGACCCAGAGAGAGTGCCGGAGCCTGCCTGGGATTCGCTGGAGCAGTGCGAAGAGGGCTATAGGAGAATGGAGTCGAAAAGAAAGACAAGGCGGCGCAGAGCGAAACCCGAAAATCAGCCCCAAAAATGTATTGGGGGGGGGGGCTCAGAGGGGGAGTGGCTGAGTCAGGAGACAGACCTGAGCCAACTCTCCGTGTTTATCGTGAGGAGCCAAGGAGGAGACCACAACCGGTGTTGGAGGTGAGCGAAACAGAGACTGTGAAGGAGTTAATGGGGAAATTGGAGGAGAGAGTAATGAGGGAGTTGCTAGTTTGGTGCATTAGGTGCAAGATTCGTCCGACGGAGCGTGTCTGGGATTTAATGGCACCTGGGTCAGCGCTCCATACTAGTCCTGAGGTGCGTGTTAGTCGGCTGGTGAAAAATGTGCCAGCCTCACGCACTAGGCCTCCTGTGTACCTACCTAGCCTTGCACGTCCTGTGCCAGTCCTGCTCTCAGGCTCTCCAGTACACCTTCACGGTCCAGTCCATCCTGTGCCACCTTCACACACCAGTCCTCCGATGGCAGCTCCCTGCACCAGGCTTCCTGTGCGTGTCCTCGATCCAGTACCACCAGTTCCAGTACCACGCACCAGGCCTTCAGTGCACCTCGCCTGTTCAGCGCAGCCAGCGCTTTTTCCCTCTCCTGCACTGTCGGAGTCTCCCGCCTATTCAGCGCTGTCGGAGCCTTTCTTCTCTCCTGCGCTGTCGGAGGCTCCAGCCTGTTTGGAGTAGCAAGAGCTGCCAGTCTGCTTGGAGCAGCCAGAGCTGCCAGTCTGCAAGGAGCTGCCAGTATGCAAGGAGCTGCCAGTCTGCAAGGAGCTGCCAGTCTGCAAGGAGCTGCCAGTCTGCATGGAGCAGCCAGAGCTGCCAGTCTGCATGGAGCAGCTAGAGCTGCCAGTTTGCATGGAGCTGCCAGTCTGCAAGGAGCTGCCAGTCTGCATGGAGTTGCCAGTCTGCATGGAGTTGCCAGTCTGCATGGAGCTGCCAGTCTGCATGGAGCTGCCAGTCTGCATGGAGCTGCCAGTCGGCAAGAAGCTGCCAAAGCTGTTAGTCTGCATGGAACAGTCAGAGTTGTCAGTCTGCAAGAAGCCGCCAGAGCCGCCAGTCAGCAATGGAGCAGCCAGAGCCGCCAGTCAGCATGGAGCAGCCAGAGCCGCCAGTCAGCATGGAGCAGCCAGAGCCGCCAGTCAGCATGGAGCAGCCAGAGTCGCCAGTCAGCATGGAGCAGCCAGAGCCGCCAGTCAGCATGAAGCAGCCAGAGCCGTCAGTCTGCCAGGATCCGCCAGTCAGCCCGACTCTTCCAGATCTGCCAGTCAGCCCGACTCTTCCAGATCTGCCAGTCAGCCCGACTCTTCCAGATCTGCCAGTCAGCCAGACTCTTCCAGATCTGCCAGTCAGCCAGACTCTTCCAGATCTGCCAGTCAGCCAGACTCTTCCAGATCTGCTAGTCAACCAGACTCTTCCAGATCCGCCAGTCAGCCAGGATCTGCCGGATTCAACTGCCTGGCTGGGCTTCATCTCAGTACTGGGCTTCCTCTCAGTACTGGGCTTCCTCTCAGTACTGGGCTTCCTCCCAGTACTGGGCTGCCCCTCAGTCCCGAGCTGCCCCTCAGCCCCGAGCTGCTCCTCAGTTCAGTGGGGTTCTGGGTGAGGACTATTCGGCCATGGTCGGCGGCGAGGGTGGATCATCTCAGGACGCGAAGGGTAGGAACTATGACATTTATGGAGTGGGGTCCACGTCCCGAGCCGGAACCGCCACCATGGACAGACGCCCACCCGGACCCTCCCTATGGTTTTGAGGTGCGTCCGGGAGTCCGCACCTTAGGGGGGGGTTCTGTCACGCCTTGGTCTTAGTATTTTGTGTTTTCGTTAATTAGTTGGTCAGGCCAGGGTGTGACATGGGTTTATGTTGTTGTATTTCATAATGGGGTTTTTTAGTTATTGGGATTACGGCTGAGTAGGGGTGTTGCATAGGTTTGGCTGCCTGAGGCGGTTCTCAATCAGAGTCAGGTTATTCTCGTTGTCTCTGATTGGGAACCGTATTTAGGTAGCCTGGGTTTCACTTTGTATTTCATGGGTGATTGTTCCTGTCTCTGTGTTAGTGTTCACCAGACAGGCTGTATTAGGTTTTTTCACGTTCCGTTTGTTGTTTTTTTGTATTTATAAGTTATTTCGTGTATCGTCATTTGTTCCATTAAAAACATGAGTAACCAACACGCTGCATTTCGGTCCGACTCTCTTTCGACAAACGAAGAACGCCGTTACATACACACTACATCAGTGGTTCTCAAATTGGGTGTTGCGGTAAATTTACTCAATTAAAATGACTCAATTAAAAGTGAAAGTCACCCAGTAAAATACTACTTGAGTAAAAGTCTAAAAGTATTTGGTTTTAAATGTACTTAAGTATCAAAAGTAAAAGTATAAATAATTTAAAGTGTCTTATATTAAGCAAAACAGATGACACAATTTTCTTTTCTTTTTTAATTTATGGATAGCCAGGGGCACAGTTCAACACTCAGACACATTTGTGTTTAGTGAGTGTGCCAGATCAAAGGCAGTAGGGATGACCAGGGATGTTCTCTTGATAAGTGCGTAATTTAGACCAATACCGAGTACTTTTGGGTGCCAGGGAAAATGTAAGGAGGAAAAAGTACAGTATTTTCTTTAGGAATGTGGTGGAGAAAAAATGGTAAAAATTAGAAATAGTAAAGTACAGATACCCCAAAAAACTACTTTAGTACTTTATACCACTGACAATCACGTCACACACACACACAGACATCTGACCCTAGCATTCACAAACACTAATCCTAATTCGAAGGAAAAGTCAAAGCTACAGTACCTTATCTAACCCATAGCACACACTGTGCACATCAAGCCCATGGCACACACAACTGTACACTAATAATCCCTGGCTGTACACTTGTATTCTGTCAACAACAGATACAGTGCCTTGCGAAAGTATTCGGCCCCCTTGAACTTTGCGACCTTTTGCCACATTTCAGGCTTCAAACATAAAGATATAAAAACTGTATTTTTTTGTGAAGAATCAACAACAAGTGGGACACAATCATGAAGTGGAATGACATTTATTGGATATTTCAAACTTTTTTAACAAATCAAAAAACTGAAAAATTGGGCGTGAAAATATAAACACTAACACATGCTTATGTGTTCCTAGAGAGAGAGGCCAGGCAATATGGATTAAGTTAGCCCTATTATCCTAATCATAATCTCTACATGACAGCCTGTGCTGGGGGACCGCAAAGGGGAAGGACAGAAAGGAAGACGAGAGGAAATGAAGAGGGGGAAAATATGATGAGGGAGAGAGAAGTAAAGCAGCAAGAGTGGTTTGCTATCAATGAACAAAGGACTTATTATCAATAATCTTTGATGCATTACAAATCTCAGTCCCCCTAAAGAAGCTACTCAGGAGGGAAAGGATCTCCCTTCTAGGAACACACCCCTCAGGGTATGCGTGTGTGTGTATGTCAAGTGCATGTGGCATGCATCAGTTGGGAGGTGAATATAATGAGGGGTGTGTTCCTAGAAGGGAGGCGGCAGGCCTTGGCACATGGGATCCTTTTTACTGCGAAAGAAAGAAAAGGAGGGAAAGAATGAAGTGAAGGGCAAATCACCAATGGACCCCTCGGAGATGGCGAGTCGGAACAGATGGCAGGCCAGGCAGCCTCCTCCCCCTCCTGGCAAACTCAGAGATGATGCGCAGGGGCAATTAGTGGCAGAAAGGGCAGAGGAGGGCGAGGCACACATACAGTACACACACAATGACACATTAGCAGCAGGCATTACAGTCACAGAGGGCCACTCCTCCAGGGGAATAAAGAGCAGCTCCCTTCCCCCTCCCCATTTCCACCCAGTGGTGCTCACAGCTCCATTAACCCACCAGAGACAGGTGCAAGGTGTCACCTGTCACTCAAACCTCCTCCATCTTCCTCACCCTGTAGCACTTCTTATCATTCACTCCCTGCCCTCCCTTCCCTCTAACTCACCCTCACCCCCCTTCTGTCACCCTGATGATGACAAGACGCAGCCCTCCATATCCTCCTATATACTCTACTAGTGACAGGAGAGGAGTATGCAATAGTGTGAATATTGGAACAAAGCCAAATAACAGCTGCAGCAGCACAGCAGCTGAAGAACAGTATTGTATATTACTATAAACCCAAAAAGAACACCCTCCTCCACTTCTTCCTCCTTCTCCACTCCATGATGGTTCAACCCCCAGTTTCCACAGCAATTACCAGTGATCCATCAGCAAGCAGGCATTAATGGCCCTGCCCCACGGCCCCATTGGAGTTGTAGGATAATTACAAAACATTTCCCCAGAGGGACTACTACTTAAATATCCAATGCACAGAGGTGTCCCAGAGGTCGTGCTCCTCGTAAAGTCCAATAGCCACGGGGCCACGACGTCCAAAAGGTGACAGGCGAATGAGGGTATGACAATCAAAAGGAGGAGGGAAAAAGGTTTTATAATCAACCACAATCACATCTGCTTTGATGGCCAAATGATGTTCATATTTTCTTATGATACTTTATATTAGTTGAATTACCTAGTTTAAATGTTAATCAATTAAGATAATAATAATGATAACTTTATTTCAGTACTTTCATACATTGCGATCCTCAAAGCAATGGCATGAATATCGCACGTTTGAGAAGAAGACCCACACAAGGCAGTTGTATGCGGATATTGGAGAAAGCATTTTTATGTGCAGCATCACTCCTTCATATGATTCTTGGAAGCCGGTTTTGCACCAAGGGGCCATTGAGTTCAGCTACTATAAGATTGTGCTGCTACTGCTGTTCTGTTCTCCATCCTCAGTAAAGTATCTGCTGCCAAGCTTCCTCTTCATCCTCCTCCTCCTGCTGCTGGTATTCCTACTATCGTATGGCTGCATCCCAAACAGCACAACTTTTGACCAGGGCCCGTTTGTACTATATAGAGAATAGGGTGCCATTTGGGCCAGAACCTATGAGAAATACTACATCAGAAATATCATTACGATGAAAGGAGCCAATTATGTATATAGAAAAAGGTGCTATCTAGAACCTAAAATGGTTCTCTGGCTGTCCCCGTCAAATAACCCTTTGAAGAACGCGTTTTGGTTCCAGGTAGAAAGAACCCTTTTGGTTTCAGGTAGAACCCTTTCCACAGAGGGTTCTACATGGAACCCAAAAGGGTTCTACCTGAATAACCCTTTTTGAACCATTTTTTCTAAAAGTGTATATGGCTATAAAGAAATATCTGAGCCATGTGTGTCTCCATATACAGGAATACTTCCTCTAAGGCCACCTATTCATAATCACACCCAGCTTCCAAATGGCAATTTTTTTCAATCAACTAGTTTCTTCTCTTCTTTTTTTCTCCACTTCTCTTCTACTCTTTCTCTCTTTCCACCTCTCCCCATCTCCTTCTCCCCTCTCTTTCTCTCTCGCTCCATCAAATGTGTGTGTTGGTGTAGTAGCCTAGCAGTGTGTGCTGGCACAGAATGCCATTGTGCTGCCTGTGTTGGGAGGGCTCAAAGAGCTGTGTGAAGCTGTGCCAAGCCCAGCACCAAGGCACCAGGCAGTCATTATCACCCTGGGTCTGATGATAACCACAGGGATTATAGAGAGCTGGCACAGGGTCTGGTTTGCATCACAAATGGTACCCTCTTCCCTGTATAGTGCACTAATTTTGACCAGAGCCCAGCCCTGATGATAAACTATGGGGCTTATGGAGAGGAGAGTTGGCTGGCAGAGAGCTAGCTCTGGTACCCATTACACGCCCAGCTAGGCCCCAGCCGAAGACTTCTTATACCCAGCTCGTCTTATAACTCAGTGGGGTGGCAACTCTGCCCGCTGTCAGCCGCCCTCAGCAGCATAATCACCTCATATTATACCGCCTCTTTATCCTCTTTCTTACCAGCGACACACACACACATGCATAGTTGCGCTCACATGCATTCAAATACTCACATTGAAACATACAGACAGACACACACACACACTATAACCTCCTCAGTCAAAGCCTATCTACCTTCTGCTAGAGAAAAGCTAACCTTTTTATGTTGGCCCAGGGTTTGGTTTTTAATTATCAGCTTATTTATCCCCTCAGTCAGCCCACTGAGTCAGTCAGTCAAATGTTCAGTTATTGACTAATAAATGCCAGGTCACACGCATGCTGATCAATAAAAGGCCATGAGAGAGCTGCCCTTTTCGGCAGCTGACGTCAGTGGAGCTCAGCATTGTGGCCACAGCGACCCCTGACCTTTGTGTAACCCCGGTACATGCCACACACTCTTGACCCCTGAGCTGTGTTTGTTGTCACGTTAGCCATGTGATCGCACAATGCCAACCGGCATCCTCCGCTTCCCCTCGCTGCCCCCCTGCTACTTTCCCCACTGCCTCCCTCATGTATGTGATGAAATGGTACACGTTAGCTGTTCCCATTACATAACCTGGCACATTTAGCCCTATGCTAACCTAACCAGGTGGTAGTGATTATTTTCTGGAACGAATGGCATTACTTAAATAGGTAAACTTGACCACCAGCGAGATATTTTAAACCTCCAAATTCAAGGATGAATTTTGTTACAAAATCTCACGTTTTTGCTTTTCCGTTTCACACACATCCATGTGTTTTTATAGAAAAAAGATAAATGAGATCCTTACAACATGTAAGTTTATCGTACATTGTAAATAAAAAAAAGTCAAGAACCTTATAAACTTGTAAAATAGTTGTTAAGTGCAGTTTTCACCATAATGCTAGATGGCAAACAACACTAAAGCATTTAACTTGAAATCGACAGGGTATATCAACCATTGTTTTTTTCAGTAATTATTATTCAACTCATCCTCACCAAGTATTTGAACCTATAACCTCCTAGTTCACGGCATTCCAATCTTTCTGCTATGCCTGTCACGACTTCTGCCGAAGTTGTTGCCTCTCCTTGTTCGGGTGGTGCTCGGCGTTCGACGTCACCAGTCTTCTAGCCATCATTGATCCTTTTTTAATTTTCCATTGGTTTTGTCTTGTCTTCCCACACACCGGTTTTCAATCCCATTCATTACCTGTTGTGTATTTAACCCTCTGTTTCCCCTCATGTCTTTGTCAGAGATTGTTTTATTGTCAGTATAGTGTGATTGTTGCATAGGTGCGCGTCGGGTCCTCGTACCCATGTTTGTACATTTATTGTTATGGAGCATACTCGTGGAACTTTATTAAACGACTCCATTTTACACTCAGTTTGACTCTCCTGCGCCTGACTTCCCTGCCACCTATTACACCTATGCATGACAATGCCACCACATCAGTCATAATGGCTGATTTCACCTGTATTCCTACATTTTGGACTGAATATCAGCCTTGTTTAAAATAAAATAAAAATGTATTTTTATTTATCATAGTGATTCAGGAACACTAAAACAGAATAAAATGCCCCACCAACATTAGGCAATTTTACAGAATTGCCTAAAATTGCTTAAATAAGTAAATTAAATCTATGGTGAAAGAACAGTCAGATTAATTGATAACTAAAATAGCAGTGCAGATGGCACGCTTTTGCTAAGTTCAGAGATAATATAAGTAATACATTTGTATGGGAATTGACATTCCCATACAAATGTATTACTTATATTATCTCTGAACTTAGCAAGACTGTGGTACAGCAGGAAGAATTGTGCACCTCTAAATCTGGAGGTTGTGAGTTCAAATTCCAGGTGGGGTTATATTTTAGCTGAACAGCGTACCACTAACTTTAAAACCACCATTACTTTACTTATAATACTTTGGGATGCTTTGAGACTATCTGCGACCCCTATCACGTGACGTCCTGACAACTGATAAAAGGACAGCCGATTTATGTTAATACATGTTCCAAGTAATATGTATGAACCTGGTGGCACAGCGGAAACATTGATGCATTCAACCAAGAGGTTGCAAATTCAAATCCCCAAAAATGTTGTGTACAGTATACTCTATGTTAAGTGTACTTGAGTGCTGCTAGTTTTACGTTGATGTACCTTTGATGATGATAATTGGACAATTATTTACTTGATTCTGGGCAGCTTTTAGCAAAGTGCAGGAATGTATTCTTGCCAATATGTCTGTATCCATATCTCTTCATGCTATCCACTGAAGAGACACACACACACAAATCTGGCTGCATTGTTTACATGGGGATAACTCAGAGGTTTCCTTAGCTCTATTTGTCTGGATATACAGTAATAGGATTTACCTGTGGGCCAACTCACTCAATTTGTCTGTTGTGTTGTGGTTTATTGACTGAGTGCCTCACATTAAGTAAGACAGTAAGACAAAGCTTTCTCTGCTTGTGTGGAGCATTCCCATCCCTGTCAACACCCCCCCCCCCCCCAACACACCTTCTCCCCCACTGCCTCATCCCTTCTCAACCCTCCCACTTCCTCCAATCCCAATAAGCTTGTCAACTCTCTTCCTCCATCACCTCAACCTTTCAGCCCTCATCCCTTTCTCCTCTCTTTCTAGCCCTAACCCCTTCAGCTCCCCCTACCCATTCAGCCATCCTCATCCTCTCCTCAAACCTTCACCCCTACCCTAATTTCATCATCTGCTGAATTCCTGCTGTGTGACATCAATGTATCCACGCAGCAACATGAGTGACAACCCACTATGCTATGATCTATCTCCTTGTTTGTTTTATTGTTTTTGTGTACAGCTCTCCTGTTAGCACTAGCGTTTAGCATCAGAACAGATTCCAGAATTTCCAGTCTGGAACAACACGACAGGGTCAGAATGCCTGGAATGCTGAAAAACACAGATCAGCTCATCCCTGTTCTGTTATCTCTGGACTGAAGTGGATGGGCTTGTGATTCCGAACTCTATTGTGTGGTGCTCAAGGGCTTTAGGACAACACTCAGGGCCCGGAGTGTTGGGCCACAGGCCATAAACCCTAAACACTAAACCGTAGACCAGGGGTTCTTAAACATTTTCAGCCTGGGACCCAAATGAGAAATTCTGTGTTTTCCTGAGACCCAAGATTATGAAATATGCAACTACACATAAATATTGGTCCATTTCATTGCCGTTATGCCTAAAACAAATGCAATAATAGACAAAAACAAATCACAATGAAATTAAATATCCATATAAATATATATTATTGTTTATTTTCCACATTAAAAACACTCTTACATATCTGTCTAGGTTGGAACTGTTGCTGTTAAATTCAAATTCAAATGTTAAAAATCATTCTGAACTGGAATAATACGATTCATCACATCACACAGATGTATAACAGAACACACACACGGGCTTTTTGATAGTGCAACCCTAAGTAACAGTACAGATGAAAAATGATCAGACCTACTGTACATCTTACTGTAGAAAGTATTGTTGAAAGAAAGCCTAGGTTGGAATTGTTGCTGGTAAAATACAATACATATTTTTGATTTTGAACTGGAATAAACTTGATACAACTTGTCACATCACACAGATGTGGACCAGAACACACACAGTCCTAATGAGAGCATGTCTATTCTGGGCTCTGTTTTTGACAGCGCAACACTGAGGTCATGCTCAGCCTTGAAACTGTTTCTGTTCTTGTTTTTTTTAAGTGTGTCAGGGTTGAGAACCCTGAATCGCATAGGTATGTGGTGCCAAACGACCAGAACATCTACTGCTTTCTCAGTCAGGCAGGAAACCGCTTCCTGCTGTAAATGAGCAGCCCAGAACTGTGTGTTTGCCTCAATCAGTTTCATCCAGTTAAGACTAACAATTATTATTGTATATTAACAGCAACAGTTCCAAACTAGACTAGTTTTCAACAATAGTTTCTACAGTAAAGATGTACAGTAGGCCTGATCATTTTTCATCTTCTTCTGTACTGTTACTAGGGTTGCATATCAGTAGCTAGCTTGCTTTGGCGAATGTTAGCTATTAGCTGTGTACAAGGCCAGGGGATTGTTTGAAAGATAACTCTCATAATAGTGGTAACGTTCGATGAGTTTATTTAGTACTCCCTTATTTCTTCTTGCTACTTTTCCATTGTCGAAGCACTGTTTCCTGAAGCATTCTGCCCTGTTCTGAAAGAACTCCCTGGGTTTACCTTCATGCTGTGGATGTTTGGTCAGGATGTGTCGTCTTACTGATTTGTTCGTTATGAGAGACTCATTACTAAGCACTTCCACACAAAAAACACACTGTGGGTGCTCAGAAATTCATCGATGTATATGAGTTTCATGACAATTGAGCTCAGTCAGAACTTGTGGATAGCATGAGTCCATTTGATGACAGCTGTGAGTAATGGCATGTGGGAATGACAAGTCAGTGGCAGACAGCGCATCATCTGCTACCTGAACGACAGAACTGTGTCATGTGTGTCGTGGAGTGATCTTCAAGAAAACTGCTGGGGGGGAAAAATCAGGTAAACCGCGAAGCACTCAGTCATCTCCCTCTCACATTTGCGTAACTGCCAAACCAAGCAGAGAGCAGATGCACTTGGCCAAATCAATTCCAGTAATTAATGAAATAGTTAGAACATTTCTCTGACACGTCGCGACCCATCATTACCAGGTCCTGACCCATACGTTAAGGCAGGCTGCTGTAGACCATTGACCATATCCCAAACATAGTGTTCATTTCAATATGTAGAGTTTGTTTGGGGATTTAGGACATCATGGCCAATTGAGGGCACACACCCACTAAACCCTAGATACAAAACACTAAACCCTGAACTTTGACCACTGACCAGCCTCAATCCAAACAATATTTCAATATGTAAAGTGTGTCTTCTTGTCATCTGACTGAACCCACAAAGATGATTCAATAGTCATTGAATCATGTCAATAGTCAATAGTCTTAAGTGCCTTCTTGTCATTGATTACTTTTCCATTACATATTAGTTGTTCCAGCCTGTACGTTTCCATTTAATTAACCGTTGACATGTGCTATACAAACATGAATGGCTGGAAGAGTATTTTTTACACAAAAACAAAAGGCATAGCATTTGTGTACCATTTTCTCCCTGACAAATCGTAATCAACACTGCCACCTTGTGGTAGATCTTTGCAGTTGTAAGACAATTCTAACTATTCTCATAATAGCCTATAGATGGTGTCATTTATTAATAAACAGACAAAATTGTCAAAATCTCTATTACAACTTCACTCAAGTATATCCCCTATCTATCCAATGTAACCACAACTTTTTAAGGGTGTCGGGAAAATGTAAACTGTTCACAAGTTTCCTTGCTGAAACCTTTCACTACTGTGTTTCACATTTCACTGACATATGAAGCACCAGGTATCCTAGTGGTTAGAGCGTTGGGCCAGTAACGGAAAAGGTTGCTGGTTTGAATCCCTGAGTTGACAAGATAAAAATATGTCGTTCTGCCCCTGAGCAAAGCAGTTTACACACTGTTCCCCGGACACCGTAGATGTCGATTAAGGCAGCCCCCCACACTTCTCTGATTCAGAGGGGTTGGGTTAAAAGACATATTTCAGTTGGACAACTGACTAGGTATCCCACCTTTCCCAGTATAATCTTCTAGACACTAAAGAATCTCTCTCTCCCCCTATTTTACATTTAACCCTTCCTGTTCCTGAAAGTACAGGTAACAAACATAAGCTGAAAATATAGTCAGCTTCCTATGCTTCCACATATAGTATGCTAGGCCTACTGTCTGTCTTATCTCTGATGTGTTTTAATTATCACAGAATCATTCATTCAGTAACTTACATTTAAACTCTTATCATTGATAAGTCACTAATATTGCAATCTGTCAAAATGTATTTCCCAATCACATGAGTAGTCATTTTTTACCATCAGACATTGAGAATCTACGGCCAATTACAGGGGGCTGTAAGGAGTGCGCTGAGAATCGGGAAGCAAGCTCAGGGAGTGAGTGTTTTAAAAAATTAATAAATTTAACATAATACAACACAAGAACAATGCACAGACATGAAACAAACAGAAACAATAACGCCTGGGGAAGGAACCAAAAGAAGTGACATACATATGGAAGGTAAATCAGGGAAGTGATGGAGTCCAGGTGAGTCTGATGACATGCAGGTGCGCGTAATGACGGTGCCAGGTGTGCGCCATAACGAGCAGCCTGGTGACCTAGAGGCCAGAGAGGGAGCACACGTGACAGGGGCACGTACATCTGTGAGTAAAAAAAAAACAGGTGCATTTTCACCTGCTCTCTTCCTGGTCTCCTGGTTAGGTGGACCCTAGTTTGCATGTATCACTCATTTGCCTTCGCAAATCTCAGGAAAGACGGAGAAACAGATGAGTTAACTTCCTGTTTTCAAAGAATCACAGGAGAAGGAAATCACAGGAGAAGGCAACATGTTGGATGCTGACTGGGCATCTGCTGTCACCTGTTCCTTCACTTTAATAGATGAAGTAAAGGAGATGATATGAAGTCACGTTTGACTATTGAGAAGTACTCTTGGATTTAGCAAAGTCATATTTGTAGGTGTAGAAAGACCATTCAGAGGACTGGAATTCAATTCACCTCCTCTTTGTGTAGGTTTACCAATGTTTAAAATGTGGTGGTTGAACAGTGTTGAACGCCAAAACCTGAACTAAAGACCCCGGTTTAAAAGCCGACAGTGTTTTTATATACTTGTATTATATTTTGGATCCTACGGCTCTGTTGGGCTAAATTGCTGTGAGCGTTGTTGTCTGTCTGGGTTGCTGTCTGACAGATTCAGCATAGGGTGAGAGAAAGGAAAGCCCAGCTAGCCTAGCTGGCTCGGCGGACTCAAATGGAGGCCGCTATTGAACGTTTCTAGCGCTGCAGGAGCTGTGTTTACTTTGCTTTGTTCCGGGACAATGTGGACCGCTCTGACTTTCAATGTAGCAACTGCTTGCTTACGGAGGACTACAGGAAGTAGTAGCAAACCTACACAAGCTACTGGGGAACTCACGACCGCTTATTTATTTTTCTTCCAACCCAGTAGACGGACGGCTCTCTGGTCTGGTGAACGTTTTGCCACCGTATCGGCTCTCCACAGCTCGGCAGGTTTCCATCCCTGAAGGGGTCTCCCCCTTCCCTGGAGAACAGAGGTGTTCCCAACCCGACCAATCAGCCATGGAGGTACGTCATTCGCTGTGGAAGTCGAAGAAAGCGTCCTCTGGCAACGGTGGTCTCATGGAGATGTTGACCCCTGATCTGACACAGACCAGAAATAGCTTTGCCGCCCTGCATCCAGAGGCTCCGGTGCCTTCTTCCCATTCAAGATTGGATCTGGAGGTACCGGCGTCTTCGTCCTCTGTTCGGTCTCCTTCTCCGTCGGCTTCTTCCTCGGGTTCAGAACCTCGGAGCTCGCACCCTCATCAGACCGTGAGGCTGCCTGAGAGACCAGCCCATTCAACATGATGACCAGCTCTCATCATAGACAGCTCTATGGTGAGAAACATCTCAGTTACCAAGGCAAGAACCCTGGGCTACCCAGGAGCACGAGTACAAGACATCACAAGACTGCTTCAGACTGATCTTTGACAGATGCCGGGAGCTGCCGCTGCCGTAGTCCATGTGGGGACAAACAACATCAGGAGGGCTAGCTCGGAACATTTGAAAAGGGATTTTAAAGAACTGATTTTAGCATTAAAAGACTAAAAAACAGCCAATAATTTCAGGTTCAGTACCATCGTTGGGGCGCGGGTGTGAAAGATTCAGCAGAATGCTGGCATTACACATCTGGCTAAAAGACTACTGTAGCTCTGCTGGAGTCACATTTATAGATAACTTTGACTCCTTCTGGAAACAGAAGATACTCTACAGGAATGACAGAGTCCATCCAAATAATCTTGGCTCCTGGACTCTGTCCACGCATTTCAAGGCTGCACTGACTGTTCAATGAGCCAAGACCAGCTCAGTTAATCCCTACCATTGTGACAGTGAGTCATCATAATGCTGCATCAAATGATACATGAGGCAGTTTAATGTGCCTCACCTAAAGCCCATTCTTGTGGGAAGATGCTTATAGACCAGACAGTATCTGGATAATATGTGTGAAATGCTTGATAATGTATGTGATATAAACAGAGTATCTTTTTGGGGTGATTGAAAAATTGACTGATTTTAAATATTGACTGGCTATCATCCAGCTGCCCACTCAAGAAAAAACGTTGAAATGTAACCAGTGCCTGCAACCTGGTTCCGGCTGTCAGTCAACCTACAAGGGTAATGACAAACAGCACCGGAATGAAATCATCAACATGTATTAATCACATGTTTACTAATGCTGCAAAAAAACTGCTTTATAGCAGTATCCAAATCCATAGGATGTAGTGATCACAATATAATAGCCATACCCAGGAAAACCAAAGTTCCAAAGGCTGGTCCTAATATAGTGTATAAGAGGTCATACAATTTTTACAAAGTTTTGTAGTGATTCATATGTTGATGTATTTGCTGGTCTGTGGTGTGTAAATGAGGAGCAACCAGACGCTGCACTTGACACATGAAATTACTTATTCCAGTTACTAATAAGTATGCACCCATTAAGAAAATGACTGTAAAAACTGCAAAGTCCCCTTGGATTGATGAGGAATTGAAAAATGGTATGGTTGAGAGGGATGAGGCAAAAGGTATGGCAATTAAGTCTGGCAGCCCAACTGATTGGCAAACGTACTGCAAATTCAAGGAATCATGTGACTAAACTATGAAACAAAGATAAATTATATAAACAATGATAGTAAAAAAGGTTTGGGGCATCTTAAATGAAATTTTGAGGAACAAAGCCAACTTGGCTCCATCATTCATTGAATCAGATGGCTCATTCATCACAAAGCCTACTGATGTTGCCAACTAATGACTTTTTCATTGGTAAGATAAGGAACCTTAGCCTTGACATGCCAGCAACAAATGCTGAAACTACACCTCCAAGTATATCAGACCAAATTAATTTGCAAATAAATTCATAAAAAATTGTGATTTTCTGGATTTTTTTCTCTCATTTTGTACCTATAGTAGTTGAAGTGTACCTATGATGAAAATTACAGGCCTCTCTCATCTTTTTAAGTGAGAGAACTTGCACAATTGGTGGCTGACTAAATACTTTTTTGCCCCACTGTATAATACTTGTATGTTTGAGGAATTTTAATTATGAGATTTCTGTTTGAATTTGACGCCCTGCAATTTCACTGGCTGTTGGCGAAGTGGGATGCTCACATCCCCAACGATCACAGAGAGGTTAATGGAAGCCTCTCAAACATAATCCAGTTAGAATCAGGAATTCCCCAGGGTAGCTGTTTAGCCCCCTTGCTTTATTTTTTTTTAACTTAACGACATGCCAATGACTTTGAGTAAAGCCAGAGTGTCTATGTATGTGGATGACTCAACACTATACACGTCAGCTACTACAACGACTGAAATGACTGCAACACTCAACAAATAGCTGCAGTTAGTTTCAGAGTGGGTGGCAAGGAATGAGTTAGCCCTAAATATTTCTCAAACTAAAAGCATTGTATTTGGGACAAAACATTCACTAAATCCTAAACCTCAACTAAATATTGTAATAAATTAATGTGAAAATTGAGCAAGTTGAGATTTCTAAAATGCTTGGAGCAACCCTGGATTGTAAAACTGTCATGGTCAAAACATATTGATACAATAGTTGCTAAGATGGGGAGAAGTATGTCCATAACAAAGCGCTGCTTTGCCTTCCTAATAACACTATCAACAAGGCAGCTCCTACAGGCCCTAGTTTTGTTGCACCTTGACTACTGTTCAGTCGTGTTGTTAGATGCCACAAAAAAGGACTTAGGAAAATTGAAATTGGCTCAGAACAGGGCAGCACAGCTGGCCCTTTGGATATACACAGAGAGCTAATATGAATAATATGCATGTCAATCTCTCCTGGCTGAAAGTGGAGGAGAGATTGACTTCATCACTACTTGTATTTATGAGAAGTATTGACATGTTGAATGCACCGAGCTGTCTGTCTAAACTACTGGCACAGAGCTCGGACACCCACGCATACCCCAGAAAATATGTCACAAGAGGTCTCTTCACAGTCCCCAAATCCAGAACAGACTATGGGGAGGTGCACAGTACTACATAGAGCCATGACTACATGGAACTTGTTGGGGTTCTTTCCTTGTTCCTTGTTGTCGTGTCTTTGGCTATGCCGGATTAAGTGATATGACATGCTATTCTATAAAATAATTTCTCTGTAATTAATATTACCTGATTAAGCTAATCAGGTAGATCATTAACTAGAAAGTCGGTGCACCACGAAAAAGATTTATAGAGCTGTTATCTTCCGAATAAGCTCTTTAAAGACCTGGTAATCTTTTACATCAATAGTAGTCAATATTTAATCGTCACCTTGATTAGTCTCATCTGAAAGTTGTAAATTCCCTGGCTAACAAAAAAACCCTGGCTAACAATTTGAATCAGAAATACTAAATTTGGTTTAATTATTTATTTACTAAATACCTAAATAATCACACAGAATGGATCATACATTGATTACAAATGATGTCAAAGAAAACGTCCCTGTTGGATGGAACAGATACAACAGCTGGTTACACAAAGAGAGGGGGTTGGGTTTGAGTGAAAGAGCCGGAAGACTGAGTAACAAAGGGAGAAGCTATGCTATCATAAATACAGAATCTTATGCATTCTAAATAACCTCCCATTTGAAAAAGGAGAACGCAATAAATATTTACTCTGAGCTGCGCTTCGGTAGATGGGAGGCCGGGTAGTCCAGCATAGATCTCTGGTCCTCTGAAGACTGTCTAGTGGTGAACTGGAGCGTTGTAGAATGAATACTCTGTCCTCTCCAAGCCCACGTTTAGAATTGCTGCTAACTCAACGGCTAGGAGGTATCACTTCTGGAATGAATAAGAGATCAAAGTTCATACCAAGTTGCCATACTTTTAAGCTCATGCTATATTCTGGCTAGTATAGTCGAAATTCATCCTTCCGTGGTGTAGGTCATCACCTTTACATTGAAATTTGATGCTAATTTCATTAGGTTCTCTAATGTTGTCTTAGTTCTGTAGGTGGTCTTTGTCCTTTCAACCTGGGGACCTCAAGTCCACATGTCCTTGGAACAGCTTATTACCTGAGCCGTAACGTCCTCGGAACACAAAGTTACATTTTCGTCAAGGGCTTTATATAGGAGGGGATAGAAGGGCGTGTTTCATAGTTTATAACAAATGTCTGTTCACATGGGCAGGGCCACTGAGTTGAGCATTTCGTACACGTTAAAGGGTTAATCAAATTGGAAATGAGCTATCATCAGGCTGGTTAATGCAATGCATGTCTGTTGAATTTGGAAAAATCCAACAGCACTTGGTCCCACCCCACCTACTCAGCGAATCTGGAGCCGCTACTGCATTGCGGCGTACTGCATACATTTTACTAAACGGTACATGCTGAATAGTATGCAACGTTGAGTAAAGAGTATGCAGTTTTAGTATGTAGTACTCTAGTATGGGTATTGAAAAATTATACAGAAAATGTGGGTGCACTCAAGCCTGTTAAGACTTGGATCAGATGTGTATGAACCCTGTGTTTCAGACGGGTTCATGTCTCTGTAGATTGGTGATGCTAAACAGCCCAATCCTTCATTTTGGAGGGTGTTCTTGTCAACGTTTGGACTTCCGCAGGTAGTCCAATCGGACCAAGGTTCTATTTGGTCCGATTGAGCTACTTCCAGCGCCGACAGAGATGGCCGCCTCGCTTCGCGTTCCTAGGAAACTATGCAGTATTTTTTTTTTTACGTGTGATATCTTACATTGGTACCCCAGGTAATCTTAGGTTTCATTACATACAGTCGGGAGGAACTACTGAATATAAGAGCAACGTCAACCCACCATCATTATGACCAGGAATATAACTTTCCCGAAGCGGATCCTGTGTTTTGCCTTCCACCCAGGACAATGGATTGGATCCCAGCCGGCGACCCAAAACAACGACGCCGTAAAAGGGGCAAACGAAGCGGTCTTCTGGTCAGGCTCTGGAGACGGGCACATTGCTCACCACTCCCTAGCATACTACTCGCCAATGTCCAGTCTCTTGACAAGGTAGATGAAATCCGAGCAAGGGCAGCATTCCAGAGAGACATCAGAGACTGTAACGTTCTTTGCTTCACGGAAACATGGCTCACTCGAGAGACGCTATCGGAGTCGATGCAGCCAGCTGGTTTCTTCACGCATCGCGCCTACAGAAATAAGCCCCTTTCTGGTAAGAAGAGGGGCAGGAGGTATGCCTTATGATTAACGAGACGTGGTGTGATCATAACAACATACAGGAACTCAAGTCCTTCTGTTCACCTGACTTAGAAATCCTCACAATCAAATGTCGACCGCATTATCTACCAAGGGCATTCTCTTCGATTGTAATCACAGCCGTATATATTCCCCCCCAAGCAGACACATTGATGGCCCTGAACAAACTTTATTTGACTCTGGGTAAACTGGAAACCACATATCCTGAGGCTGCATTCATTGTAGCTGGGGATTTTAACAACGCTAATCTGAAAACAAGACTCCCTAAATTCTATCAGTATATTGATTGCGCAACCAGGGCTGGTAAAACCCTGGATTATTGTTATTCTAACTTCCTCCCCCTTCTTTCGGAGAAGATGACCAGGACTCCATTTGTTGCATCCAGCCTACAGACAGAGACTAAAACAAGAAGCTCCCGCTCTCAGGCCTGTTCAACGCTGGTCCGACCAATCTGATTCCACGCTTCGAGACTGCTTCGATCACGTAGATTGGAATATGTTCCACATTGCGTCCAACAACAACATTGACGAATACGCTGATTCGGTGAACGAGTTCATCAGAAAGTGCATCAGCGATGTTATACCCACAGCAAAGATTAAAACATTCTTAAACCAGAAACCGTGGATTGATGGCAGCATTCGCGCGAACCATTGCTTTTAATCAGGGCAAGGTGACCGGAAACATGACCGAATACAAACAGTGTAGCTATTCCCTCCGCAAGGCAATCAAACAAGCTAAGCGTCAGTATAGAGACAAAGTAGAGTCCCAATTCAACAGCTCAGACACAAGAGGTATGTGGCAGGGTCTACAGTCAATCAAGGATTACAAAAGGAAAACCAGCCCCGTCACGGACCAGGATGTTATGCCCCAGACAGACTAAATAACTTTTTTGCTCGCTTTGAGGACAATAGAGTGCCACTGACATGGCCCGCTAACAAAACCTGCAGACTCTCCTTCACTGCAGCCAACGTGAGTAAAACATTTAAACGTGTTAACCCTCGCAGGGCTGCAGGCCCAGATGGCATCCCCAGCCGCGTCCTCAGAGCATGCGCAGACCAGCTGGCTGGTGTGTTTACGGACATATTCAATCAATCCTTATCCCACATGCTTCAAGAGGGCCACCATTCTGTTTCCAAGAAAGCTAAGGTAACTGAGCTAAACGACTGCTGCCCCGTAGCACTCACTTCCGTCATCATGAAATGCTTTGAGAGACTAGTCAAGGACCATATGACCTCCACCCTACCTGACACCCTAGGCCCACTCCAATTTGCTTACCGCCCCAATAGGTCCACAGACGACACAATTGCAACCACACTGCACACTGCCCTAACCCATCTGGACAAGAGGAATACCTATGTGAGAATGCTGTTCATCGACAACAGCTCAGCATTTGACACCATAGTATCCTCCAAACTCGTCATCAAGCTCAGGACCCTGGGTCTCGACCCCGCCCTGTGCAACTGGGTACTGGACTTCCTGACGGGCCACCCCCAGGTGGTGAGGGTAGGCAACAACATCTCCACCCCGCTGATCCTCAACACTTGGGCCCCACAAGGGTGCGTTCTGAGCCCTCTCCTGTACTCCCGTTCACCCACGACTGCGTGGCCACGCACGCCTCCACTCAATCGTCAAGTTTGCGGACGACACAACAGTGGTAGGCTGGATTACCAACAACGACGAGACGGCCTACAGGGAGGAAGTAGGGCCCTCGGAGTGTGGTGTCAGGAAAATAACCTCACACTCAATGTCAACAAAACTAAGGAGATGATTGTGGACTTCAGGAAACAGCAGAGGGAACACCCCCCTATCCACATCGATGGAACAGTAGTGGAGAGGGTAGTACGTTTTAAGTTCCTCGGCATACACATCCCAGACAAACTGAATTGGTCCACCCACACAGACAGCATCGTGAAGAAGGCGCAGCAGCGCCTCTTCAACCTCAGGAGGCTGAAGAAATTTGGCTTGTCACCAAAAGCAATCACAAACTTCTGCAGATGCACAATCGAGAGCATCCTGGCGGGCTGTATCATCGCCTGGTACGGCAACTGCTCCGCCCACAACCGCAAGGCTCTCCAGAGGGTAGTGAGGTCTGCACAACGCATCACCGGGGGCAAACTACCTGCCCTCCAGGACACCTACACCACCCGATGTTACAGGAAGGCCATAAAGATCATCAAGGACAACAACCACTCGAGCCACTGCCTGTTCACCCCGTTATCATCCAGAAGGCGAGGTCAGTACAGGTGCATCAAAGCTGGGACCGAGAGACTGAAAAACTGCTTCTATCTCAAGGCCATCAGACTGTTAAACAGCAACCACTAACATTGAGTGGCTGCTGCCAACACACTGACTCAACTCCAGCCACTTTAATAATGGGAATTGATGGAAAATGATGTAAAATATATCACTAGCCACTTTAAACAATGCTACCTAATATAATGTTTACCTACCCTACATTACTCATCTCATATGCATATGTATATACTGTACTCTATATCATCTACTGCATCTTGACATCTTTATGTAATACATGTATCACTAGCCACTTTAAACTATGCACTGTTTACATACATTACATTACTCATCGCATATGTATATACTGTACTTGATAACATCTACTGCATCTTACCTATGCCTTTATGTACTCACTCATTCATTTATATACTCATTCATATATCTTTATGTACATATTCTTTATCCCTTTACACTTACTCATTGGTTATTACTGCATTGTCGGAACTAGAAGCACAAGCATTTCGCTACACCTGCATTTACATGCCATGTGTATGTGACAAATAAAATTTGATTTGATTCATGCCAAAGGTCTTCCAGCAAGTGCTACAGCAGCAGTTGGGTGCTACCCATTGCCCCTCTAGTGCCTACCACTTGGAGTCTCAAGGTGCTCTTGAGAGACTTCATCAGACTTTGAAGTCTATTTTGAGTGTTTACGGCTTTGAGTTTGAGAAAGACTGGGATGAAAAGGTCCCCTAGTACTATTTGTAGCACGGGAGGTTGTTCAAGAATCTGGGGTCACCGTTGTAAGCTCTCTTTTCAGGCCCTTACCCCTATAAAGATACATAAATATATATCTGGATTACCTCATCGCCACACCGGAGCTCAGGGGGGGAAAAAACGACTGTGTCATGTCAACATTTTGAAACCATACTTCTCCCGCTGTGATTGGGGTGGAGAAGTTGGGACAGTTGAGTAACGCAGAGATTCTGGAAAACCTTGAGGGCTTTTTGGCACAATTGTCTCCGGAAGAGAAAGGCGACATTGTGGTACTGCTTTTAGAATATTAGGGTTTATTTTCAGATGTGCCAAATGTAATAGAGCATGACACGTTGGGGACTCGAGTGAATCCTGAAAAGAGAGAAACTGTGTAAAGTGAGGTAAAATGTATGCTTGAGCACTGCATTGCACAACTTGGTAACAGTCTGTGGAGTACACCCTGCATATTGGTACATAAGCCGGATGGGTCTCTGCACTTTTGTTTCCGATTTTCTCAAACTCATTTTCAGACTCATACCCTTTGCCCAAGGTTGAGGACTATGTGGACCATGTTGGCACTATGTGGACCATGTTGGCACTGCTAAGTAGCCTGTTAGGGTTACTGCCCCCTTTGGATGAATTGCGTGCCCATAGTAAACTGAAAAGAAATATGTCCTAAATTGCTAATATATGCATATAATAATTATTATTGGATACAAAACACTCTAAAGCTTCTAAAACCGTTTGAATTATTTCTGTAAGTATAGCAGAACTCACAGGGCAGGCAATCTCCCAAACTAGTTTTGGAATCCTGAAAGTTGGGGCAACTTTGACGTCATCGCCCCCACCCTTCCCAACCAGCTATGGATCTGGAAACACTTTCTATGTCTTCCACTAGATGTCCTCATTCAGTAGAGCGTTTAATTGTGCAAATCCTGTGAACTTTGACCCTTTGAGATGAAAAACAGTGGGTGTTGCGAGAAAATACATGTGCGTTAGGGCGCGAATTGGACACAGACCTTCCTCTGTTCCAGCTTGCCTGAGATGAATTCGGATTGTCCGGTTGTAATGCCAATCGTTTTGTACGTTTATAACGTCCTAAAGCTTGATTCTGCACTTAGTTTGACCAGTTTAGTCGACCTATAATATGTAATTTTGAAGTTTTGATGCGCAACTATTCTGGACCAGAAGTCATTTTTGGTGCATTTGAGCTGAAAGTGGTAGC
The DNA here is from genome assembly GCF_036934945.1 of Oncorhynchus masou masou. NCBI lineage: Eukaryota > Metazoa > Chordata > Actinopteri > Salmoniformes > Salmonidae > Oncorhynchus > Oncorhynchus masou. The sequence goes on from NC_088238.1 coordinate 35,486,901, forward strand.
ATATGCTAATACATGGACACCCGAACTGAAACAAAACGATGTATTGGGTAAGTATGACTCCTTCCACTACATTCTGATCGAAGACCATCAAAGGTAAGGGAATATTTATGTTGTAATTTTGTATTTCTGTTGACTCCAACATAGCGGAGAAATATTGTTTACGTCTGAGCGCCGTCTCAGATTATTGCATAGTGAACTAATTCCGTAATGTTAAAAATAAATGTGACACAGCGGTTGCATTAAGAAGCAGTGTATCTTTCTAACTATATGTAGAACATGTATATTTAGTCAAAGTTTATGATGTGTATTTCTGTTATCTGGCGGAGCTTTCTATAATTTCTACGGACATTTTTGAGCATTTTCTGAACATGGCATCAATGTAAACGGAGATTTATGGAGAGATTTATTTATTTCTGTGGAGTGCCGTTTGGGTCTTTGCATGTCAAAAATGATACATGTCAAACAACACTATTTGACACGTCAAATAAGCTTTTAATTTGAGATGTCAAATAAAACAATTGTATTATAGAATGTTGTGTGTGCTGAATTTGCACTTGCAAGCCATGCTCTACCACCAAGATCAGTAACACTGTCAAAGCTGTACGAAATATGTCTGCACACAAGCACACACAAAGCCGTACAGTGAAATAAGTATTCCCCCAATGCAATTCTAAAGTCTTAATACATCCAGTGTGATTTCAACAGATTTTATCAAATGAGCAAATTGTCTTTTGTTGAATTTATATAACATTCCAAACTCGTTTAGCATGATCTATTGAATTATGGCATAAATCCGCTATTTATATTAATTTTCATCACTGGCAATGTCAGACTTTTATTGTGGCTAATCCTTACTGTGGCTAGCTTCACATAGGTAGGTCCGACCACCATTAATCAAATAAGAACTGTCTTATAAATTAGGGGTATTTGAGATGACACCTTAGATATATAAAGTCAGAAATAAATGTCCCTTTTTTAGGACCCTATCGTTCAAAGATAATTCATAAAAATCCAAATAACTTCACAGATCTTCATTGTAACGGGTTTAAACACTGTTTCCCTTTACAGGGACAGGATGGCAACAACAACTGCCCGAGTTACACCAGGAATGCCGTACTGTGAGACGCCTAAGACAGCACTACAGGGAGACAGTAAAGGCAGGTCCACACCAGACATCACCAGCAATAATGTCGCCTATGGGCATAAACCCACCGTCGCTGGACTAGACAGGACTGGCAAAAAGTGCTTTGCACTGACGAGATGCGGTTTTGTCTCACCAGGGGTGATGGTCGGATTCACGTTTATTGTCGAAGGAATGAGCATTACACCCAGGCCTGTACTCTGGATCAGGATCGATTTGGAGGTGGAGCATCATCGGACTGAGCTTGTGGTCATTGCAGGCAATCTAAACACTGTACGTTACAGGGAAAACATCCTCCTCCCTCATGTGATACCATTCCTGCAGGCTCATCCTGACATGACCCTCCAGCATGACAATGCCACCAGCCATACTGCTCGTTCTGTGCGTGATTTCCTGCAAGACAGGATCGCCTGGATCTCAAATCCCATGGAGCACATCTGGGACCTGTGGAATTGGAGAGTGAGGGCTAGGGCCATTTCCCCACAAATGTTCAGGAACTTGCAGGTGCCTTGGTGAAAGAGTGGGGTAACATCTCATAGCAATAACTGGCAAATCTGGTGCTGTCCATGAGGAGGAGATGCACTGCAGTACTTAATGCCACACCATATACTGACTGTTACTTTTGATTTTGACCCCCCTTTGTTCAGGGACACATTATTCAATTTCTGTCACGTCTGTGGAACTTGTTCAGTTTATGTCTCATTTGTTGAATTTTGTTATGTTCATACAAATATTTACATATGTTAAGTTTGCTGAAAATCAAACGCAGTTGACAGTGAGAGAAAACATTTTTTTTCCTGAGTTAAGTTAGCTTGCTAACTATAGCTACTGAAACAGTCGTTTTGGGGGAAGAACATTGTTTGCATCCATCAGCTAGCTAGCTTTTTTATGACCAGCACTGTCCAGAGCTTGGGGAAGTGTGTCTGTGCTGGTGCGGTAGGTGCGCGAGACAAAACTTTACCAGCCTCATAGCATACGTATCGGTGAATCGTAGTGACATGTGAAAGATGAGTGATAGTGTAATCAATGTGTAATAACTAGGTAAAACGCATTAAATTATTATGTGACGTGCAGTCATATTCAGGTCCTGATTTGTCAACAAGCTTATTTGACGTAACTTTTTTTTGACACACAAAGATCCAAACGGCGTTCAAGAACACAGAATAAAATTAATTTTGATTTTCAAGTGCATTAGCAAAAAGCTTAGTCCTTTCTTTTGAACATGTGCAATTGACCACTTAGCAGTCCATTATATCATCCCGTCACAGGCCCTCCTCGTCAACATCACCTCATAAGATTGCCAGTCGCAATTATTTGAAAGACGTCCAGTTTGCAACCGAACATGCAGCATAGACAAGACCAGCAAGGGAGCCCCATCACCTCATCACATGCCCTCACTGTGAGCATTCATACGAATGGAACAGTAAAGCCACATGTTGGCAAGTATTATGGCCAGCAACTTTCACCTGTCAGCAGCAACAGCTTTCACACATAACCCACTTCATTACATTGATAACCCAATTGTGAAACATAATGTATGTAAACTGACATTATTTGTTGCTTATTTTCTACTTCTTAGATGTATGTTACGTTCCCCAGTTTCTGTGTTGTTGTTTTGTTTGATTGTTTCAGGATGGCTTCCTGAAATTCCCCCAAGCAGCTGATTGGTCGGCCCCATTGATGATTGGAGCTGACCCCGCCCTCTCGTCAGAAACAGCTGTCTTCAATTATCGACTCCTTCTGAAGCTCGAAAAGGCAGTGTTTGTTGCTCAGACAGGAAGCAGATTTGGTATGTCCTATGTTGGTTGTTGCTGAGTGAGTCTTTAATGTCCTGAGTTCGTTTCTCAGACTTTTTTTGGTGAAGTATTTTGTGGAGGTATCTTTGTCCAAAGGTCTGTTTTGATTCTTGAAATTGTTTACTAATGTTTGTATTATTCTGTTTCATTTGTTCCCAGGGGGAAGGGGAAGGCACCTAGGGAGTGCTTAGGCAAGAGGCCTGCAGGCATACATAACCCATAGTATTTACTGTCTACACTAGGTAAGACCTGGGCTGACCACCCCCTGTATTTTGGTTAGAGGACCAGGTGGTGCTAAGCTACGTAAGTAGTGAGTAGGCAGGTAAGGTTGGAGAGGGGGCTTTCTTTGCTTTGGTTCCGTCCAGCCACTTTTCCCCAAATTACCATGTTACCATAAATTCCCTATAAATGGTACCAATCTCTTCCTCGGTCATCCTTACCCGCACCTACGATCCCCTACTTCTTTCACTCCACAGGGAGTTGAGTTGTGTTCCTCTTCCTAGAGGTGTATGTAACAATGTACACTGCTCAAAGAAATAAAGGGAACACTAAAATAACACATCCTACATCTGAATGAATGAAATATTCTTGTTAAATACTTTTTTCTTCACATAGTTGAATGTGCTGACAACAAAATCACACAAATTATCAATGGAAATCAAATTTATCAACCCATGGAGGTCTGGATTTGGAGTCACACTCAAAATTAAAGTGGAAAACTACACTACAGGCTGATCCAACTTTGATGAGGCTCAGTAGTTTGTGTGGCCTCCACGTGCCTGTATGACCTCCCTACAACGCCTGGGAATGCTCCTGATGAGGTGGCGGATCGTCTCCTGAGGGATCTCCTCCCAGACCTGGACTAAAGTATCCGCCAACTCCTAAACAGTCTGTGGTGCAACCAATCCACCGCGTTGGTGGATGGAGTGAGACATGATGTCCCAGATGTGCTCAATAGGATTCAGGTCTGGGGAACTGGCGGGCCAGTCCATAGCATCAACCCTTCCTCTTGCAGGAACTGCTGACACATGAGGTCTAGCATTGTCTTGCATTAGGAGGAACCCAGGGCCAACCAAACCAGCACCAGTCTCACAACATTACATTTACATTTACATTTAAGTCATTTAGCAGACGCTCTTATCCAGAGCGACTTACAAATTGGTGAATTCACCTTCTGACATCCAGTGGAACAGCCACTTTACAATAGTGCATCTAAGTCATTAAGGGGGGTGAGAAGGATTACTTATCCCTATCCTAGGTATTCCTTGAAGATTGTTTTGCATTAGGAGGAACCCAGGGCCAACCACACCAGCACCAGTCTCACAAGGGGTCTGAGGATCTCATCTCGGTACCTAATGGCAGTCAGGCTCTCTCTGTTTTCAGTGACATGCCTTCTTCACCACGCTGTCTGTGTGGGTGAACCATTTCAGTTTGTCCATGATGTGTACACCGAGAAACTTAAAACTTTCCACCTTCTCCACTACTGTCCCATCGATGTGTATACGGGAGTGCTCCCTCTGCTGTTTCCTGAAGTCCATGATCATCTCCTCTGTTTTGTTGAGTGTGAGGTTATTTTCCTGACAACCATATTCCGAGGGCCCTCACCTCCTCGCTGTAGAATGTCTCGTCATTGTTGCTAATCAAGCCTACCACTGTTTTGTCGTCTGCAAATTTGATAATTGAGTTGGAGGCGTGCATGGCCATGCACTCATGGGTGAACAGGCAGTACAGGAGAGGGCTGAGAACGCATCCATGTGGGGCCCCATTGTTGAGGATCAGCGGGGTGGAGATTTTTACTACCTTTACCATCTGGGGGCGGCCCGTCAGAAAGACCAGGACCCAGTTGCACAGGGCTGGGTCGAGACCCAGGGTCTCAAGTTTAATGATGAGTTTGGAGGGTACTATGGTGTTGAATGCTGAGCTGTAGTCAATGAACAGCATTCTTACATAGGTATTCCTCTTGTCCAGATGGGATAGGGCAGTGTGCAGTGTGATGGCGATTGCATCATCTGTGGACCTATTGGGGCAGTAAGCAAATTGGAGTGGATCTAGGGTGACAGGTAGGGTGGAGGTGATATGATCCTTGACTAGTCTCTCTTCATGGTGACAGAAGTGAGTGCTACGGGCGATAGTCATTTAGGTCAGTTACCTTAGCTTTCTTGGGAACAGAAACAATGGTGGCCCTTTTGAAGCATGTGGGGACAGCAGACTGGGATAAGGATTGATTGAATATGTCCCTAAACACACCAGCCAGCTGGTCTTGCGCATGCTCTGAGGACGCGGCTAGGGATGCTGTTTGGGCAGGCAGCCTTGCGAGGGTTAAAACGTTTAAATATTTTACTCATGCCACGGAGAAGGAGAGCCCAGTCATTGATAGCAGGCCATGTCGGTTGTGCTGTATTGTCCTCATAGCGAGCAAAGAAGTTGTTTAATTTGTCTGGGAGCAAGACGTCGATGTTCGAAGGGTCTGGTTTGCTTTTCTTTATGTTTCTGTTTCTGTTGGGAACAGCAAAAGTAGGGTTGAGGGTGTGAACGTAAGTGTTCCTGTGAATGTATGAATGAGTTTCAGCTCGTATCTGTGTCCTGGTTAAGTGTGCGTGTGCATGTGTGTGTGTGTGTGTGTGTGTGTGTGTGTGTGTGTGTGTGTGTGTGTGTGTCTGCCTGTCTGTTTCGGGGCCATGCACAAACAGCGTGACGTAATAATGTGCTAAAGACTACAATTTGAGATTAAGAGTTAAGGCTGAGGTGATCCAACCAAGAAACCTAAATGTATCACCAATATTCATAATCTCAAAAAGCCTCTAGAGGGAGCAGGTAGCTGAGGAGACGCCATGTAAAGCTAGTAATGCAACATACAGCCTAAGAGTGGTGGGTCCGTCCCAGAAAAGCCCCTACCTAATATGCAAACAAGTCTCCTAATCACTTATGCAGATCTGAAAGAATTGGGTGTGAGCAATATGGTAGTAGCTCCACCTCACATGATAGGTATGCAAAATGGGGCGAAAAATTCACCTATCTGATCATTTCAGATCTACAAAAGTGTCTAGGGGTTGTTTCTGGAACTTGACTTCATGCTGCTCGGAGGGATACTTACTGTAAGGACCAGCAGAATAAAACACTTAAATCATAAGGCTCATATTGTGTATATTAGTTGCGTCTAAAATGCAAGTTCACCACATGACTGGTTTGGCTGTTTTACATTATGAAATGTATTTTGCTCTTCCTCCTCACATACACAAAGCAGAGTAGGAGGACTGATCTAGGATCAGGTCCCTCCCTGTCCATATAACCGTATTCAGTATGATCCTAAAGGCAAAAATAGATCAGCACTCCTACTCTACACAGAGCAGTCGCTATGTGTTCTGTTTGACCAGTGTTTAAAAAGGCATTCAAAGCATTTTAACTGAGAAGACCCTGGCTCAGAGTAATTTGTAAAGCAATTGCAGTATGTGACACTAATATAAGACTCATTTTTTTAAATGAGGGTAGAGGTGATTGTGCAACAAAATAAAAGTATTAGGACGAATTCCCAAAAATGCTTCAGCGCATCATTAAAACGTAATAAAAATAATAATTCAGTGTTCATTAAAAAATATATATTTACAAGGCCAAGCTTAAAAAGAATTGTAAAATGGTATGGTAATGCATTATTGCGCTCTCAAAAATATAAAAACGTAACAAAATTAAAGCAGGTGGGTGGGAGTATCGGTTCGAAGTGCCAAAGCAGCGACACCACTGCACTGTGACATTCTGTGCTTGATTCTATGACGAACTGAACATCGTAATGCAGGCCTTCCTAACACTTCTAATGGATCCATTAGATTTCAGGATTATGCCATTGTTCAGGCTTGACTTATTTTTCCTCCAGAGTGGATGATTCATGTAGAATGGACATGGAGAAGACTCACTGCGACACGAATAAGACCGGTCAGTCAGGCCACAGACATCTATAGGCCCTGATTTCTTTAGTAATGTTGTTTGGGTGTTCCAGCACTGACAAACCTCTCAGTTTTTATTTTCCCCTGTAGCCTACTCTTCATAGGGCTGGATGGGGTCACAGGTCAGTGCACAGCCTCAGGCCTGGCCCACTGCTCTGTGTCTGTCGATATGGCTTAGGATGGGATATTGTTGTCTCGCTCTGTCTCTGTTTCTCCAGCTCAGTTGGTTTTCATGGTGACATTGTCGTTTACATCTTTGTTGCTCTGGACTGAAGCAGAGGCCCCCTGGGATGAAGCGACGCTCTTCCTCTCCTCCTCCCCTTCTCGGTTCTCCTCTTCTCGGTCCAGATCGAAGTAGCCTGTTCCATTCACTGTGTCCTTGCCGCTGGTAGAACAGCACGTACGCTGCTTTGGACTGAACAGACACATACATGAATTGCACATTCAATTCACACTGGGCAGTGTTGTGTATCTGACAAGATGTTAGAGGACCATGGAACTCAACCATGGAACTCACCACTATCTGATCTTTGTTGGCTGGAGAGACACTGCTGTTGTCAAAGTTGTACCACTTGTCATCATCCTTGTTCTTCGCATAAGCAGTATCTAAGGTGTCCCAAAGACAAGATGAGAAGATGAGCATTTAAATCAACTCGGATATGCTGTTACATTCAAATAAAGTTGTCTGTACTTCTAGTGTTGATGACTAAATTGTCAAATAAAAATACTTAAAAATCAGACTTACAGTGTCCTCGTCCCATGCCTCCATGGTGGTTGGAGACCGCAAATGAGATCGTAGCGACAGGGACCAGCATTAGGGTCGATCAGGAACTCTGACATTACCATGTCACTGGAGAAAGAATCACACAAATAACCATTCATGGGGGGGAGCATTCCTTGTTTTCTCTTCAAGAGATATATAACATTTGTATAGTGGAGTTTCTCAAATTCTTCTCTGCAGATCCTCTAAAGCTCTGTCAGATTGGATTGGGAGCGTCACTGCACATCTATTCTCAGGTCTCCCCAGAGATGTTCGATCAAGTTAAAGTCCGGGCTCTGGCTGGGCAATTCAAGAAAATTCAGAGACTTGTCCCGAAGCCACTCCTGCGTTGTCTTGGCTGTGTGCTAAGGGTCATTGTCCTGTTGGAAGGTGAACCTTCAGCCTCAGTCTGAGGTCCTGAGCACTCCGGAGCAGGTTTTCGTCAAGATCTCTGTACTTTGCTCCGTTCATCTTTCCCTCTATCCTGACTAGTTTTCCAGTCCAATCTCTGCATCTGAAAAACATCCCCACAGCACGATGCTGCCACCACCATGCTTCACCGTAGGGATAGTGCCAGGTTTCCTCCAGACGTAACCCTTGGCATTCAGGCCAAAGTTGTTCAATCTTTGTTTCATTAGACCAGAGAATCTTACTTCTCATGGTCTGAGAGTCCTTTAGGTGCCTTTTTGCAAACTCCAAGCGGCTGTCATGTACCTTTTACTGAAGATTGGCTTCGGTCTGGCCACTGGCCTAGTGGTTAGAGCATTGGACTAGTAACCGAAAGGTTGCAAGTTCAAATCCCCGAGCTGACAAGGTACAAAATCTGTCGTTCTGCCCCTGAACAGGCAGTTAACCCACTGTTCCTAGGCCGTCATTGAAAATAAGAATTTGTTCTTAACTGACTTGCCTAGTAAAATAAAGGAAAAATAAAATAAAATACCATAAAGGCATGATTATAGTGGAGTGCTGCAGAGATGGTTGTCCTTCTGGAAGGTTCTCCCATCTCCACAGAGAAACTCTGGAGCTCTGTCAGAGTGACCATCGGGTTCTTGGTCACCTCAACTGACCAACGCCCTTCTCCCCTGATTACTTAGTTTGGCCGGGCGGCAAGCTCTAGGTAGAGTCTTAGTGGTTCTAAACTTCTTCCATTTAAGAATGATGGAGGACACTGTGTTCTTGGGTACCTTCAATGCTGCAGAAATGTTTTGGGTACCCCAGATCTGTGCCCCACCTCCTGTCTCGGAGCTCTAAGGACAATTCCTTCGACCTCATGCCTTGGTTTTTTCTCTGACATGCACTGTCAATTGTGAGACCTTATATAGACAGGTGTGCGCCTTTCCAGATCATGTCCGTTCAATTTAATTTACCACATTTGGACTCCAAGTTGTAGAAACATCAAGGAAGATCAATGGAATCAGGATGCAACAGAGTTCAATTTCGAGTCTCATAGCAAAGGGTCTGTCTGAATACTTATGTACATAAGGTATGTTTTTTATTTGTAATACATTTGCAGAAATTTTCCACTTTGTCATTATGGGGTATTGTGTGTAGATTGATTAGGAAAAAATATTTGTATCCATTTTAGAACAAGGCTGTAACGTAACAAAATCTGGAAAAGGGGAAGGGGTCTGAATACTTTCCAAATGCACTGTACACCACCATTCCAGAGCATACATTTTCATTTAGCCTCTATATAACCATGTACAAAATCCCTTGGGAGATTAAAAACCTATTTTTTGAGGGAGAACTGATTTAGTTAAGAGCAGGACAGGTTGGTGTGTGTGTACATCTTACTTTCTCAGCAGGAACACCAGATGGAGTAGAGAGCGAGGTACAGAGGTCTGATATGTAGCCCACCTTGGGCACAGTCAGTTACTGAAACACAAAGAAAGACAAACCCATTAAGCCGGGTCCTAACATTAACTCATCACTTAGTCCACAGGAGAACAATTTCCCCAAGCCCTATGAAGAATGAATAGCTGCAGATTCATTAAATATCCACAACGGTCTTCAAAAGGTATTAATAAAAAGGACCTCCCTGCAGATTCAATCTGGCCCTATTCAGAGCATAAACTGATTACAAACACTAATATCCACTTCAGAGGACATCCATTCAAAAGCAGAGAATATTGTGGGTGAAGGATGACTCATTACTAAGTAGGTGGTAACAGCTCAGTTACCTGTGTGGGTTTGGCCAGGGGGTCCAGCCTGACCAGGTAGACTTCCAGTGTGCGTTCCTTTTTCATGGGCAGCGGCAGTTGACACACTACCCTGTCATATATATATATATTAGCGAATTTTGTCAGCTGTATTTCATTCTATTTCTGTCTGCAACCTTCATGAAACGAAATGGGGTGATCAAAGGTGACGGAGACCTTGGCTCAGACGGGGCACACCAGGGTGGACTTGAAGAGGCCGTGGAAGATGTCCACGATGATGGAGTCGTTAATCTCTTAATGTGGTTCTCCCATGCCTCCTCGGCCACCACCTACAGACACACCGAGGGGGGGTTAGTGTGACACAGGGTGAGATAGTGCTGTACCTCCTTCAGACACTTGCTGTGACACCGTTTATTCCCACTACTGTTTTTTCTCTTCTACTACCTAAAGTTACACAGAAGGGAAGGGAAAGACAAACTATTTAGATACAGGAAACACCTACAGTGGTCACACAGAGGGGAGGGATACGGCTGAAAAACCATTTTGACATAAACCTGGGAACACTGTTCCTATTTATTCTTAAATACTCTAGAAACATGCCTACAGTTTACAGAAGGGAAGCAAAAGCAATGAAATCAGAAACATAGCCGAGACAGACTTTATAGGATGTAGTTATGACAATATAATAGCCATATCTAGGAAAACCAAAGTTCCATATTTGTAAACAAACAGCTGGTGCACGAAATCTAAGGAAGTCTCTAGATTTTGCTTGCCTTGAAGAGTATATTGTGATAAACTGCAGGCTACTTGCCTAGAGAGTTCTCAGCTATAGTTTTCGTGGCTGTTTATTAACCACCACAGACAGATGCTGGCACTAAAGACCGCACTCAGTCAGCTGACTGAGGCGACGCTCCTAGTGGCCGGAGATTTTAATGCAGGGAAACTTCAATCAGTTCTACCAAATATCTATCAATATGTTAAATGTGCAACTCGAGAGAAAAACATTCTAGATCACCTGTATCCACACACAGAGACACGTACAAAGCTCTCCCTCGTCCTCCATTTGGTAAATCCTACCAAAACTATCCTCCTGATTCCTGCTTACAAGCAAAAGTTAAAGCAGGACAAACCAGTGACTCGCTCTATAAAAAAATGGTTACATGAGCAGATGCTAAACTACAGGACCGCTTTGCTATCACAGACTGGAACATGTTCCGAGATTCTTCCGATGACATTGAGGAATACACCATATCAGTCACTGGCTTTATCAATAAGTGCATTGAGGACGTCGTCCCCACAATGACTGTACTATACCCAAACCAGAAGCCATGGATTACAGTCAACATTCGCACTGAGCTAAAGGGTACACAGCTGCCGCTTTCAAGGTGCGGGACTCGAACCCGGAAGCTTACAAGAAATACCGCTATGCCCAGCAATGAACCATCAAACAGGCAAAGTGTCAATACGCTCGTCGGATGTGGCAGGGCTTGCAAACTTTTACAGGCTACAAAGGGAAGCACAGCCGCGAGCTGCCCAGTGACAAGAGCCTACCAGACATGCTCGCTTTTCGGCGCATGTGACAAATAACATTTAAATGGATTTGATTTGAAAGAAATCAACCCACAACATTAACCGAATGAGTGTTGAGTGCCAGAAAGAGCGCAAAGACTACCTGCGACTACATAGACAAATTGCTGTGTACTGTACTGTAGCTATGCAGTATTTGTTAATGCATGGTCCCTGACAAATAGTAAAAGAAATTAAACTAATGAAATAAAGAGTGACAGTAAGTTAGCAGTAACAGACCTGGTCAGGCCTGCCTTCGGCATCTTTAAATAGGATGTAAGGTTTCTTCCTGATACGGTGCAGGTCCTCGTGTAGACCGTCCAACAGGAAGGCCAGCAGCTCGTGAGAGTCCTGCTGCTGGTAGCCTGAGAACTGGGGAGCAAAACAACCCACCTCTGGGTCTGGACGGAGGGGAGAACAGAGTCACACAACACACTCAACAGGTATATAGGAAATTCCAAATTGACACTTCACCTCTAGGGAACTTGTGGAGATTGAATGAGTGGAAGCAAAATAGCAGATTCCACCAACCTGTAGCCTGTCAGTTAACAAAGTAGTAATTTTGCCATATTTCTTATATCTGTGATACTTTCTGATCTATTCAAGAGCAGTGGTGTAATCAAAGGTGAACTCACGTAAACACTGTTCACGCACCTTTTCTATTTTGCATGAAGGTTGCCCCACCTATTGTGGAAAACCACATTGAAAGTATAGGGAGTGTTACTTTATTCACCACGAACAGAAATCAGTGTTTACCCACCCATTTTTTTCTACCACATCATCACTGCTCAAGAGACAGTTGTTGTGGGTCTAAGGGTCAATTTGGGATTGGGCACATTGGTGCAGAATCAAAGCAGAAGTGAGGAAACAACTTTCAGACCATGTGAATTTCAGAAGTTAGTACAGTACAGGGTTGGGGTCAATTCCATTTAAATTCAGAATGTAAACCAAATTCCAATTAGCCATTTTCCCAATTGAGAAGCATTGAAGATAATTGGAATTTCAGTGAACCTTTGGAAATGGAAATGGACTTGACCCCAACCCTGGTACAGTAAATGACCTTGAAAGGCCGTGGTGTGACGTAGCTGTACTTCCCAGACCACGACTGCTTGGTGATCTCAGAGTAGGCCTTGGCGATCTCCCCTTTCATTCCCAGAGGGTTGTCCTCGTTCAACTCATAGTTGCACTTGTCTTTCAGAAAATACTCGGTGAGAGGAGGAACATTACTTAAAACACTGAAGAAAAACAACGAGAGAAACACATAAAATATATAAAAACGATTAAAAGTTGGGGGGGGGGCAGTAAAATATGCAAGACAGGGAATAATGAGCAAATCCAAATGAAAAGTCCAACTGTCAAAGGAATCGCCAGGTCAATCAATACCAGCAGCAGTTCCTGCCATGATACAATTAAAACAAATGCATACACACACCAACATTCACAGTGAAAAGTTTCATGTATTTTTTTATTTAACCAGTTAAGAAACAAATTCTTATTTACAATGATGGTCTTACCAAAAGGCAAAAGGCTTCCTGTGGGGAAGGGGGCTGGGATTAAAAATGTAGGACAAAATACACATCACGACAAGGACACCACAACACTACATAAAGAGAGACCTAAAGACAACATAGCAGCAACACACCATGGAAGCAACACCACATACAACATGGTAGCAGCACAAAACATGGTACAAACATTATTCGGCAAGTTGGTACCTGCAATAAATGTGAGTTTCCCAGGTTGGAGAGACCACACAGACCATCCCGCTCACTCTGCCTGCCTTCGGAGCACTCATAGCTGTTGTATAAGGGTTGTAAATGGCGGAAGGCTGTAGCTAGAGTTTTTCACACTGAAGAGGATCCATAACATCAGTCAGGAATAAATAAATAACATGGACTTAGCCTATTGCATACGGCTGGATAAGATTACTGGATGTTACCAAACTAATGCAGGAATAAATACTTAGGGTAGAGGCATAATAATGTGTTCTGCTTATATTTAAGTAATTGCCTTAATCTTGTTTGGACCCCATGAACAGTAATGGGGATCCTTAATAAATACAAAGGCTGGAGTGCCCACACACAAACCTTAAACATTTTTAGGTATTTATTACAAAAATAAATACACCCACGTAACCCCCCCCACCCCCCCTCAGACAATCCTGCAGGTGAAGAAGGTGGAGGTCCTGGGCTGGCGTGGTTACACGTCTGCTGTTGTAATGTCAGATTCTCTAAAAGGACATTGAAGGTGGCTTAATGGTACAGAAATTAACATGAAATTCTCTGGCAACAGCTCTGGTGGACATTCCTGCAGTCAAGCATGCCAAACGTAGACTCCCTCAAAACCTGAGATATGTGGCATTGAGTTGTGTGATAAAACTGCACATTTTAAAGTGGACTTTTATTGTCCCCAGTACAAGGTGCACCTGTGTAATGAAAATGCTGTTTAATCAGCTTCTTAATATGCCACACCTGTTAGGTGGATGGATTATCTTGGCAAAGGAGAAATGATCAACAAGGATGTAACCAATTTGTGCACAAAATTTAAAGAGAAATACAATGTGTATGGAAGATATCTTGGGGTATATTTTTTCAGCTCATGAAACATGGGACAAACACATTACATGTTGCATTTATATATATATATATATATTTTTAAATATTTTATTTTTGCATTTTCCAATTAAGAACATTCAAAACAAAAGTGAAAAGATATTAGACAACGATAGGACAAAGTGACAGTAACAGACGAACGTAACAAAAATAAATTATAATTATATAAACAAACATACAATAATAAAAAAAAAATAACAAAAAATAACAAAATAACGAGACATTGGATCACCTGCCGTAGGCTACATATTATACATTACGTGTGAAACATTATGTGAGGATTATATATAGATTCAATCAATGAGATGTGGGGGGAGATTCTCTATATTGTCAATAAATGGTTGCCAAATTCTGTAAAATGTCTTTAACTTATTCCTCAAGCAGTAAGTGATTTTCTCCAAAGGGATACAACTATTAACTTCCGAAAGCCACATTGCAACTGGCAGGGAGGAATCCAATTTCCATTTCAAGGCAATACATTTCTTGACAATCGCTAGCAATATTTCTGTTAGCTTTATAGTATATGGCTTTGCCTAAGATTGGTGTTAGTAAAGTTACCCAGTAGACAGACCTCCGGGTCTAAAGGGAATGCAACCCCGTGAATTGAGGATATGGTCTCGCATACCCCCTGCCAGAAACCGTGTAGTTTTGAACACTGCCAAGTGGAATGGAGGAATGTTCCTTCATCTGAGCCACATCTAAAACATAGGGAGGAGATATCTGGGTTGAACTTGTGCAGTCTAGAGCTGATGGAGGAAATTAAACTGGATCAGTCTGTATCTGGAGTTCAATGTGGATGTAACCCCATCCCTGCATAGGTCACTCCATAGATCCTCATCAAGATCAATACCCAGATCTTTCTCCCATCTAAGTCGGGGTTTATCTAGCCCAGGCAGTGTTAGTCCTGACATAAGAGCATTGTAAACACGGGAAATGGTCTTGAACAGTGGTTGGTCTGCGTGGCAGAGTTGTTCCATAGGTGACATCTTAGGTAGGTTCCATTGTCCCTTGAGAGTCACCCTAATAAAGTTTCGTAGTTGTAGGTAGCTAAAGAAGTCCCTGTTAGGCAAGTGGTATTTCTGTTTCAGCTGATCAAAAGACATAAGAACTCCTTCCTCGTAACAATGTTCTAGAAGAGTGATCCCCTTATCAGACCATGGTCTAAAGTTACTATTCTGGAAAAACATAGGGATCAATCTATTGCTCCATAAAGGGGTTTTAGGGGAAAGGAATCCCCCTCGTCCGAACAGCTCATGCAGTTTGCACCATACCAGGACAGAATGTATGATTAAAGGGTTGTCTGTGATGGTTTTTATAGATTTCTGTCCCATTTGTAAAACAAATCTGCCCCAGTGTCATCATTTACCTCAAGCTTTTCAATGTTCAACCATGAGGGAGAGGGACCCTTGTCAAACCTCTGAGCCAGAAACCTAGACTGTGCAGCCCAGTAGTACATTCTAAAATTGGGGAGGTTTAAGCCCCCTTGACTGTAATCAAGGGTCAGTTTATCCAGGCCAACCCTAGGGGTTTTGCCGTGCCAGATAAACCGTCTGGTCAGCTTGTCGAGAGAGGAAAAAAATGCTGCGGGAACAGGGATAGGGAGAGATTGAAACAGATATAGAAACCTGGGCAGGACATTCATTTTAATTACATTGATTCTACCCAGTAGAGTGAGAGGTAGGTCCATCCATTTACAAAGGTCAACCTCCACCTTTTGCAACAAACTGGCCAGATTGAGTTTATAGAGGTTGTTCAGATTACCATCCACCATTATGCCCAAATATGTGAAGCCCATAGGCGACCATCTGAAAGGAAACTTGTGCTTGATGGTATGATGGTCAAAGACAGACAATGGTAAGATTTCGCTTTAATCAAGATTGACCTTATATCCAGAGAAAGAACTATAACACTGTAGTAGGATCTGCAAGTGAGAGAGGGAGTGTTCTGGGTTTGTTAGAAATAAGACAAGGTCGTCCGCAAAGAGTGATAATTTATGGGTATGGGGGCCCACCTCAAAGCCATGTATGTCAGGGCACGTTCTAATAGCCTCAGCCAACGGTTCGATGGCGAGGGCAAAGAGGTGGGGCTAATTGGGCAACCTTGTCTGTTCCCCCTATAAAGAGGGAAAGAGGAGGAAGTAATCCCATTGGTAGCAATCCTAGCTTTAGGAGATTTGTAGAGTGATTTTATCAAATTTACAAACACGGTACCTAAAACCGAACTTTTCCAAGACGCGAAAGAGATATGGCCATTCAACCCTATCAAAGGCCTTTTCAGCGTCGAGGGAGACTGCGACACTAGGTATTTTGTTTTTGTTAGCAAGGTGAATTATATCAAAGAACCTTCTGAGATTGTTGGAGGACAATCTATTAATTATGAAGCCAGTCTGATCTGGGTTGACCAACAGGGGAAGACATGACTCCAGTCTCTTAGATAGCATCTTGGTGACCAGTTTATAATCTGTGTTAAGGAGAGAGATTGGTCTATAGGAGGCGCACTTTAGCGGGTTTTTCCCTTTCTTGTGGATTACAGTAATCACTGCTTGAGAGAAGGACTCTGGAAAGCAGTTGTCTTCTCTGGCTTTTTTAAGTACCTCCATAAGGTAGGGGACCAACAGCTCCCTAAATTCTTTATAGAACTCTGGAGGGAAGCCATCCTCCCCAGGAGATTTATTAGAAGGTAGGGATTTAATGGCCTCCAACAATTCAGGAACTGAGAAGTGTTCACTCAGGTGCTCGCTGTCTTCCTCTGACAGGCATGGGAGGTTGAGAGAGGAGAGAAAGGAGTCTATCTCTGATAGATCATCGCTTGATTGGGAAGTGTAGAGGTCTTCATAGTATTTCTTAAAAGTATTATTAATTTCAGTAGGGTCGAAGGATATCTCTTTAGTAAGAGTTTCTATGGCATTAATTGTCCTCTTACTTTCCTCTGCTTTCAGTTGCCATGCCAATACTTTGTGAGCTTTCTCTCCAAGCTCATAATAACGCTGTTTTGATTTAGTGATGGCCCTCTCAGCTTGATACGTGTTCAGAATATTATATTTAAGTTTTTTATTAACCAAAAGCCTGTATAGATCTTTTGTCGGGCCTCTTTGGTAGGTTCTCTCTAGCTCTGAGATTTCAGATTCAAGGGCAATCAGTTCCGCACCGTGTTTTTTCTTCAGCCCTTTAGTATAGGAAATAATCTGTCCCCTCAGATAGGCCTTTAATGTGTCCCAAAGAATGAAGCTGTCAGGAGCAGAGGGTTTGTTTGTCAAAGTAAAAATATTGATCTGCTCTTTGATGAATGCACAAAATTCAGGTTGCTTTAGAAGTGTAGGGTTTAGTCTCTATCTATATGCTCCATTTACCTTGGTAGGAATGGAGATCGATAATACCAGAGGAGAATGGTCACTAAGCAATCTGGGGAGATACTCGACATCTAACACTCTATGAAACAGTTGTGTCGAAAGTAAAAAGTTATCTATGCGTGTGGGTGTGAATAAAAAGAGTAGTCCCTATCCTGTGGGTGCAACTGTCTCCAGATGTCTAGTAAATTGAGATCTTTCATGAATGACATGGTGAGATTGCCGGCTTTGGTAAGAAGTAAGGGTTTATCAGAAGACCTATCAAGAACTGTATCTAAGCAAAAATTTAAATCTCCTCCAACCAGTAGCCATCCTGGTGGTGCTTGAGCAACCTGAAGGAAGACATTCTGAATACACATATGGTCATCGAAGTTAGGAGCATAAATATTCAATAGGGTCCAAGACTATGAAAACATATGCCCCTGCACCAAACAAGGCCAGAGGGATCAGAGATGGTGTTGTTGACGCAAAAGGGGATGTGTCTACTTATCAAAATTGCAGTTCCTCTTGCTTTGGAGTTAAAAGAGGATGCAAAAACTTGTCCTACCCATTCCCTCTTCAATTTCTTGTGTTCACTGGCTGTAAGATGTGTTTCTTGTAAAAACACAATGTCAGCCTTTAATTTCTTAAGGTATGTATAGACTTTTCCTTTTTATCGGGCTGTTAAGACCTTTTACGTTGAATGTGACATATTTTAGTGGGTTAAGCATAGGTTGGGTTTCAAATATGTAACTGAATAGAAATCTATCATATGCAGATAATTAGGAAATGTTTCAACTTTGGTTTGAGCACAAAAGTGACCTGTGTGTCTCTTTAGGAAGGAAACAATAAACATAGAAAAAAGGAAGAAAAAAGAAATAATAAAAATCCCACCCACCCTGATTGTCAGACTAAAACAACAGTCCCAACAATCAAACATGAATACACTTGTAGAGATACGTTGCTGCTCGCTTTCCATCTTGCTCTTACTAGCTTAACCTTGGCGTAAACTAAAACCTACGAGCTCTCTAAATTGAAAACAAACGTTGTGAATAGATATTTATGGCTGAATATTTACTGCCCACGGTAAGGGATGCTTGAGTCTCTTTACGAAAGATTAACATAAATGAGGGGGAAAGCAGTGGGACAAAGCCCACTTATTGCTTCGCCCAGTAGATATGGACTAAACCAAAATATTCTCTCATGTAAATGTAATAGAACTCACCCCGGGAAGATACGGTTAGTTGAAAATGTACAAATCAATTAAAGTGACCGGGAGATACCAGCAGTTCAATCCGGATAAGAGAAAACAAACTAACTGCGTTTTATCCCCCAGAGAGACCGTCCTGGCTCAGACGTTGCTCAGTTCTTTGAGAAAACTGTGCACTTCTCCCGGTGTGTTGAAGAGATGGCTTCGGCCTTTGTACTGAACTTTCATCCGCGCAGGTTGGATGAGGTAGCCGGTGATGTTCTTCTCCTTCAGTGCTTTGGCGGCAGGTCTGAACTGCTTGCGGCGTCTGGCGAGATCCGCGCTCATATCTGGGAAAAGGCTGACCCTCTTTCCATCGATGGTAATGTCCCCTTTGGCTCTTGCGAGTTGCAGTATCTTCTCTCTGTCTTGGAAACGGAGGAACCTGATCAGGATGGCTCGTGGAGACTCATCTGGTCGGGGTTTTGGCGCTGATGTTCTGTGGGCGCGTTCGATTTCCAGCGGTTTGGTGAAGTTGATTATGCCTAGGGCCTCCGGGATCCATTGAGTGAAGAAACGGACCGGGTCACGGCCCTCGCTGTCCTCATTCAATCCCAACACACGGATATTACTACGTCTACTCTGGTTTTCCATCTGATCTACTTTGTTTTTGAGGTAGGCATTGTCCTTTTGCAGTTGTGTCAAGACCTGGTCATGTCTAGCGTCTTCAACTGTGCTAATGCGCAACTCTGCCTCAGCCGTTCTCAAAAGGAGATCTATCATGGAGGATTTCAGGTCGTCAATGGAGGAATGGAGTTCAGCCGATTTCTTATCGATTTTCAGAGAAAGACCTCTGTTACCATCCTGAATTTCCCGGAGGAGAGTAGCCAGCATGTCGGCAGGCTCGCAAGAGGCTGCTGAGAGCAACAGTCTGGAACTGTCGTCTGAGTTATGAGGGCTAATGCTAATCTTGCTAGCTGTAGCGTTATCGTTATCTTGGGAATCAACAACGTTTTGGTCGTCCTTCTTGCCTCTCGGTCGGAGGTCCATGGCTCTTTGGGAAGGTAAGTACTTGACAATTTATCAGCCGATGTTAGAATATTGTTTCAACGTTGTTATTAAGGTAAAAATAGAATAACTTTGAAGAGCTCGCTTTGAAAAGTACAAAAAAAAAGCATTTATATTTTTGTTCAGTGAGTGAGACACACTTTCTCTTGTAGTGTGTGTGCACACACACACACACACACACACCCCTGCTCATCAAACATCTCATTCCAAAATCATGTGCATTAATACAGTGTTGGTCCCCCTTTGCTGCTATAACAGCCTCCACTCTTCTGGGAAGGCTTGCCACAACATGTTGGAAAATTGCTGCGGGAACTTGCTTCCATTCAGCCACAACGGGCATTAATGAGGTCGGGGCGATAAGGCCTGGCTTCCCGTCAGCGCTCCAATTCATTCTGAAGGTGTTCGATGGGGTTGAGGTCATGGATGTGTACAGGCCAGTCAATTTACTCCACAGCAATCTCGACAAACCATTTTTTGATGTACGTCGCTTTGTGCACAGGGGCATTGTCATGCTGAAACAGGAAAGGGCCTTCCCAAACTGTTGCTACAAAGATGGAAGCACAAATCGTCTAGTTTGTCATTGTATGATGTCGCATTAAAATATCCCATACCTGGAAATAAGGGCCCTTCCACGAACCGGCAAACATCATTCTCAACGTCAACAGTGAAGAGACGACTCCAGGATGCTGGCCTTCTAGGCAGAGTGGTAAAGAAAAATCCATACCTCAAAACTAGCCAATAAAAAGATTAAGATGGGCAAAAAGAGTAACTCCGCCTTGAAGGCCAGCATCCCGGAGTCGCTTCCTCACTGTTGACCCTGAGACTGATGTTTTACGGGTACTAATTGAATGACTTGTGAGGCATCTGTTTCTCAGACTAGACACTAATCTACTTGTCCTCTTGCTCAGTTATGCACCAGGACCTCGCACTCCTCTTTCTATTCTGGTTAGAGACCGTTTATGCTGTTCTATGAAGGGAGAAGTACACACCGTGGCACGAAATCTTCAGTTTCATGGCAATTTCTCAATAGCGTTCCTTTCTCAGAACAAGAATAGACTGACGAGTTTCAAAAGAAAGGTCTTTGTTTCTGGCCATTTTGAGCCTGTAATCAAACCCACAAATGCTCCAGATACTCAACTAGTCTAAAAATAACAGTTTCATTGCTTCTTTAATCAGACAACACTTTTCAGCTATGCTATAACAAAAAGGTTTTCAAATGATCAATTAGCTAAGTTTTCATTTTAAAAGGCTAACAACATGTCACGAATACAGGCGTGATGGTTGCTGATAATGGGTCTCTGTACACCAATTACATTTACATTACATTTAAGTCATTTAGCAGACGCTCTTATCCAGAGCGACTTACAAATTGGTGAATTCACCTTCTGACATCCAGTGGAACAGCCACTTTACAATAGTGCATCTAAATCATTAAGGGGGGTGGTGAGAAGGATTACTTATCCTATCCTAGGTATTCCTTGAAGAGGTGGGGTTTCAGGTGTCTCCGGAAGGTGGTGATTGACTCCGCTGTCCTGGCGTCGTGAGGGAGTTTGTTCCACCATTGGGGGGCCAGAGCAGCGAACAGTTTTGACTGGGCTGAGCGGGAACTGTACTTCCTCAATGGTAGGGAGGCGAGCCAGAGGTGGATGAACGCAGTGCCCTTGCTTGGGTGTAGGGCCTGATCAGAGCCTGGAGGTACTGCGGTGCCGTTCCCCTCACAGCTCCGTAGGCAAGCACCATGGTCTTGTAGCGGATGCGAGCTTCAACTGGAAGCCAGTGGAGAGAGCGGAGGAGCGGGGTGACGTGAGAGAACTTGGGAAGGTTGAACACCAGACGGGCTGCGGCGTTCTGGATGAGTTGTAGGGGTTTAATGGCACAGGCAGGGAGCCCAGCCAACAGCGAGTTGCAGTAATCCAGACGGGAGATGACAAGTGCCTGGATTAGGACCTGCGCCGCTTCCTGTGTGAGGCAGGGTCGTACTCTGCGGATGTTGTAGAGCATGAACCTACAGGAACGGGCCACCGCCATGATGTTGGTTGAGAACGACAGGGTGTTGTCCAGGATCACGCCAAGGTTCTTAGCGCTCTGGGAGGAGGACACAATGGAGTTGTCAACCGTGATGGCGAGATCATGGAACGGGCAGTCCTTCCCCGGGAGGAAGAGCAGCTCCGTCTTGCCGAGGTTCAGCTTGAGGTGGTGATCCGTCATCCACACTGATATGTCTGCCAGACATGCAGAGATGCGATCGCCACCTGGTCATCAGAAGGGGAAAGGAGAAGATTAATTGTGTGTCGTCTGCATAGCAATGATAGGAGAGACCATGTGAGGTTATGACAGAGCCAAGTGACTTGGTGTATAGCGAGAATAGGAGAGGGCCTAGAACAGAGCCCTGGGGGACACCAGTGGTGAGAGCGCGTGGCGAGGAGACAGATTCTCGCCACGCCACCTGGTAGGAGCGACCTGTCAGGTAGGACGCAATCCAAGCGTGGGCCGCGCCGGAGATGCCCAACTCGGAGAGGGTGGAGAGGAGGATCTGATGGTTCACAGTATCGAAGGCAGCCGATAGGTCTAGAAGGATGAGAGCAGAGGAGAGAGAGTTAGCTTTAGCAGTGCGGAGCGCCTCCGTGATACAGAGAAGAGCAGTCTCAGTTGAATGACTAGTCTTGAAACCTGACTGATTTGGATCAAGAAGGTCATTCTGAGAGAGATAGCGGGAGAGCTGGCCAAGGACGGCACGTTCAAGAGTTTTGGAGAGAAAAGAAAGAAGGGATACTGGTCTGTAGTTGTTGACATCGGAGGGATCGAGTGTAGGTTTTTTCAGAAGGGGTGCAACTCTCGCTCTCTTGAAGACGGAAGGGAAGTAGCCAGCGGTCAGGGATGAGTTGATGAGCAAGGTGAGGTAAGGGAGAAGGTCTCCGGAAATGGTCTGGAGAAGAGAGGAGGGGATAGGGTCAAGCGGGCAGGTTGTTGGGCGGCCGGCTGTCACAAGAAGCGAGATTTCATCTGGAGAGAGAGGGAGAAAGAGGTCAGAGCACAGGGTAGGGCAGTGTGAGCAGAACCAGCGGTGTCGTTTGACTTAGCAAACGAGGATCGGATGTCGTCGACCTTCTTTTCAAAATGGTTGACGAAGTCATCTGCAGAGAGGGAGGAGGGGGGAGGGGGAGGAGGATTCAGGAGGGAGGAGAAGGTGGCAAAGAGCTTCCTAGGGTTAGAGGCAGATGCTTGGAATTTAGAGTGGTAGAAAGTGGCTTTAGCAGCAGAGACAGAGGAGGAAAATGTAGAGAGGAGGGAGTGAAAGGATGCCAGGTCCGCAGGGAGGCGGGAGTTTTCCTCCATTTCCGCTCGGCTGCCCGGAGCTCTGTTCTGTGAGCTCGCAATGAGTCATCGAGCCACGGAGCGGGAGGGGAGGACCGAGCCGGCCTGGAGGATAGGGGACATAGAGAGTCAAAGGATGTAGAAAGGGAAGAGAGGAGGGTTGAGGAGGCAGAATCAGGAGAAAGGTTGGAGAAGGTATGAGCAGAGGGAAGAGATGATAGGATGGAAGAGGAGAGAGTAGCGGGGGAGAGAGAGCGAAGGTTGGGACGGCGCGATACCATCCGAGTAGGGGCAGTGTGGGAAGTGTTGGATGAGAGTGAGAGGGAAAAGGATACGAGGTAGTGGTCTGAGACTTGGAGGGGAGTTGCAATGAGGTTAGTGGAAGAACAGCATCTAGTAAAGATGAGGTCGAGCGTATTGCCTGCCTTGTGAGTTGGTGGGGGAAGGTGAGAGGGTGAGGTCAAAAGAGGAGAGGAGTGGAAAGAAGGAGGCAGAGAGGAATGAGTCAAAGGTAGACGTGGGGAGGTTAAAGTCGCCCAGGACTGTGAGAGGTGAGCCGTCCTCAGGAAAGGAGCTTATCAAGGCATCAAGCTCATTGATGAACTCTCCGAGGGAAACTGGAGGGCGATAAATGATAAGGATGTTAAGCTTGAAAGGGCTGGTAACTGTGACAGCATGGAATTCAAAGGAGGCGATAGATAGATGGGTAAGGGGAGAGAGAGAGAATGACCACTTGGGAGAGATGAGGATCCCGGTGCCACCACCCCGCTGACCAGAAGCTCTCGGGGTGTGCGAGAACACGTGGGCGGACGAAGAGAGAGCAGTAGGAGTAGCAGTGTTATCTGTGGTGATCCATGTTTCCGTCAGTGCCAGGAAGTCGAGGGACTGGAGGGAGGCATAGGCTGAGATGAACTCTGCCTTGTTGGCCGCAGATCGGCAGTTCCAGAGGCTACCGGAGACCAGGAACTTCCACGTGGGTCGTGCGCGCTGGGACCACCAGATTAGGGTGGCCGCGGCCACGCGGTGTGGAGCGTTTGTATGGTCTGTGCAGAGAGGAGAGAACAGGGATAGATAGACACATAGTTGACAGGGTACAGAAGAGGCTACGCTAATGCAAAGGAGATTGGAATGACAAGTGGACTACACGTCTCGAATGTTCAGAAAGTTAAGCTTACGTAGCAAAAATCTTATTGACTAAAATGATTGAAATGATACAGTACTGCTGGAGTAGGCTAGCTGGTAGTGGCTGCGATGTTGACACTACACTAATCAAGTCGTTCCGTCGAGTGTAATAGTTTCTACAGTGCTGCTATTCGGGGCTAGCTGGCTAGCTAGCAGGTTGATTGCGTTACGTTACCTTAAAAGAACGACAATAGCTGGCTAGCTAACCTAGAAAATCGCTCTAGGCTACACAATTGTCTTAGATACAAAGACGGCTATGTAGCTAGCTAGCTACGATCAAACAAAACAAACCGTTGTACTGTAATAGTTACTACAGTGCTGCTATTCGGGGGCTAGCTGGCTAGCTACGTTAAAAGAACGACAATAGCTGGACAGCTAACCTAGAAAATCGCTCTAGGCTACACAATTGTCTTAGATACAAAGACGGCTATGTAGCTAGCTAGCTACGATCAAACAAAACAAACCGTTGTACTGTAATAGTTACTACAGTGCTGCTATTCGGGGGCTAGCTGGCTAGCTACGTTAAAAGAACGACAATAGCTGGCCAGCTAACCTAGAAAATCGCTCTAGACTACACAATTGTCTTAGATACAAAGACGGCTATGTAGCTGGCTAGCTACGATCAAACAAATCAAACCGTTGTACTGTAATGAAGTGAAATGAAAATGTGATACTACCTGTGGAGCGACGCGGAATGTTGACCGGGTAGTTGGAGTTCAATTCGGTAGAGGTTGGCTAGCTGTTGGCTAGCTAGCTAGCAGCATTTCCTACGTTAAGGACGACAAATAGCTGGCTAGCTAACCTCGGTAAATTAAGATAATCACTCTAAGTCTACACACTCTAAACTGCACAATTATCTTGGATACGAAGACAGCGAAGACAACTATGTAGCTAGCTGACACTACGCTAATCGAGTCGTTCATTAGAATCATAAAACACGGGACGAGATGTTAAAAACTGTCCATTGTGCCAATAGATGGAATGCACTCTCATGAGATTTGCCGTGACGTTGAAAGAGTGGCATGGGAGGTTGATTTCTTAGACTGGGTTAAGATGTCAAATTTGGGACACATCCTCAGTAGTGTGCCTTCGAATCAGTGGGTGTTTCGACCTTTAATAACTAAACACCCTCATCAAAGGTGGCCAGCTAAAGGGTGATCAAGCCTTAGCTTGAGTCCCAGGCCCAATTAAGATGTCCCACAGGACTATGCAAGGCAGGGTCGTCCTCTTCCCTGAGCCAGCACTACAGCTGACCCCATACCTCAATATGCCCTCCTCAAGTTGGAGGGATCTGAAGTTGGAGGGATCTGAATTGGGTTCTCAGGTGGGGGTGGGGGGTCCATGAAGTTATAGTCCAGCAAGGGTCCTTCCGTTTGATCCAGATCCACTGGCTGCCTCTTTCAGCTGCTTGAGAAACTGCTCTGACGGTCTGCCGCAGAGCCTGTCCATGGATTGATTCCAAGTTCTTTTAGCAACCTGTAGGTGGAAGAAGCCACAAAAATCCTCTGCATATCCCACTTCAACTGGCCAGACTTTTGCATTCCAGCCACGCTGAGTTGCGTCTGCTGCCAACTCTGTGTAACGCAGTTTCTTTACGCTCGTGAAGGGGACCAGAGTACCATGTCTGGCCTAAGGTTGGTAGAAGCAATCTCAGGTGGAAAAATTAGTTGCTGGCCAATATCGACAAGCATCTTCCAGTCCCGGGCAAGTTTCTGGCTTCGTAGGAGGATGCTTGGGCCTTTTCTGTCCCTCCCGGATGAATGTTGTTGTTTTGCTGGGATTGCTTGTTTTTGGAGGGAATGACTTGGTTGCACTCCTCTTGGTCTCAAGTGCTGCAGCCAGGCTCTTGAGGACCTGATTGTGCCTCCAAGTGTAACGGCCTTGTGAGAGGCTGGTCTTGCAACCTGTCATTATATGACAGAGTCGCTGGAGCTTGGCAGAGGGGGCAGGTCGAGTCCTCGCCATACCATTGATGTAGATTTTCTGGTGATGGAAGCACAATCATAAACACCTCTTATGATGAAGCTGATGTTGCTTGCCTCCATTTGCCAAAGTTCACTCCAGTTGATTTCTCCTCTCCAGGCCTTCCCACCACGTCCATTGCCCTTGTTTAGCAAGAGACAGCCTTTGCACTTCTTGCAGTCTCCTCCTGTCTCTGCGCACCTCGTCGACCACCAGCTTCCTGCGTTCAGATGTTGTTGCCTTATGGAACGTTGGTTTGCTTGCTGCCAGGCCAAAGCCTCCTCTTCCATGCTGGATATTCCCCACAATGTCTTGGTGTTTCAGGGCTGATATTGCTTGCTGCACAGCCTTGGATGATGTCCATTTCTGTCCAGTTTGTAGGGGAGGTGCAGCCTTGCTAATGGTCTGGTCTTTGGAGTCCTTCAATGTCATCTGAAGTCTTACTTTTAGAGCACTTGTACTCCTCCGTTAGACATGTAAGAGGTAGTTCAAGGACCCCTTTGCCATAGAGGCCGATGTTACTCAGGAATCATGGGACACCCAGCCATTTCTTCACGTATGAGGTAATGGTTCGCTCCATCTTCTCCACTGTTATTGGGACCTCATAGACGGTGAGTGGCCACATTACCCGGGGGAGAAGTCCAAACTGTAGGCACCAAAGCTTGAGATTCCCAGGCAGTAGGGTCCTTCTCTTTCGGGATTAGCACAACTTCGCCATGCCTTTGGTATTATTTCCTTCTGCCACACTATCCTTATGAGCCTCCAAAGAAAGTGTAGAACATCCGGGGCGTTCTTGTAGAGCTTGTATGGTACTCCATTAGGCCCAGGAGCCGAGGCCGCTCTTGCTCTTCCGACAACGTTCTCTACTTCCCTCCATTGTGGAGGGTCAGTGTCCAGATTGAATTCTGATGGTTGAATAGGTGGGATGTCATGTGGGATGATTATCTGCTCATGCCTTTTCATGTCCTGGTGGACCTTTTCCAGATGTTCTTCCAGTTCTGGATTTGGAGTTTTTAGGCTTCCTCACTTTTCCTTTGAGAAGAGGTCTTTGACAAATTTAAAGGTTTTTTTATAGAACCGTGTTGAGTGTTCCTTCTTCCTACAAAGTGTCCTTAGGTTTTCCGCTCCGCAAGGTTTCCACTGCTGGTTTCCTACTGCAAGACTACTTTCCGGCTACCAGGATAAAGCACTAAATAAACTTCAGTTAGTGCTAAATACGGCTGCTAGAATCCTGACTAGAACCAACCAATTTGGTCATATTACTCCAGTGCAAGCCTCCCTACAATGGTTTCTGTCAAGGCAAGGGCTGATTTCAAGGTTTTACTGCTAACCTACAAAACATTACATGGGCTTGCTCCATCTCTCTGAATTTGTCCTGCCGTACATGTACGCTACGGTCACAAGACTCCTAATTGTCCTGAGAATTTCTAAGCAAACAGCTGGAGGCAGGGCTTTCTCCTACAGAGTTCCATTTTTATGGAATGGTCTGCCTACCCATGTGAAAGACGCAGACTCGGTCTCAACCTTAAAGTCTTTTACTGAAGACTCATCTCTTCAAGTGGGTCATATGATTGAGTGTAGTGTGGCCCAGGAGTGTGAAGGTGAACGGAAAGGCTCTGGAGCAACGAACCACCCTTGCTGTCGCTGCCTGGCCGGTTCCCATCTTTCCACTGGGTTTCTCTGCCTCTAACTCTATTATAGGGGCTGAGTCAATGGGGTGTGTCACTTGAGTGGGTTGAGTCACTGATGTGATCTTCCTGTCTGGGTTGGCGCCCCCCTTGGGTTGTGCCGTGGCGGAGATCTTTGTGGGCTATAACTCGGCCTTTTCTCAGGACCGGGGCTGCGCTTTGGCAAAGTGGGTGGGGTTATATCCTTCCTGTTTGGCCCTGTCCGGGGCTGACATCGGATGGGGCCACAGTGCCTCCTGACCCCTCCTATCTCAGCCTCCAGTATTTATGCTGCAGTAGTTTATGTGTCGGGGGGCTAGGGTCAGTTTGTTATATCTGGAGTACTTCTCCTGTCCTATCCGATGTCCTGTGTGAATTTAAGTATGCTCTCGAATTCTCTTTCTTTCTCTCTCTCAGAGGACCTGAGCCCTAGGACCATGCCTCAGGACTACCTGGCATGATGACTTCTTGCTGTTCCCAGTCCACCTGGCCGTACTGCTGCTCCAGTTTCAACTGTTCTGCCTGTGATTATTATTATTTGACCATGCTGGTCATTTCTGAACATTTGAACATCTTGGCCATGTTCTGTTATAATCTCCACCCGGCACAGCCAGAAGAGGACTGGCCACCCCACATAGCCTGGTTCCTCTCTCGGTTTCTTCCTTGGTTTTGGCCTTTCTAGGGAGTTTTTCCTAGCCACCGTGCTTCTACACCTGCATTGCTTGATTTTTGGGGTTTTAGCTGGGTTTCTGTACAGCACTTAAAGATATCAGCTGATGTACGAAGGGCTATATAAATAAATTTGATTTGATCGGTTCTCGGAAATCATTAAGAGACGGCTTCTATATTCCATATAAATCATCAATTCAGAAGATTAAACCCATATGTTTTAGGCCTGCAGTAGGTTATAATAAATGGAAAAATTGCGTGTCAATTCATAAACCATGTAATTGGTACATCGAAAATCTATTCCCAACTATTTTGCAATCTATTTCATTTTCTTTAATCAATTTTTGGTCTTTAATGCAGGGCCTACAGACAAGTTCCTTACTTTTACCCCCTGATTTTAGCGGAAGAGTAACCAAATGCCGACCGTGCCTATTGTTTCCAAAATCGTCAGTCCACACATCAATTGAAATTCCCCCAATATATTCCCCCATTCTTAACTCCAGGACCAATGACAGTTTTTTTGTGTTTCCTGATGCAGGACTCGTGCCAGAGGAGACTCGACTGAAAAGGCCTCCATTAAATTCCAGATTAGACTACCACTATTCTAGCTCCCCCTTGTTATAGTGTAGTGTAATGACAGAATCCAACCACATCTACCACTAACGGTCGCGGCATAAGCTCTTAACGTTTAAAGGAATAACCAATGTATATATTGAAGTATTGTTGTCCATTAGTTTACTCCAATTATGGGAGGGGTTAGGGGACAATAATGAAGGAAAATATATTGTAATAAAATATGGGCGATTGGAAATTATGCAAATACTCATTGATAATCTGTCTGCAATATTAAAGCTGATCACTATCTGCATCTAACAAAATGTATATTTTTTTAAGCATTACCAATTTTATTTATTTATATACACTGTAGATTGTATAACATCCTTTACATAAGTCAAGGAACTCTGATTTGTTGGCCTGAGTTGTCATTGAGATAATGAAACCATCGGCAAGCATCAGTACCCTATCGAGGACAGCTTATTCAAACAGAAAATAATAGCTGTTTGGGGACCACTGATCCTAGAATTTTTGAAAGACAGGGGAGGCTGGAAATGGGTTGATAATGAAAGATCACCACCCTTATGGAGTGGTAAAAAACAAAGCTGCTGTCCACACTTCTGGAATATGACATCGGATAGCCTAGTGGTTAGAGCGTTGGACTAGTAACCGGAAGGTTGCAAGTTCAAACCCCTGAGCTGACAAGGTACAAATCTGTCGTTCTGCCCCTGAACAGGCAGTTAACCCACTGTTCCTAGGCCGTCATTGAAAATAAGAATTTATAACTGACTTGCGTGGTTAAATAAAGGTAAAAATAAAAAAATATATATTCAAACATTTGTGTTACTGTCCCAGCAATGAGAGAGGCACTGCATACTTAAGCAAAGACGGGTCCACATTGTCAGCTGCTAATGGACTTCAATTGCCAATAAAGGCAGCAATAACATCGGTTTCTGTGAGTTGCCAAAAATAAAAACCGAGGCTACCATTTACCAAGACACGTAAAGGGTGACTGATTATCCATCAGTCAACTGACTGGCCAAGAACAGTCAACTGACTGGCCAAAACCAGTATGATAAACATTTCTTTCAAATAGGATACCAGCAAGTGTTAAATGCTGATTAATAGCATCATAAGTCGTAACTTTTTCAGTAGTGATGCAGAAAACTGCCTGCCATAGCGCTAAGGAAGTAGATTGATTTGGCCTGTAACCTAGCTCACAGACAGCTCATACAGTTACTGCTCCACAAATATTTGCCATTGCCTTAAACTTATCCTCTGCCCAGGCTTTCAACAACCATCGTTCATCAAAATCCATATAGGTCTCAGCCACCACCAGCAGCATCTCACCTCAAACGCTTTAACCAGAGCCTAGGTCTAGCCCAGTTGTAGCTCAGCTCACTCCTTGCCCAGGCCTTGGTCCCAGATCTCAGTAACAGTTCAGATATGCAGGAGAGGGAACAGTAAGCGAGGACCTTCTCATTCCGAGCGCAACACAGTCAAACAGAGCTAACGAGAAGCCTCTTCCCTCAGTCACAGTTGAAGTTATGCAGTGCCTCCCCTCACTCTTTCCGGGCCCTGCTGAGTGACAGTGCCATCCCCTGCCCTGTCTCCTTGCATCACCCTGCTCCTGCCCTGACATGTGCTCTGTACTGCTGCTACCACAGGATAGCCTATTTATAGCAGCAGCAACAAGAATACGATTCACAGGAAGTAGAGGAACACAGACAGAGAAAGCGGGAGGGGAGACGAGAGCAAAGGAGAGGCAAAATAGAGGGAGAACAGAGAGTGGTACAGGAGAAAGAGAGATGGGTAAAGGAAAGAAAGGGGATGTACAGGCAAGAAAGACAGATGGAGAGCTCAAGAGAAAAGAGGGAAAATAGCAGCGGGGGTGACAGTGGGGGCCTGACAGCAGAGAATTCCTGCTGAGGCTGCAGAATGCATCTTGTCCAAAGAGACAGCTACTTTAATATGCAATTAGGTCTTCATATACAGTGGGGCAAAAAAGTATTTCGTAAGCCACCAATTGTGCAAGTTCTCCCACTTAAAAAGATGAGAGGCCTGTACTTTTCATCATAGGTAAGCTTCAACTATGACAGACAAAATGAGAAAAACAAATCCAGAAAATCACATTGTAGGATTTTTAATGAATTGATTTGCATTATGGTGGAAAATAATTATTTGGTCAATAACAAAAGTTTCTCGAAAAGTTTCCCTTTGTTGGCAATGATAGAGATTAACCGTCTTCACAAGGTTTTCACACACGGTTGCTGGTATTTTGGCCCATTCCTCCATGCAGATCTCCTCTAGAGCAGTGATGTTTTGGGGCTGTTGCTGGGCAACAAAGACTTTCAACTCCCTCCAAAGATTTTCTATGGGGTTGAGATCTGGAGACCTTCATTCCCCGGGCGGTGTGTTTGGGATCATTATCATGCTGAAAGACCCAGCCACGTTTCATCTTCAATGCCCTTGCTGATGGAAGGAGGTTTTCACTCAAAATTTCATGATACATGGCCCCATTCATTCTTTCCTTTACACGGATCAGTCGTCCTGGTCCCTTTGCAGAAAAACAGCTCCAAAGCATGATGTTTCCACCCCCATTCTTCACAGTAGGTGTAGCATTCTTTGTCCTCCAAACACGACGAGTTGAGTTTTTACCAAAAAGTTATATTTTGGTTTTATCTGACCATATGACATTCTCACAATCTTCTTCTGGATCATCCGAATGCTCTCTAGCAAACTTCAGACGGGCCTGGATATGCTTAACCTGTTGATGCTCTGGGGGCGCAATTTCATTTTTGGATGAAAAACGTTCCCGTTTTAAACAAGATATTTTGTCACAAAAAGATGCTCGACTATGCATATAATTGCTACCGTTCGAAAGAAAACACTCTGACGTGTCCAGAAATACAAAGATCTTCTCTGTGCGTGCCCCAAAACGTGAGCTTCAGGCAAAACCAAGATGAGATGGCATCCAGGAAATGACAAGGATTTTTGAGGCTCTGTTTTTCATTATCTCCTTATATGGCTGTGAACGCAAGAGGAACGAGCCTGCCCTTTCTGTCGTTTCCCCAAGGTGTCTGCAGCATTGTGACGTATTTGTGGGCAGATCATTGGAAGATTGACCATAACAGACCACATTTACCACGTGTCCGCCCGGTGTCCTGCGCCGAAATTGGTGCGCAAAAGTCACCTGCCAGTATTTTTCCATGGG
The DNA here is from genome assembly GCF_036934945.1 of Oncorhynchus masou masou. Classification (NCBI taxonomy): domain Eukaryota; kingdom Metazoa; phylum Chordata; class Actinopteri; order Salmoniformes; family Salmonidae; genus Oncorhynchus; species Oncorhynchus masou. The sequence continues at coordinate 35,519,019 of NC_088238.1, forward strand.
ACACAGAGAGGAAAGCAAGCTTCCACGAACTGCATGTCAATGAAGAGATATGTGAAAAAACACCTTGAGGATTGATTCCAAACAACGTTTGCCAAGTTTCGGTCGATATTATGTAGTTAATCCGGAAAAAGTTTCACGTTGTAGGTGACTGCATTTTCGGTTCGTTTCGGTAGCCAGACGCAATGTAGAAAACGGAACGATTTCTCCTACACACAGACGCTTTCAGGAAACACTGCGCATTTGGTATGTGACTGAGACTCTCCTCATTGAAAACATCAGAAGCTCTTCAAAGGTAAATGATTTTATTTATTTGGTTATCTGGTTTTTGTGAAAATGTTGCGTGCTACATGCTACACAAAATGCTATGCTAGCTTTGCATACTCTTACACAAATTAGTCAATTTCTATGGTTCAAAAGCATATTTTGAAAATCTGAGATGACAGTGTTGTTAAGAAAAGGCTAAGCTTGAGAGCAAACGCATTATTTTAATTTTATTTGCGATTTTCAGAAATCGTTAACGTTGCGTTATGCTAATGAGCCTGAGGCTTTAGTCACAAACCCGGATCCGGGTTGGGGAGTTTCAAGAAGTTAAGCAGGGGGACACATCTGGCACTGCAGGATTTGAGTCCCTGGCGGCGTAGTGTATTACTGATGGTAGGCTTTGTTACTTTGGTCACAGCTCTCTGCAGGACATTCACAAGTTCTCCCTTGTGTGGGGTTCTGGGATTTTTGCTCACCGTTCTTGTGATCATTTTGACCCCACGGGGTGAGATCTTGCGTGGAGCCCCAGATCGAGGGAGATTATCAGTGGTCTTGTATGTCTTCCATTTCCTAATCATTGCTCTCACAGTTGATTTCTTCAAACCAAACTGCTTACCTATTGCAGATTCAGTATTCACAGGCTGGTGCAGGTCTACAATTTTGTTTCTGGTGTCCTTTGACAGCTCTTTGGTCTTGGCCATAGTAGGGTTTGGAGTGTGACTGTTTGAGGTTGTGGACAGGTGTCTTTGATACTGATAACAAGTTCAAACAGGTGCCATACAGGTAACGAGTGGAGGACAGAGGAGCCTCTTAAAGAAGTTACAGGTCTGTGAGAGCCAGAAATCTTGCTTGTTTGTAGGTGACCAAATACGTATTTTCCACAATAATTTGCAAAAAAAATTCAGAAAAAATCCTACAATGTGATTTTCTGGATTTTTCTTTCTCATTTTGTCTGTCATAGTTGAAGTGTACCTATGATGAAAATTATAGGCCTCTAATCTTTTTAAGTGGGAGAACTTGCACAATTGGTGGCTGACTAAATACTTTTTTGCCCCACTGTAGCTGGGTCTCCTTATGAATCTGCTGTAGCCTGAGTAGAGAGCATAGCTGGAGGAGGATGTGATGAGAATAGTGAAGTTTGCATCTGTGTCGCAGCCAGGCAAGAGAGAGGGTGTGGAGGTAGAGAGAGGGAAAGGGGGGGGGAACAGATGAAATGCATTCTGAAGGTCACAGGGACTGCAGAATATGCAGCACAATGAGCTCAGAGAGAGAGGGGAAGAAGTGAGAGCATGTGAGAGGACTGTCACTGCACACAGGGAGTCTATGGACAGTGGCTCAGAACAAATGCATCTTGTCTAGGGTTGCAAAGGGTCGGAAACTTAAGCCTGGGAATTTGGGGGATTTTGCTTCAAAATTCAAAGTTATCTTATTACAGTGAACCTTTTTTTGTGGGATACACATAAGTCAATTCAAGGTCTTGTGTCTTGGTTAAACTATCGCAAATGCAATGGAATTGCAACCCTCTGCATACACAGTGCATTCTTTCATCAGTGTAGTAGTGTGGGCCAATAGCACTAATGAAATGCTATTGAGCCCACACTATTACACTGTCTGAGCCAAGGACTACATGCTTTCTGGAAAGACTTGATTACAATACTGGGCGGGATGAATATAATTTACATGACATACATTATTTTTTGTTAACCTCTCTAGTGAGCGGGACCGTTGTCATCATCTGACACGAATTAGCATAACATAACGGACATCTTCCTAGAAAATATTCCTATTCTTTAAAATCACAAGTGAAATATTGTGATTTTGGTTAGCCTTTTGTTAATCACCCTGTCATCACAGATTTTCTAAATATGCTTTACAGCCAATGCAAGACAAGCATTTGTGTAACAATATCCAACAATATTTTGTGGAGCTTTCGCTGTAAAGAATTATTATTATTAATTATTTTTTTAAATCAGGCACTGCGGCTGGATTAACGAGAATTTTATCTTTGAAATTGTGCCTAATACTTGTATGTTTGAGAAATTGGCTGTTTCATTGGCTGTTTCATTGGCTGTTGGCGAGAGTCCTAGACAGGTTAACATTAGAAGCCTCATCCCTAAGTTTGTTTTATTCACTGCTTTAGCGCACTCCGCTAACCTGGATGTTCTAGCCGTGTTTGAATCCTGGCTTTAAATCCTGAAATGTCCATCACTAACTACAACATTTTCCAACAAGATAAAACTGCCAAAGTGGGCGGAGTTGCAATCCACTGCAGAGACTGCCTGCAGAGTTCTGTCATACTATCCAGGTCTGTGCCCAAACAATTCGGGCTTCTACTTCTAAAAATTCACCTTTCCAGAAACAAGTTTCTCACTGTTGACCACCCTCAGCCCACAGCTGTGCCCTGGACAGCATACAGTGCCTTACAAAAGTATTCGGCCCCCTTGAACTTTGCGACCTTTTGCCACATTTCAGGCTTCAAACATAAAGATATAAAACTGTATTTTTTTGTGAAGAATCAACAACAAGTGGGACACAATCATGAAGTGGAACGACATTTATTGGATATTTTTTAACAAATCAAAAACTGAAAAATTGGGCGTGCAAAATTATTCAGCCCCTTTACTTTCAGTGCAGCAAACTCTCTCCAGAAGTTCAGTGAGGATCACTGAATGATCCAATGTTGACCTAAATGACTAATGATGATAAATACAATCCACCTGTGTGTAATCAAGTCTCCGTATAAATGCACCTGCACTGTGATAGTCTCAGAGGTCCGTTAAAAGCGCAGAGAGCATCATGAAGAACAAGGAACACACCAGGCAGGTCCAAGATACTGTTGTGAAGAAGTTTAAAGCCGGATTTGGATACAAAAAGATTTCCCAAGCTTTAAACATCCCAAGGAGCACTGAGCAAGCGATAATATTGAAATGGAAGGAGTATCAGACCACTGCAAATCTACCAAGACCTGGCTGTCCCTCAACTTTCAGCTCATACAAGGAGAAGACTGATCAGAGATGCAGCCAAGAGGCCCATGATCACTCTGGATGAACTGCAGAGATCTACAGCTGAGGTGGGAGACTCTGTCCATAGGACAACAATCAGTCGTACATTGCACAAATCTGGCATTTATGGAAGAGTGGCAAGAAGAAAGCCATTTCTTAAAGATATCCATAAAAAGTGTTGTTTAAAGTTTGCCACAAGCCATTTGGGAGACACACCAAACATGTGGAAGAAGGTGCTCTGGTCAGATGAAACCAAAATTGAACTGTTTGGCAACAATGCAAAACGTTATGTTTGGCGTAAAAGCAACACAGCTCATCACCCTGAACACACCATACCCACTGTCAAACATGGTGGTGGCAGCATCATGGTTTGGGCCTGCTTTTCTTCAGCAGGGACAGGGAAGATGGTTAAAATTGATGGGAAGATGGATGGAGCCAAATACAGGACCATTCTGGAAGAAAACCTGATGGAGTCTGCAAAAGACCTGAGACTGGGACGGAGATTTGTCTTCCAACAAGACAATGATCCAAAACATAAAGCAAAATCTACAATGGAATGGTTAAAAAATAAACATATCCAGGTGTTAGAATGGCCAAGTCAAAGTCCAGACCTGAATCCAATCGAGAATCTGTCGAAAGAACTGAAAACAGCTGTTCACAAATGCTCTCCATCCAACCTCACTGAGCTCGAGCTGTTTTGCAAGGAGGAATGGGAAAACATTTCAGTCTCTCGATGTGCAAAAGTGAGAGACATACCCCAAGCGACTTACAGCTGTAATCGCAGCAAAAGGTGGCGCTACAAAGTATTAACTTAAGGGGGCTGAATAATTTTGCACGCCCAATTTTTCAGTTTTTGATTTGTTAAAAAAGTTTGAAATATCCAATAAATGTCGTTCCACTTCAGGATTGTGTCCCACTTGTTGTTGATTCTTCACAAAAAAATACAGTTTTATATCTTTATGTTTGAAGCCTAAAATGTGGCAAAAGGTCGCAAAGTTCAAGGGGGCCGAATACTTTCGCAAGGCACTGTATGTGAATGGATCGCCCCCCATCCATCTTCAGAGTTCATAGTGTTAGGTGACTTAAAACTGGGACATGCTTAACACCCCGGTCATCCTACAATCTAAACTTGATGCCCTCAATCTCACACAAATTATCAAGGAACCTACCAGGCACAACCCTAAATCCGTAACCATGGGCACCCTGACCAACTTGACTTCTAAATACACTTCTGCTGTCTTCAACCAGGATCAACGGTCACTGCCTCATTCCCTACGTGGGTAATGGGCCCGCGGTCAAACGACCACCCCTCATCACTGTCAAACGCTCCCTAAAACACTTCAGCGAGCAGGCTTTTCTAAATCGACCTGGTCCGGGGATCCTGGAAGGATATTGACCTCCTTCCGTCAGTAGAGGAAGCCTGGTTGGTCATTAAAAGCGCGTTCCTCACCATCTTAAATAAAAACATTCCCCACTCAAAAAATTGTAGAACTCAGACTGCCCTTGACCAGCACAAAAACATCCTGTGGTGTTCTGCATTAGCGTCGAATAGCCACCGCGACAGAAATTTGCTTGTAGCACTAATTCCAAAACGTTTTGGGACACTGTAATGGAGAATAGGAGCACCTACTCCCAGCTGCCCACTACACTGAGGATAGGAAACATTGCCAACCCGATAAATCTACGATAATTTCAATAACTATTTTTCCATGGCTGGCCATGCTTTCCACCTGGCTACCCCGGCCAACATCCCAGCACCACCCTGCAGCCACCTGTCCAAACCCCCCCACCCGCTTCTCCTTCACCCAAATCTAGACAGCTGATGTCTGGACAGCTGATGTCTGGACCCCTACAAATCAGCTGGGCTAGACAATATGGAAATTATCTGCCGAAATTGTTGCAACCCCTATCACTAGCCTATTCATCTACTCTTTTGTATCGTCTGAGATCCCCAAATATTGGAAAGCTGCCTCGGTCATCACCCTCTTCAAACACTTTAGACCAAACTGCAACGAAGCCTCCTGTACTCATGGTGCCAAACATACCCTCGTAAAACAGACTATCCCAACGATCCTCGACTTCGGCGGTGTAATTTACAAAATAGCCCCCAACACTCTACTCAGCAAACTGGACTTAGTCTATCACAGCGTCATCCTTTTGATCACCAAAGCCCCATATACTTAACCCACCACTGAGACATGTATCCTCTCGTTGGCTGGCCCTCACAACATATCCTTAGCCAAACCCACTAGCTCCAGGTCATCTATAAATCTTTGCTAGGTAAAGCCACGTCTTATCTCAGCTCACTGGTCACATAGCACCAGCAAGTATATTGCACTGGTCATCCCCAAAGCCAGCACTTGCTTTGGCCGCCTTTCCTTCCATTTCTCTGCTACCAATGACTGGAAACGAATTGCAAAAATCTGAAGCTGATGTCGCTCTAACTTTAAGCATCAGCTGTCAGAGCAGCTTACCGATCACTGTACACAGCCTGTCTGTAAATAACACACCCCACTACCTCATCCCCATATTACTTACCCTCTTGCACCCCAGTATCTCTACTTGCACATCACTCCAGTATTAATACTAAATTGTCATTATTTTCATCTCTATGGCCTATTTATTGGCTACCTCCCTGCATTTGCACACGCTGTACATATATTTTTCTATTTTTCTTTTGTGTCATTGACATGATATGTTTGTTCATGTGCAACTGTTCTTTTTGTTGCACTGCTTTGCTTTATCTTGGCCAGGTCGCAGTTGTAAATGAGAACTTGTTCTCAACTTTGCCTACCTGGTTAAATAAAGGTGAAAAAAATAAAAAAAATAAAAAATGATGTCCCAGTTGTGCTCAATTGGATTCAGGTCTAGGGAACGGGCGGGCCAGTTCATAGCATCAATGCCTTCCTCTTGCAGGAACTGCTGACACACTCCAGCCACACGAGGTCTAGCATTGTCTTGCATTGGGAGGAACCCAGGGCCAACCGCACCAGCATTAGGTCTCACAAGGGGTCTGAGGATCTCATCTCGGTACCTAATGGCAGTCAGGCTACCTCTGGCGAGCACGGAGGGCTTGTGCGGCCCCCCAAAGAAATGCCACCCCACACCATGACTGACCCATCACCAAACCGGTCAGGCTGGATGATGTTGCAGGCAGAAGAACGTTCTCCACGGTGTCTCCAGAGTCTGTCACGTCTGTCACATGTGCTCAGTGTAAACCTGCTTTCATCTGTGAAGAGCACAGGGCGCCAGTGGCGAATTTGCCAATCTTGGTGTTCTCTGGCAAATGCCAAACGTCCTGCACGGTGTTGGGCTGTTAAGCACAACCCCCACCTGTGGACGTCGGGCCCTCATATCACCCTCATGGAGTCTGTTTCTGACTGTTTGAGCAGACACATGCACATTTGTGGCCTGCTGGAGGTCATTTTGCAGGGCTCTGGCAGTGCTCCTCCTGCTCCTCCTTGCACAAAGGCGGAGGTAGCGGTCGTGCTGCTGGGTTGTTGCCCTCCTACGGCCTCCTCCACGTCTCCTGATGTACTGGTCTGTCTCCTGGTAGCGCCTCCATGCTCTTGGACACTACGCTGATAGACACAGCAAACCTTATTGCCACAGCTCGCATTGATGTGCCATCCTGGATGAGCTGCACGACCTGAGCCACTTGTGTGGGTTGTAGACTCAGTCTCATGCTACCACTAGAGTGAAAGCACCGCCAGCATTCAAAAGTGACCAAAACATCAGCCAGGAAGCATAGGATTTGAGAAGTGGTCTGTGGTCACCACCTGCAGAAACACTCCTTTATTGGGGGTGTCTTGATAATTGCCTATCATTTCCACCTGTTGTCTATTCCATTTGCACAACAGAATGTGAAATTTATTGTCAATCAGTGTTGCTTTCTAAGTGGACAGTTTGATTTCACAGAAGTGTGATTGACTTGGAGTTACATTGTGTTGTTTAAGGGTTCCCTTTATTTTTTTGAGCAGTGTATATGTTCGATACTATATCAACCGACTGTGTAGGTTTTTCAATAACAGCGGGAGGAAAAATGGCGGCTTTACTCAGTTGCGCAAAAACTCACTCAGATCCCCCACCTATCCACTTACGCAATGTGATCCTTCACGCTCATTTTTCAAAATAAAAGCCTGAAACTATGTCTAAAGACTGTTGACACCTTAAGGGAAGCCATAGAAAAACGAATATGGTTGATATCCCTTTAAATGGAGGATAGGCTTTTCAAAATAAGAGGCACTTCCTGATTGTATTTTCATCAGGCTTTCGCTTGCAATATCAGTTCTGTTATACTCAGACAATATTTTTACAGTTTTGGAAACTTTAGAGTGTTTTCTATCCTAATCTGACAATTATATGCATATTCTAGTTTCTGGGGCTGAGAAACAGGCAGTTTCAAATGGGTACGTTTTTTTAGCCAAAAACGAAAATACTGCCCCCTACACGCTAAAGGTTAATGTTTTTCCTCATAATCCTGGACTATCGGACCACCATTTTATTACGTTTGCAATCGCAACAAATAATCTGCTCAGACCCCAACCAAGGAGCATCAACTGTTGTGCTATAAATTCTCAGACAACACAAAGATTCCTTGATGCCCTTCCAGACTCCCACTGTCTACCCAAGGACGTCAGAGGACTAAAATCAGTTAACCACCTAACTGAGGAACTCAATTTAACCTTGCGCAATACCCTAGATGCAGTTGCACCCCTAAAAACTAAAAACATGTGTCATAAGAAACTAGCTCCCTGGTATTCAGAAAATACCCGAGCTCTTGAAGCAAGCTTCCCGAAAATTGGAACGGAAATGGCGCCACACCAAACGGAAGTCTTCCGACAAGCTTGGAAAGACAGTACCGTGCAGTATCGAAGAGCCCTCACTGCAGCTCGATCATCCTATTTTTCCAACTTAATTTAGGAAAATAAGAACAATCCAAATTTTCTTTTTGATACTGTCGCAAAACTAACTAAAAAGCAGCATTCCCCAAGTGAGGATGGTTTTCACTTCAGCAGTAATGACTGCATGAACTTCTTTGAGGAAAGATCATGATCATTAGAAAGTAAATTATGGACTCCTCTTTAAATCTGCGCATTACTCTAAAACTCAGTTGTCCTGAGTCTGCACAACTCTGCCAGGACCTAGGATCAAGAGAGACATAAGTGTTTTCTGCATCTGTCCTCATGCTCCTAGACCTTGGTGCTTTTGATACCCATTGATCACCACATTCTTTTGGAGAGATTGGAAACCCAAATTGGTCTACACGGACAGGTTCTGGCCTGGTTCATATCGTATCTGTCGGAAAGATATCAGTTTGTCTCTGTGAATGGTTTCTCCTCTGGCAAATCAACTATACATTTGTGTTCCTCAAGGTTCTGTTTTGGGACCACTATTGTTTTCACTATACATTTTACCTCTTGGGGATGTCATTCGAAAACATAATATTAACTTTCACTGCTATGCGGATGACACACAGCTGAACATTTCAATGAAACATGGTGAAGCCCCAAAATTGCCCTCGCGAGAAGCCTGTGTTTCAGACATAAGGAAGTGGATGGCTGCAAATGTTCTACTTTTAAACTCGGACAACAGAGATGCTTGTTTTAGGTCCCATGAAACAAAGAGATCTTCTGTTGAATCTGACAATTAATCTTCATGGTTGTACAGTCATCTCAAATACAACTGTGAAGGACCTCTGCGTTACTCTGGACCCTAATCTCTCTTTTGACGAACATATCAAGACTGTTTCAAGGACAGCTTTTTACCATCTACATAACATTGCACAAATCAGAAACTTTCTGTCCAAAAATTATGCAGAAGGTGATGCAGATGTTACTTCTAGGTTAGACTAATGCAATGCTTTACTTTCCGGCTACCCGGATGAAGCACGAAATCAACTTCAGTTAGTGCTAAATACGGCTGCTAGAATCCTGACAAGAACCAAAAAATATGATCATATTCCTCCAGTGCTAGCCTCCCTACACTGGCTTCCTGTTAAGGCAAGGGCTGATTTCAAGGTTTTACTGCTAATCTACAAAACATTACATGGGCTTGCTCCATCTTTCTGATTTTGTCCTGCCGTACATACCTACATGTACGTTACGGTCACAAGACTCCTAATTGTCCTGAGAATTTCTAAGCAAACAGCTGGAGGCAGGGGTTTCTCCTATAGAGCTCCATTTTTATGGAATGGTCTGCCTACTGGAAGGCAATCCTTGATCCACCCGGCACAGCCATGTGAGAGACGCAGACTCGGTCTCAACCTTTAAGTCTTTACTGAAGAGTCATCTCTTCAGTGGGTCATATGATTTAGTGTAGTCTGGCCCAGGAGTGTGAAGGTGAACGGAAAGGCTCTGGAGCAACGAATCGCCCTTGCTGTCTCTGCCTGGCCGGTTCCCCACTTTCCACTGGGATTCTCTGCCTCTAACCCTATTACAGGGGCTGAGTCACTGGCTTACTGGTGCTCTTTCATGCCGTCCCTAGGAGGGTTGCGTCACTTGAGTCACTGATGTGATCTTCCTTTCTGGGTTGCCCCCCCCCCTCCCCTCCTTGGGTTGTGGCGGGGATCTTTGTGGGCTATACTCAGCCTCGTCTCAGGATGGTAAGTTGGTGGTTGAAGATATCCCTCTAGTGGTGTGGGGGCTGTGTTTTGGCAAAAGGGGTGGGGTTATATCCTTCCTGTTTGGTCCTGTCTGGGGGTGTCATCAGATAGGGCCACAGTGTCTCCTGACCCCTCCTGTCTCAGCCTCCAGTATTTATGCTGCAGTAGTTTGTGTCGGGGGGCTAGGGTCAGTTTGTTATATCTGGAGTACTTCTCCTGTCCTATCCGGTGTCCTGTGTGAATTGAAGTATTTTCTCTCTAATTCCCTCTTTCTCTCTTTCTTTCCCTCTCTCGGAGGACCTGAGCCGTAGGACCATGCCTCAGGACTATCTGGCATGATGACTCCTTGCTTTAGGCTGGGTTTCTGTACAGCACTTTGAGATATCAGCTAACATAAGAAGGGCTATATAAATTAATTTGATTAGCTAGTTTGCTGGCTAGCTTCTGTTGGGGGGGTTCCGGTTCTAAAGTATAGAAAATAGCAGATCAATACCACATTGGGTGAGGCGGGTTCCAGAAGAGTATGTTGAAACTGAGGTTAAAATATATACGAAGGATATATATATATACACACGGGACACGACAAGATGGAGACAAAGACGTCTGAACTGTCATGCCATCTTGGGTTTTTAAAATCTTTTGTTGGATAATCTTGGATACAATGAAATTCTTTCAGGGCTGTCAAGGTGTCTGCTTGGGGGGGGTACACACACGGCTGTGATTATAATAGAAGAGAATTCTCTTGGTAGATAATGTGGTCGGCATTTGATTGTAAGGAATTTTAGGTCAGGTGACCAAAAGGACATAATATGTTCCTGTATGTTGTTATGATCACACCACGACTCGTTATTCATAAGGCATTCACCCCCGCCCTTCTTCTTACCAGAGAGATGTTTGTTTCTGTCGGCGTGATGTTTGAAGGAATCGGGTGGCTGTACCGACTCTGATAACTTATGCAGAGTGAGCCATGTTTCCGTGAAATAGTGAATGTTACAATCTCTGATGTCTCACTGGAAGGCAATCCTTGATCGAATTTTATCTTCCTTGTTGTCAAGAGACTGGACGTTGGCGAGTAGTATACTTGGGAGCAGTGAGCGATGTGTCCGTCTACGGAGTCTGACCAGAAGACCGCTCCGTCTGCCGTCTTCTAAGGTGCCGTTGTTTTGGGTCGCCTACTGGGATCCGCTCCATTGCCCTGGGTGTTGGTCCAAACAGAGGATCAGCTTTGGGAATGTTGTATTCCTGATCGTAATGTTGGTAAGTTGACATTGCTCTTATATCCAATAGTTCCTCCCGGCTGTATGTAATAAGACTTAAGATTTCCTGGGGTAACAATGTAAGAAATAATACATAAAAAAACAAAATACTGCACAGTTTGCTAATGCGAAGCGAGGGGACCATCTCTGTTGGCACAATCAGTGGGGCACATCTGCAGCAGGCTACTGTGTCATGAGCATAATCTACACATTATTAAAGTCTCACAATCTGGATTCTTTGAACTCTTAACAACCAATGGGAAGAGGATTTAGGTGAACAACTTTCCTACTTAACTTGGCAGCGTATGCTTTAGAAAATACCTTTTTCATCTATGTGTCTAAGACACGCTGTAATTCAATTTAAAATAGTTCATCAGCTGCATTAGTCAAAGGCAAAATTATCCAAGATCAGACCAGAAACATATCCCACTTGTGACTGATGTAAGCAGGCTTCTGCTACGTTATTACACGTTTTGGACATGCCCGAAATTGACACATTTCTGGATATCCATTTTTTTAATACGTTTTCTAAGATACTGGAGAGACCTATAGAACCTTCTGCGTTTATTGCATTATCCGGAGGGGCACCACAGAAGGCAGAAGGTCCAAACCGTTCTATGGGCAACATGCTGGCATTTACTACTCTTCTAGTAGTGTTATACTATTTCAAATCAAAGTGTATTTGTCACGTGCGCCAATACAACAGGTGTAGATCTTACAGTGAAGTGCTTACTTACAGGCTCTAACCAATAGTGCAAAAAAGGTATTAGGTGAACAATAGGTAGGTAAAGAAATAAAACAACAGTAAAAAGACAGGCTAAAGAAGTAGCGAGGCTACATACAGACACCGGTTAGTCAGGCTGATTGAGGTAGTATGTACATGTAGATAGATATGGTCAGGTGCCGTGCACCGTGACTGTGCATATATGATGAACAGAGAGTAGCAGTAGCAGTAGTGTAAAAGAGGGTGTTCCCGGGTGGTGGGTTGGACACAATGCAGATAGCCCTGGATAGCCAATGTGCGGGAGCACTGGTTGGTCGGCCCAATTGAGGTAGTATGTATAGTTAAAGTGACTATGCATATATGATAAACAGACTAGCAGCAGCGTAAAAAGAGGGGTTGGGGGGGGGGGGGGGGGAGGCACACAATGCAAATAGTCCGGGTAGCCATTTGATTACCTGTTCAGGAGTCTTATGGTTGGGGGTATAAACTGTTGAGAAGCCTTTTCGTCCTAGACTTGGCACTCCGGTACCGCTTGGCATGCGGTAGTAGAGAGAACAGTCTATGACTGGGTTGGCTGGAGTCTTTGACAATTTTTAGGGCCTTCCTCTGACACCGCCTGGTGTAGAGGTCCTGGATGGCAGGCAGCTTAGCCCCAGTGATGTACTGGGTCGTACGCACTACCCTCTGCCTTGCGGTCAGAGGCCGAGCAATTGCCGCACCAGTCAGTGATGCAACCAGGATGCTCTCGATGTTGCAGCTGTAGGACCTTTTGAATATCTCGGGACCCATGCAAAATCTTTATAGTTTCCTGAAGAGGAATAGGCTTTGCCGTGCCCTCTTCACGACTGTCTTGGTGTGTTTGGACCATTCTAGTTTGTTATTGATGTGGACACTAAGGAAGTTGAAGCTCTCAACCTGCTCCACTACAACCCTGTCGATGAGAATGGGGGCATGCTCGGTCCTCCTTTTCATGTAGTCCACAATAGTCTCCTTAGTCTTGGTTACGTTGAGGGATAGGTTGTTATTCTGTGTGGAGTGCAATAGAGATTGCATCATCTGTACTGCATGCAAATTGGAGTGGGTCCTAGGGTTTCTCGGATAATGGTGTTGATGTGGGCCATTACCAATCTTTCAAAGCACTTTAAGTGGAAGGATCGATTTCCTCCTACTTTTAACCATTGGATAACAGGAAGTTATGCAACATCTCAAGCTAGAGAAAATACGCTACTCCGTTTGGGTATCTGGCAACCTTTACCTAGAAGACAGGAACACAGGTAATTTCACAACTCCATTAACCAACCAACATTAGAACGTATCATTATTTTTACTCAAAATGTTTGTTTTATAATATCTTTGGTTATTTGATTATATATCAAGCCTGCTTTAAGTATGGTTTTGGGGTGGGGCTCTGTTAGAGCATGGGGGGGTTGGGGTGGGTTTGATTTGTCGAGATCGGTGTGGATGAACTTGACTGGCCTGCAGAGCCCGGACCTCAACCCCATCGAACACCTTTGGGATGAATTGGATCTCCAACTGCGAGCCAGGCCTAATCGCCCCAACCTCACTGATGTGCTTGTAGCTGAATGGAAGCAAGTCTGGAGCAATGTTCTAACATCTAGTGGAAAGCTTTCCCAGAAGAGTGGAGGCTGTTATAACAGCAAAGGGGGGACCAGGGGTACACATACTCATTGTTGTACTTGATGAGGGAGAACGCAAAGGTGGGCTAGAGAAAAAAACAAGTATTTGAGTTAGAAGTGGGCCTTGACTGGGGACAACTGTAACTGGTGTTTGGGATCTGTCTAGGGCCCAGGAAAAAAATCCTTTACTGTATACAATATTTTAAATGAGTTTGTAGGTCACTCACCATGCATGTGGCTGGGGTAACATACAGCCAGCAGTATGTAATGTAAGGTCCTGGATGGTAGCCAATCATAGAAGCGGTCGACACCTGGAACAACATACAACAGAGAGACAGGCTAACCATGCTGGGTGTGATCAGAAAGAGCTATGGACATGAATGTTAACAATTGAGACTATGAAGCAGTCTCTGAACAGTACTATCAAAAGGTGAGGAATATACAGTGCATTCAGAAACTATTCAGACTAGGAGGTTGACTGATTAATTGGCAGGAGACTCACAAGGAGACTGCATGGCAGGCTGACCACCTGTTAAGCGAGTGCAGCATTAAAAAATGACCTTGTGGCTGCAGGGAGCCAAGCTAAGTTGCTAGCTAGCATTAAGCTTAACTTATAAAAAAAACAATCAATCAATCTTTACATAATCACTAGTTCTGGGTTGTATATAATCAATGCGGTGCCTGTCAATTTATCATCGAATCACAGCCTACTTCAACTTGATGATTTGAAAAAAGCACAATCGTTGCAATAATGTACCTAACCATAAACATCAATGCCCTTAAAATCAATACACAAGTATATTTTCTTAAACCTGCATATGTAGTTAAAATAAATTAATGTTTGCAGGCAATATTAACTAGGGAAAATGTGTCACTTCTCCTGCATTTAGTGCAAACAGAGTCTGGGTATATGCAACAGTTTGGGCCGCCTGGCTTGTTGCGAACTGAGTGAAGACCGTAATTAATTTGCCAGAATTTTACATAATTATGACATAGCATTGAATGTTGTGCAATGTAACAGCAATATTTAGACTTAGGGTTGCCACCCGTTCGATAAAATACAGAACGGTATTTCACTGAAAGAATAAACGTTTTGTTTTCGAAATTATAGTTTCCGGATTTGACCATATTAATGACCAAAGGCTCGTATTTCTGTGTGTTTATTATATTATCATTAAGTATATGATTTGATATTTGATAGAGCAGTCTGACTGAGCGGTGGTAGGCAGCAGCAGGCTCGTAAGCATTTATTCAAACAGCAGCTCTTAGGAATGCTGGGATGCACAGCGCTGTTTGACTTCAAGCCTATCAACTCCCAACTCCCAGGCTGGCAATATTAAATCAAGATAATTCCTTCGACCTCATGGCTTGGTGTTTTCCTCTGACTTGCACTGTCAACTGTGGGACCTTATATAGACAGGTGTGTATCATGTCCAATCAATTGAATTTACCACAGGTGGACTCCAATCAAGTTGTAGAAACATATCAAGGATGATCAATGGAAACAGGATCCAATTGCGAGTCTCATAGCAAAGGGTCAGAATACTTTTAATTTATTTTTGTTTAACCTTTATTTAACTAGGCAAGTCAGTTGAGAACAAATACTTATTTACAAAGACGGGCTTGGTTAACTGCCTTGTTCAGGGGCAGAAAGACAGATTTTTACCTTGTCAGCTCTGGGATTCGATCTAGCAACCTTTCGGTTACTGGTCCAATGCCCTAACCACTACCAACTGCCCCAATGTACTTATGTAAATAAGGTCTCTGTTTTAATTTTTATATAAATTAGGGTATTGTTTGATGATTGATGAGGGGAAAACAACATTTAATCAATTTTAGAATAAGGCTGTAACGTAACAAAATGTGGAAAGGGTCTGAATACTTTCCGAATGCACTGTATTCTGGAATAAACCAGTAACCGTTCTGTCTTTGGGGTTTGATATGGTGTAACAATCTTTCGAACGGTTCCATCGGATTTTTTTGTTGTAGAATTGGATACTAACTTACCATAGACCCATGCGATGGAGACCGTCTCAAAGATGGCCATGAAGAGAAGACACATGCCACTTGCAGCATAGTAGTCCATCAGCTGGAACACATACACCCCACCCTAAAGAGAGACACAAAAAAACAAACACTGGAGATCAGTGTGGAAGAACTTGACTGGCCTGCACAGAGCCCTGACCTCAACCCCATCGAATACTTTCAGAATGAATTGGAATGCTGAGTGCGAGCTAGGCCTAATCGCCCAACATCAGTGCCCGACCACACTAATGCTCGTCGCTGAACGGAAGCAAGTCCCCGCAGCAATGTTCCAACATTAGTGGAAAGCCTCAGATGAGTGGAGGACCAACACCATATTAATGCCCATGATTTTGGAATTAGATGTTTAACGAGCAGGTGTCGACGAGCAGCCTCAGAAGAGTGGAGGACCAACACCATATTGATGCCCATTATTTTGGAAATAGATGTTCGACGAGCAGGTTTTGTGATATCCAAATTGGTAGTTACGATCTTGTCTCATCGCTGCAATTCCCCAACAGGCTCGGGATAGGCAAAGTTCGTTACATGCGTCCTCCAAAACATGACCCGCTAAGCCGCGCTGCTTCTTAACATCTGCTCACTTAACCCGGAAGCCAGCCGCAACAATGTGCCGGAGGAAACACCGCTCGACTGACGACCAAAGTCAACTTGCAGGTGCCCGGCCCGCCACAAGGAGCAAGAGCTCGATGAGCCAATGAAAGCCCCCCAGCCAAACCCTCCCCTAAACCGGACGACGCTGGGACAATTGTGCGCCGCCCTATGGGACTTCCAGTCACGGCCAGGTGTGACACAGCCTGGGATCAAACACCCAGACAGTTGTGACACCTCAACACTGCAATGCAGTGCCTTAGACAGCTGCGCCACTCGGGAATCCCCTGGTGTCCACATACTTTTGGTCATGTCGTAAACAACAATGTGTTATGCTGTCCTGAATCACAGTGACGAGGCTGTTAACAACTCTGAAGTCATAATCATAATCTATATTTGTTTTGTTTGCTTTGAACGCAATCTTGACCAGACACCTGGTAAGTTAGCTCTAATATGCAGACAGACAAAGTCTAAAGAATACAATGAAATAGCCCTTGAGGGTTTATCCCCAACCCAGTCCCCAGGCAGCCCCCCCCCCTAACTTACCCATGAAGGTTAATTCCAAATTCCAGATGTTCCTCCATCAGCATGACCAGGCCCATGAGGAAGGAGATGAAGGCCACGAAAGCCAGAAAGAGCTTTCGCGGTTCTTACGACAGAACACCTCAGGCTACATGTTCACCATGGCTGTTGTTGACTTCTTATGGGCAGGTGGGACGGTAGCGTCCCACCTGGCCAACATCCAGTTAAATTGCAGAGCGCAAAATTCAAAATTATAAATATTTAACTTCCATAAAATCAAGTGTAATACATCAAAATAAAGCTTAACTTCTTGTTAATCCAGCCGATGTGTCAGATTTCAAAAAGGCTTTATATCCATAAAAAAACACAGTTTAGCTGGCGCGCTTCAGTCAAATATCCACCCAGTTTCCCTCCATCAAAATGAATCCCAAACGTTACTAAAACTTTTCCAAACAAGTCAAACAACGTTTACAATCAAACCTTAGGTACCCTAATATGTAAATAAATGATAAAATGAAAGAACACACCCTCTTCCACGCGCTTGGTAACACTACAGCCAAAATGGGAGCCACCTAGAAAAACTATAATTTCTGGGTAATTTTTCCAAAAAACAGCCTGAATCTGTGGAAAGAACTGAAAACTGCTGTTCACAAATGCTCTCCATCCAACCTCACTGAGCTTGAGCTGTTTTGCAAGGAGGAATGGGAATACATTTCAGTCTCTCGATGTGCAAAACTGATAGAGACATACCCCAAGCAACTTACAGCTGTAATCGCAGCAAAAGGTGGCGCTACAAAGTATTAACTTAAGGGGGCTGAATAATTTTGCACACCCAAAATTTTGATTTGTTAAAAAAGTTTGAAATATCCAATAACTGTCGTTCCACTTCATGATTGTGTCCCACTTGTTGTTGATTCTTCACAAAAAAATACAGTTTTATATCTTCATGTTTGAAGCCTGAAATGTGGCAAAAGGTCGCAAAGTTCAAGGGGGCCGAATACTTTCGCAAGGCACTGTATATATTCATTTTAGAGCTTTAGTATTGTTCCACAGTTGGTTTCTGGCCTCTCTGCCTCTTAGAAAGAGACCCCTCTGAGAAATGTGTGACTGAGACAGAACTCTGCAGGGGAGTGTAGGAGATAAGAGACGAGCCAGACATTCCACAATAAATCAACTTTGGGGAGTGGACATTTATTGCCTAGGCCTTAGAAAACACTGGAACTATCGTATCTCTCTTGCAAGCTTATATAGCTGTGTAAGAATGGGCATGGTCTGATAAGTAATGATGTATTCAGTGACATCACAAGGGCTGGACTTCAGGTTCAATAAAAAAACTTGGGATTTTTTATATTTTGCCAAATTTCCTTGGAAACATGCATGTTCCTGTTTATTAATTTCATTTGACCTTTATTTAACTAGGCAAGTCAGTTAAGAACAAATTCTTATTTTCAATGACGGCCTAGGAACAGTGGGTTAACTGCCTGTTCAGGGGCAGAACGACAGATTTGTACCTTGTCAGCTCGGGATATGAACTTGTAACCTTTCGGTTACTAGTCCAACGCTCGAACCACTAGGCTACCCTGCCACCCCACTCTAGCCACTAGGCTACCCTGCCACAGACTTCTGTCTGCAATTGCATTTTTGAATGATTTAACTAAAGATATTGTCATAATGCAAATTTCACAAATGAGCCAATGATTGACAAGGAACAATGAAATGAACCCCAACACTCTCTACACACAAACTGGAGAGAAAGGGAGAGGTAATTTTAACAAATCTCAGTTCTAGGCATGTTTGGTAACAAATAGTGAGCATCACTGATATCATGTTAGGCTAGGTATGTTTGGTTACATAGATTGTGGTGCTCTTGGATCACCTCTCAGTTCTCATTGTACAGAAGTGGTCCATTCTATCCTTAACCGCGCCAATTTCCTTGACAGTACGTTCAAAACATTGTAAATAACTTAAGATGCCTTACTTGACTGTCCAACCCTAGTAGGATGATCATGATAAAGAAGATGGCCCATAGTGAAATGTCAGAACAATAGTACAGAGAATGATTTATTTCAGCTTTTATTTCTTTCATCATATTCCCAGTGGGTTAGGAGTTTACATACACTCAATTAGTATTTGGTAGCATTGCCTATACATTGTTTAACTTGGGTCAAATGTTTCGGGTAGCCTTCCACAAGCTTCCCACAATATGTTGGGTGAATTTTGACCCATTCCTCCTGACAGAGCTGGTGCAACTGAGTCAGGTTTGTAGGCCTCCTTGCTCGCACATTCATTTTCAGTTCTGCCCACAATGTTTCTATAGGATTGAGGTCAGGGCTTTGAGATGGCCACTCCAATACCTTGACTTTGTTGTCCTTAAGCCATTTTGCCACAACGTTGGAAGTAAGCTTGGGGTTATTGTCCATTTGGAAGACTTCACGGTTGGGATGGTATTCTTCAGCTTGTGTCGTGGAGGATCGTTTCAAAATATAACACTTACAAGAACTTGTGAATTCAATATAGGCTTTTAATACAAACATATCAGAGGCCTAGATGGTCCGCAGAACACACACCTTCCCAGAGCACTGGCTCTGTATTTTTACACACAGTATATGAGTCCATTCCATATGTTAATGGAGTTACTTCCCTCAGGTCATCGGCCACCATTATCTTTCAGTCCAGGCTTCCAGCTTCTTCATGCCTAATAACGCATGTATCCGCTCTTGATTAGATTACAATGGTGGCAAGACCCTCTCGTGTCCTAAAATTAATATATGTCTATCTTACCCTAAGCACTTATGTTTGTTCCTCTCTATCTAATCTTTATAATGGTGTCCTGCTCTTTCCATAATAGATCATGTATTTAAGTGTCACCTCCTCCTCTTTGCCCTAAGCCCGTATGCACAGTAAAGCACGTATGGCTTCGGCCATTACACTTATGTCTGTTTAATCTTTGGTTTCCTGTCCACTTTCTGTTTGTGGTCTAATTAATGTACACCTATCTTTGCTCAATAGTGTCATATCTGTCTCTATATGTAACAATAACTACAACACTTGCAAGCGTCCCCCTTTTTCCTCCAAACATAATGGTCATTATGGCCAAACAGTTCTATTTTTGTTTCAACAGACCAGAGGACAATTCTTCAGAAAGTTCAATCTTTGTCCCCATGTACAGTTGCAAACCATAGTCTGGCTGTTTTGGAGCAGTGGCTTGCTGAGCAGCCTTTCAGGTTATGTCGATATAGGTATTTGACAGCAGCCCTTTTCTACTAATTCAGAGCAGAACATTGAAGTTCCGTTAAAGTAACCATTTTCTAAAATATTAAAAATGGAACAGTACGTATGTACACATTCAGTAATGGATTCAATGTATTTTAAAGATTTGCCTGTTTTTGCATGTAGATTGGCTGTCTACTTTAAGTTTGTCACTTACATTTATTGTGATACTTCTGCCTCAAAGTAACCTTTTCAATTTATTTTATTTTATTCATGTTCTGTCACTGAACTAGCCGGAACTTCTCACTGCTAAATGAACTCTTATTTTAGAAGCAGAGACAATTAAAATGTCTGTGACCTACTCTGGTCCCATCCTTAGAACTCACCTCCTCCTTTCTTGTAGCAGAGGTAAGGAAAGTGCCACATGTTACCCAGGCCGATGATGGCTCCCATCACAGACGGGATGAACTCTAGTTTGTTGCTGCATTGGCCCCTCTCTTGCATCTTCTCCTCTGACTGGAGCTGAGGGAGAGGTCCTTCAACATGCTGCTGTTCTTCCCATTTGAGAGGGCTGCTTTAACTATTTCAAGCAATAAAAAACAGTTTGGCTATTTTCAAGACAAGTAGCTACATGTAGTGATCCAAATACGTTATGCATATACACATGTATTCATTTACAATGTAAAGTAACATGTCAGTAGCCTGGGTACCCGTCTGTTTGAGTTATTATTCTACTCCATGTCATGCCACCGTTTGCCAAGGAGTGGAAAGTTAGCAAAACATGTTCTAGATTTGTAAGTAAGTACATGCCAGGTACATTGATACTGCACCATATTATCTTTTGCCTAATGACTCAAAAAAAAAAAAAAGTTGTGGCTCTCTCAAACTGTCATCTGAAGAAATTAATGTACTCAAAAACAGGCAGAGCTTTACACAATCAGGTTCAGGCCTACCTTAATGGTTTAATGACCACCAGAAGTTGACAGACAGGCATGAATTCATAGATCCCACATTCAAAACCCATGGCTCCTAAAACAGTCAGGCCTCCTGATGACTCACCCCAAACTCAAATCTATCTATCTGAGGTAGTTGGGAGTTTAGACATCTGATGCCAGACATTGCTATTGACATATCAAATCATCTCAAACAGGAAATTGTATAAAATGGTATTGAAAATAAAACCAAAAATTCTGCTCCTTACTCATTTCACTAGGAATTGTTTATTAAAGGTGAGAAAACAAAAACAGCCACATTCAATCACTTTATTGCTTAAAACCTATTTACACATTATAAATACGTATCACTACATACAACCATTGTTCCTAATCCTACATGGAGCTGTTATTTATTGTTTGGAGAAAGGCAGAGAGGAACATCCATTTTGCCCCCATTTCCCTTTCAAAAATACAACCCAAAAAAAACAAAACGAAGCCCGCTGCATCCCAAATTTTCACATTTACATTTTTGTCATTTATCAGACGCTCTTGTCCAGATCGACATACAGGAGCAATTAGTGTTAAGTACTTTAATATCGATACATTTTTCACCGAGTCAGCCCGCGGGTTTCGAACCAGAGACTTTTTGGTTACTGGCCCAATACTTAAAAAGTTAGGCTACCTGCCGACTCAGTACAGTTATCAAGAATATGTGGAGGTGTAACACCCCATCCCAAATGGCACCTTATTCCCTTTATAGTGCACTACATTTTACCAGATCCCATGTAGTGCACTACATATAGAATAGGGTGCCATTTGGGACACCTATTTACACCTCCACAGATTCATAATGACTGTACTGAAGTTTCTGACTGTAGTAGAACTGAGGCAGACTGGCACCAAATAATTTTCAGACGGGGGTAGAGGACGTTACAGACCTAAAACTCAAGAAACAGACAAAACGGCCCATGGTCATTCCAAGTCGTGCAGTAAAAACCGCTCTGTTCACACAGTGTTCTCTGGATTATAAAGGCCTTCTTTAACAGTTCTGAATTCGAGAGAAACAAATCCTCTTCAACAATTGATTCCCATGAGAGGAGAGAGAAGATGAGAGGGGGAACGGGAAAATAGTTAATCTGGAGTTTATCTGTGATGCAGAAAATACATCTCTCTACACCTCAAAGGAGCTGATTGGTCTCATTTCTTTGTAGTATTATTCTCATGGGAGTATCATCATCTAGTCTTGAGGATACCCCTTAATTTGAAGCTCCTCTACCATTAAGTCAAGAGGGAAATATGTCAGTCAGAACCAGACTCAAATGGTCTGATGCAAGCTTACCGGGTGAATGGGTTTGTGTGTGGTGGCTGTGCATGTGCGTCTCTGTCCTGGGTCTGCGCTAGCTGCTCTCCCGAGTATCCGGCTGCTGCTGTTGCTGGGGGAGGGAGGTAGAGGGGGGCATCATTTGGGTCTGGGAGGGGGCATAATGATCTGGCTCAGCCCGCTGTAGACTGGTGCTTCCAGCACCACCGGCTCCTCACAAACACGCTCCAACTTCACCACTGCTGTCACCCCTCCTCCTCCTATGCCCATGCTTCTGCCCAAACTTCCAACTACGCCCCGACTCAAGATAGACGACTTGCGAGTGCAGTCGATGCAGATGTAGTCCTCGTTCTCGGCCATCTCGCAGGTCACACCCACACACACCTGGTGGAACCACTCGTCACAGCCGCCGTCGCACTGAACCCAGTCCACCTGACAGAGGAAAGAGAGACGTAAACATACAGGCGATCACACCTTCTGCTTAAATAAGGATATAATATCATCAGCTTGTGCTCAGAAAAGGTCACTGCCCTTCAGATTCACAAGAGTCATATTTGTAGGTAGTTTGTGTTCTTAAAAGGAATATACCATTACGTACTTGATGTATAAATAAGCATGATATTTATGTTGCATTTTATTATGGTGCAATTAAGCCTAATCCAATCCAGCCCCCCTTCAAGTTCTGTTAAGATGGAGTATATCCTTGAACTTCTTCCATTTTCTAATAATTGCGCCAACAGTTGTTGCCTCACCAAGCTGCTTGCCTATTGTCGTGTCGCCCATCCCAGCCTTATGCAGGTCTACAATTTTATCTCCGATGTCCATACACAGCTCTCTGGTCTTGGCCATTGTGGAGAGGTCGGAGTCTGTTTGATTGAGTGTGTGGACAGGTGTCTTTTATACAGGTAACGAGTTCAAACAGGTGCAGTTAATACAGGTAATAAGTGGAAAACAGGAGGGCTTCTTAAAGAAAAACTATCAGGTCTGTTAGAGCCGTAATTCTTACTGGTTGGTAGGTGATCAAATACTGTCATGCAATAAAATGCAAATTAATTACTTAAAAATCATACAACGTGATTTTCTGGATATTTGTTTTAGATTCCGTCTCTCACAGTTAAAGTGTACCTATGATAAAAATTTCAGATCTCTACATGCTTTGTAAGTATGAAAACCTGCAAAATCAGCAGTGTATCATATACTTGTTCTCCCCACTGTTGCTTGTCATGTTAATACGTTGTGTAACTGTGTTCCAGTGCTGTTATCAGCTGTTGATATTCAATTGTTCCATGATCCAAAGATGTTTGATTCACAGTGTTCAATATTAACTCGACATACTTAGCTCTGCATAATAGTCAGCAAACAAAAATACAAAGTGAGACAATCAGTTTTTGCTCTGAAGAACTAATATCCTTAAACCTCCTAAAATGAAAGTATCCAAACCTCCAGAAATTGAAATTTTGCCTACACATCTCTAGTTGTACTTAAGTCAAAACCTGACTTATGTTTTTGATAGTGCCCACCCTCTCAGGCCACACACTGAACCGATCTCCGGCTCTCACTGAGCTCTGTTGCGCCGTTAACCAAGAAACCCTCACACCTATCAATCATCTATGGAAATCATCTGTCAGAATGATTTTGAGTCGCTACATTCTCTCTCAAATGAGCCCCTCTTCCCTAATCCAAAAATGCTTTTTTTATTCAAGGTCTGATGACAACTACAGAAGATGCACTGCCCTCTGCTGGCAAATTAATGGTCTCAATCAGTCAGTCTGGAATACCAGGGCAGAAGTCAATCCCTTGGCTGAGGTTGTACCCATAGACACAATAATAGCCCCACAAAGGTGTTCTAACCATATTCCTTACACCCCTCCAATAATTTTGAAATGTGCATCAAGTAGTGTATACTGGAGAGAGGGTTGATTTTGGACTAAATACACACACACTAACTGTGTACATGCTTCTCGTGTCGCTCTCACCTTGTCCTTGCAGGGTCTCACACAGTTCTTGGACGCACAGACAGCGTTCTCATCATTGGAGTCCTCAGCTCCAGACCAGTCATATTTCGACGGTATATCCAGGATCTTCTTCTCTTTCCTCTTCTCCAGCCCCTCCCTGACAGCCTCAGACTTGACCACAGCTTTATCCTTCCTCTTCCTCTCCTTATCCTCTTTAGCCAGGCGCTTGGCCAGCTGTTTCAGTTCACGGTTCTTATAAGGGTTCAGCTTCAGCTTCTTCTTCTTGGGTTTCCCCAGCGGGTCTAAGAGGCTCAGTTTCGGATCCTTTAAGGATTTGGGGGACCGCATCATGTCTCCGACGCCGGAGACAGCTGCCATGAGAAGCTGGTGCTCCGCCTTCTCCAGCTTCCTCTTCCTCTTCTTCTCAGAGTCCTTCATCTTGATCTTCATCGGCTTCTCAAACTGAGAATCCTCATGCTGGGAAGGGAAGACAGAAAAGAGGGATGGACACAATTGCTCAATTAATAATCCCTACTGAAAGTGCTTTTATGTCCATTAAGTAGACTTAATAAGGATGCAGGAAACCAGCCTTCGTATCACCCATGTTCAGTTCAGATCATACATGTGTTTTCAGCCAGTGACTGCGTATTCTTTACTGGAGCTGCCCTCTTGGCCATGTCCAAATAAAATAACATGCAATGAACAAAAATATAAAATGCTACATGCAAACATTTCAGTTAATTCATACAAGGAAATCAGTCAATTGAAATAAATAAATTAGGCCTTAAATCTACGGATTTCACATGAATGGGAATACACATATGCATAGAGTTGTGATTCAGAAAACCAGTCAGTATCTGGTGTGACCACCATTTGCCTCATACTTGCAGCGTGACATCTCCTTCACATAGTGTTGATCAGGCTGTTGATTGTGGCCTGTGGAATGTTGTCCCACTTCTCTTCAATGGCTGTGCAAAGTCGCTGGATATTGGCGGGAACTGGAACACGCAATCGTCAATCCAGAGCATTCCAAACATGCTCAATGGGAGACATGTCAGGTGAGTATGCAGGCCATGGAAGATCTGGGACGTTTTCAGCTCCTAGGATGTGGACAGATCCTTGCAACATGGGGCCGCGCATTATCATGCTGAAACATGAGGTGATGGTGGTGGATTAATTGTACAACAATGGGCCTAAGGATCTCGTCAGTCTCTCTGTGCATTCAAATTGCCATTGATAAAATGCAATTGTGTTCATTGTCCGTAGCTTATGCCTGCCCATACCATAACCCCATCGCCACTATGGGGCACTCTGTTCACAATACACAATATTGACATCAGCTAACCGCTCACCCACACGAAACCATATTGTCATTTGCCTGGTACAGTTGAAACCGGGATTCATCAGCGAAAAGCACACTTCTCCAGCATGCCAGTGGCATTCGAAGGTGAGCATTTGACCATAGAAGTTGGTTACGACACCAAACTGCAGTCAAGTCAAGACTCTTGTGAGGATGACAAGCATGCAGATGAGCATCCCTGAGATGGCTTCTGACATTTTGTGCAGAAATTCTTTGGTTGTGCGGTTGTGGTAAAGAAATGAACATTAAATTATCTGGCACAGCTCTGGTGGACAGTCCTGAAGACATCATGCCAATTGCTCGCTCCCTCAAAACTTGAGACATCTGTGGCATTGTGTGTTGTGTGACAAAACTGCACATTATACTGGCCTTTTATTGTCCCCAGCACTAGGTGCACCTGTGTAATGATCATGCTTTTTAAATCAGCTTCTTGGTATGCCACACCTGTCACTTTAGATGTTGCATTTATATTTTTGTTCAGTATAAAAATAAGTGTATAAACCAATGCCTCTCTCCTACCTCCATGACCTGTAGGAACCTCTCCTCAGAGGGAGGGTGTGTGGCCTCCAGGATCCTCCAGATGTGCTGGGTCTCGTCCAGGGACACCTCTAGCAGGTCCCCCACCATCATCAGCTCCTCCAACTGGGCCTTGGCCGGGGGGGACAGCTCCAGCACAGGGGGCTCCATGGAGCGAGGCACCAGGGGCGTCTTCCTGGGCTGCTTCCTGGGGGTACTCTGGTCTGGAGGTTAGAGGGGGAGAATGATTCATCAATTAACCAATGAAAACACACATTTACTCAATATCTACATGTATAGTTCAATGTAAGTAACTTGAAAATCTAATTTCTAAATAAGGTCCCAAAGACAATACACACAAGGAAACAATACTCCAGAACATAAAATTAATGACGCATCTATAAATTACTATTTTTAAGTATAGCAGGGAGAGAGAGTTTGCGTAGCCATAGATTATAATGCCATGTCTTACTCTGAGGGCAGGACTTGGATGCAGAGGAGTAGGCGTGTTCAGCGCAGAAAGAAAGTGTGGTGGGCCACATGTGACTGACTACTTCCTCTGATTTGACAGGGATCTCCTCATCACAAAACAGGTACGGCTTCACTTCACCTGGGTCCTGACACACACACACACACACACACACACACACACACACACGAGGCAGAGAGCTCGAGTGACAGTGAGAAAGTGGGGCAGGTGAGGACAATGCTAGAAAAGCAGGATTTGCTAAGTGCTGTGTCTTTGCATGAGATGTATTGAATAGCAATGTTTTACTGGCTTTGTTACCACTTCTGTTGAATACTTGAGAAAACTCTCCATTGGCCATGTTAAGTTCATGTTTGAAGTATCCCTATATTTCTGTTATTACGGGCTATCACTCTGTTATTAGTGGGCCTGCGCAGGAGTCACGGGCCTGAGTGAAATGGCGACCATGTAGTGTGCTAATATGGTTTAGTAAACGCTGTTAAACTGGAACCTTGTCGTGGTGTAATTTCGCATTAACAATCCACACCACAGTACCTTCATGTCGTAGCCATATGTTTCCCTGATGTCCTCGTCAGAGTCCGTCTCCTCGTCATCGTAGTCGACAGACTGGCGTGGCGACGCTGCCCTGCTGAACCCTGCCTGCTGGAACGTCTGGATGTGACCCTATGGAGAACAGACGTCACAGTCATTCTGTTACTTCTCATCAGTAGTAATAACACTACCTTGGAACCAATCTCTGTTTTTCGCTCTTGAATGCACTGAACAAATAAGGAAGAGAAGGAGATGACCTGGAAAAAAACACTTCAGTCTGTTCATCTTACTTACCTTATCCCTGAGCATCTTGTTTAGAGGAATGACTGGCCACCAGAGCCATATAGCGAGATAACGGCCAACTTTTACACTGGACGCCATGTTAGCGCCTACAAACTCTATACATGGATGGCTCTTAGTAGCATATGGCAGCAGTAATCTCTTACCTGCAGGTCAGGGTTTGCGGCAGCCTTCTGCAGCTCGGCGTTGATGATCTTCTCGGTCTTCTCCCGGGCAGCCTGTTCTACCATCCTCTGACTGACCACCGACAGCTTGGCCAGGGCCGAGGACAGCTCGTTTGTAGCCAGGGCCTGCCTGGCGCGGTCCTGCAAGTAGAGAGGAGTTTGATTAATTGATTCCATTAATGAATAGAGAGGAGTTTAAATAAACAAGACTTTTGTTTGACTCAGAATGTGGCTTTTCACCCTTGCACATACACTTCTTACTATGTTTCGCAAAATTTGATTTATCGAACCTAGCAACCATCAAATAATTGATTCTGAAAACTTGTGTTGAACACATCCCTACCTGTAGTGGTGCAAAGTACTTAAGTAAAAATACTTTAAAGTACATTTTCGTTGTTTGGGTTATCTGTACTTTACTGTTTATATTTTGGACAACTTTTACTTCACTACATTCCTACAGCAAATAATGTACTTTTTACTCCATATATTTTCCTGACACCCAAAAGTACTTGTTTCATGTTGAATGATTAGTCAAGAGAACATGATTATCAAGAGAACATCCCTTGTCATCCCTACTGCCTCTGATCTGGCAGTCTAACTAAACACAAATGCTTGTTTGTAAATGAGTTGGTGTGCCCCTGGCTATCGGTAAATAACAACAACAAAAAAACAAGAAAATGATGCCGTCTGGTTTGCTTAATATAAGGAAAGTGAAATATATTATACTTTTGATACTTAAGTACACTACCCGTCAAAGGTTTTAGAACACCTACTCATTCAAGGGTTATTATTTTATTTTTGCTATTTTCTACATTGTACAATAATAGTGAGAAATCAAAACTATGAAATAGCACATATGGAATCATGTAGTACCTAAAAAAGTATTAAATAAATCAAAAAATATTTTACATTTGAGATTCTTCAAATAGCCACACTTTGCGTTGATGACAGCTTTGCACACTTGGCATTCTCTAGACCAGCTTCAACTGGAATTATTTTCCAACAGTCTTGAAGGAGTTCCCACATATGCTGAGCACTTGCTGGCTGCTTTTCCTTCACTCTGTGGTCCAACTCATCCCAAACCATCTCAATTGGGTTGAAGTCGGGTGATTGTGGAGGCCAGGTCATCTGATGAGGCACTCCATCACGCTCCTTCTTGGTCAAATAGCCTTTAAACAGCCTGGAAGTGTGTTGGGTCATTGAAAAATAAAAGGGCAGTCCCACTAAGTGCAAACCAGATGGGATAGCATATCGCTGCAAAATGCTGTGGTAGCCATGCTGGTTAAGTGTGCCTTGTATTCTAAATAAATAACTGAGTGTCACCAGAAAAGCACCCCCACACCATAACACCTAAATGCTTCACATGGGAAATACACATTCAGAGATCATCCTTTAACCCAGATCGCATCTCACGTGGCAGTGTGTGAGACACAGCAGTTGGAACCAAAATCTCCAATTTGGACTCCAGACCAATTCTACCACAAAGGCCTGATTCACACTCTCCTCGGAACAGTTGATGTGTCTGTTACTTGAACTCTGGAGGATTTATTTGGGCTGCAATTTCTGAGGCTGGTAACTCTAATGAACTTGTCCTCTGCAGCATAGGTCTTCCATTCGTGTGGCATTCCTCATGAGAGCCAGTTTCATCATAGTGCTTGATGGTTTTTGAAACTGCACTTGAAGAAACTTTCAAAGTTCTTGAAATTTTCCACATGGACTGACCTTCTTGTCTTCAAGTAATGGACTGTCATTTCTCTTTGCTTATTTGAGCTGTTCTTGCCATAGGGACTTTTTCTTTTACCAAATAGGGTCATCTTCTGTATACCCCACCTACCTTGTCACAACACAACTGATTGGCTCAAACGCATTAAGAAATTCATTTTAAGAAGTCACACCTGTTAATTGAAATGCATTCCAGGTGACTACCTCATGAAGCTGGTTGAGAGAATGCCAAGAGTGTGCAAAGCTGTCATCAAAGCAAAGGGAGGCTACTTTGAAGAATCTCAAATATATTTTCATTTGTTTAACCTCTCTTGGGAAGGGGGAGGTATTTTCACCTCCGGATGAAAAGCGTGCCCAAATTAAACTGCCTGCTACTCAGGCCCATAAGCTAGGATATGCATATAATTAGTAGCTTTGGATAGAAAACACTAAAGTTACCAAAACTGTTCAAATAATGCATGTGAGTGTAACAGAACTGATATGGCAGGCGAAAACCTGAGGAAAATCCAACCAGGAAGTACTATTATTTTGAAAGGCTGTTTTTCCATTGAATACCTATCCACCATACAAAGACTTAGGACCCAGTTCATGATCTCTGTGGCTTCCTCTACTTGTGGCCAGTCTTTCAGCATTGTTTCAGAATTTTACTCTGAAAAATTGAGGGAGATACAACACGAGTGGACAGTGGAAATTTCCAGACTTGAGCCAAGCGCATGATCGGGAGCCGCCTTTGTTAACCTTTTCTATTGACAAAGCTTTTGTCCAGTTGAAATATTAGATTATTTATGACAAAAACAACCTGAGAACTGATTTTAAACATCGTTTGACATGTTTCTGCTAACAAAATGTGTCTGGACTTGTGCCCGCGCCTTGTGCATTTGAATTACTGGACTAAACGCGTGAACAAAAAGGAGGTTTTTGGTCATAAAGAGGGACATTATCGAACAACATTTATTGTCTAACATGGAGACCTGGGAGTGCCACCAGATGAAGATCAAAGGTAAGTGATTAACGCTATTTCTGACTTTTGTGACACCTCTCCTTGGTTGGAAAATGGCTGTATGGTTTTCTATGGCTAGGCGCTGACCTAACATAGTCGCCTTTCGCCGTAAAGCCTTTTTGAAATTGGACACTGCGGTTGCATTAAGGAGAAGTATATCTTTAATTGTATGTGTAACACTTGTATCTTTTATCAATGTTTATGATGAGTATTTCAGTCATTTGATGTGGTTCTCTGCACTTTCATCAGATGTTTGTTTGAGATTTCTGAACATAACACACCAATTTCAAATGAGGTCTTTGGACATAAAGATGAACAACATCGAACAAAACACAAATGTATTGTGTAACATGAAGTCCTGTGAGTGCCATCTGATGAAGATCAAAGGTTAGTGATTAATTTTATCGCCATTTCTGACTTTTGTGAGCCCTCTCATTGGCTGGAAAATGGCTGTATGGTTTTCTGTGACTAGGTGCTGACCTAACATAATCGTTTGGTGTGCTTTCGCCGTAAAGCCCATTTGAAATTGGACACTGTGGCTGGATTTACAAGAAGTTTATCTTTAAAATGGTGTATAATACTTGTATGTTTGAGGAATTTGAATTATGGCAATTCTGTTGTTTTGAATTTGGCGCCCTGCAATTTCACTGGCTGTTGTCGAGGTGGGACGCTAGCTTGTACCAGACAGGTTGACACTTCTTTGGTTACTACATTTATTTATTTATTTTACCTTTATTTAACTTGGCAAGGTAGTTGCCAAGTTAAATAAAGGTAAAAAATAAATTTCAGCCAGCCATTTCAGCCAGCCAGCACGGAACCTGCTGGCTGGCTGAAATTCCACAACATATGGTGATCGCTACATAAATAGTCCTATT
The DNA here is from genome assembly GCF_036934945.1 of Oncorhynchus masou masou. Lineage (NCBI taxonomy): Eukaryota > Metazoa > Chordata > Actinopteri > Salmoniformes > Salmonidae > Oncorhynchus > Oncorhynchus masou. The sequence goes on from NC_088238.1 coordinate 35,550,032, forward strand.
AAACATTCATGAAAATACAAGTGTCTCACATGTATCGAAAGCCTAGAATCTTGCTTATCCAACTGCGTTGTCAGATTTAAAAAACGATTTACTGCGAAAGAATGCGATGCGATTATCTGAGCATAGAGCCCCATAAAAAATATATATTTTTAACCAGCACAGGGGTAACATAATCAAACTGCATTAAAATAAATCATTTACCTTTGACGATCTTCGTCTGTTTGCAATTCCAATGCTCATCGTCACACAATGAATGATCTTTTGTTTGATAAAATAGCCTATAAAAACTTAACACAAAACATTTTGTGAACCGCTTGTGTAGTGAATTCCGTCTCATTCCATTTTCGACGACAAATTCCACACATGATTTGCCCGCTGTTTCGTTGATTGACTGTCTTTTAACCCAATGACCACTGATCGTCTTGAAATCTAGCTGAGTAGATAGCCAATGAGCTGGGCTAAACGGCAATACGCCATGTTTATGTGTTGCAAGACCAACCCATGTAGTAAGCTCCAGCTTAAAGAGAGTCATGCGCTATTGAATTTTCATACCGGAAGAAGCTACGCATATTACGCACTGCATTGTTTGGTGAATGCGCAGATTCAGCTGTTTATCTATCAATCATTATGGTGACAAAGTCAGGGAAAGCTAAATCTAAATATACACACAACTTTAGAATAAATTGATTGGGAAGGTGAGACAGAGATTGTTGTAGGACGCTTCATTTAGCGATTGTGGAGGAATATTTTTTGAACGGGAGAGGACATCGTTTTGGACTGGAAAGTTCATATCATGCTAATGTCCTTGTTTGAAATGAATAATAAAGTATTATTTGTGATTTTTTATTTATTTTAGAAGCAGTATATAAACATTTAATGTCATGAAATGCGAGACGCGTGTATCTGCCGCCCCACCCCAAATGAAATAGCCTATTTGAGGCTGTTGAGCAGAGGGCAGGACCACAACAATGGCCAAAGTGAAATGAGACAGTAGATCTCGCAGATAATATTTATTTATTCTCTCTCTCTGGCTCCCTCTCTCTCTGGCTCCCTCTCTCTCTGGCTCCCTCTCTCTCTGGCTCCCTGGCTCTCTGGCTCCCTGGCTCTCTGGCTCCCTGGCTCTCTGGCTCCCTGGCTCTCTGGCTCCCTGGCTCTCTGGCTCCCTGGCTCCCTGGCTCTCTGGCTCTCTCTCTCTCTCTATCTCTGGCTGGCTCCCTGGCTCTCTGGCTCCCTGGCTCTCTCTCTCTCTCTGGCTGGCTCTCTCTCTCTCTCTCTCTCTGGCTGGCTCTCTCTCTCTCTCTCTCTCTGGCTGGCTCTCTCTCTCTCTCTCTCTGGCTGGCTCTCTCGCTCTCTCTCTCTGGCTGGCTCTCTCGCTCTCTCTCTCTCTGGCTGGCTCTCTCGCTCTCTCTCTCTCTCTCTCTCTCTGGCTGGCTCTCTCGCTCTCTCTCTCTCTGGCTGGCTCTCTCGCTCTCTCTCTCTCTGGCTGGCTCTCTCGCTCTCTCTCTCTCTGGCTGGCTCTCTCGCTCTCTCTCTCTCTGGCTGGCTCTCTCGCTCTCTCTCTCTGGCTGGCTCTCGCGCTCTCTCTCTGGCTGGCTCTCTCGCTCTCTCTCTGGCTGGCTCTCTCGCTCTCTCTCTCTCTGGCTGGCTCTCTCGCTCTCTCTCTGGCTGGCTCTCTCGCTCTCTCTCTGGCTGGCTCTCTCGCTCTCTCTCTGGCTGGCTCTCGCGCTCTCTCTCTGGCTGGCTCTCGCGCTCTCTCTCTGGCTCTCGCTCTCTCGGCTGGCTCTCTCTCTGGCTGGCTCTCGCGCTCTCTCTCTGGCTGGCTCTCTCGCTCTCTCTGGCTGGCTCTCTCGCTCTCTCTCTGGCTGGCTCTCGCGCTCTCTCTCTGGCTGGCTCTCTCGCTCTCTCTCTGGCTGGCTCTCTCGCTCTCTCTCTGTCTGGCTCTCTCGCTCTCTCTGGCTGGCTCTCTCTCTCTCTCTGGCTGGCTCTCGCTCTCTCTCTGGCTGGCTCTCGCGCTCTCTCTCTGGCTGGCTCTCGCTCTCTCTCTGGCTGGCTCTCTCTCTCTCTGGCTGGCTCTCTCGGCTGGCTCTCTGGCTGGCTCTCTCTCTCTCTGGCTGGCTCTCTCTCTCTCTCTGGCTGGCTCTCTCTCTGGCTCTCTCTGGCTGGCTGGCTCTCTCTCTCTGGCTGGCTCTCTCTCTCTCTGGCTGGCTCTCTCTCTCTCTGGCTGGCTCTCTCTCTCTCTGGCTGGCTCTCTCTCTCTCTGGCTGGCTCTCTCTCTCTCTGGCTGGCTCTCTCTCTCTCTGGCTGGCTCTCTCTCTCTCTGGCTGGCTCTCTCTCTCTCTGGCTCTCTCTCTCTCTGGCTCTCTCTCTCTGGCTCTCTCTCTCTGGCTCTCTCTCTCTGGCTCTCTCTCTCTGGCTCTCTCTCTGGCTCTCTCTCTCTGGCTCTCTCTCTCTGGCTCTCTCTCTCTGGCTCTCTCTCTCTGGCTCTCTCTCTCAAGATGATACAAAAAGAAAAAAGTGTTTTTTTTTCCCATTGTTTTATCTAAACCAGATCTATTGTGTGTTATTCTCCCACATTCAATTCACATTTACACAACCTTCAGAGTGTTTTCTTTCAAATGGTACCAAGATTATGTATATCCTTGGTTCTGTGCCTGAGCTACAGGCTGTTAGATTTGGGTATGTCTTCAGGCAGAAATTGCACAAAGTAGGGGGGGGAGCTGCAAGAGGTTTTAAGAACAAATTCTTATTTTCAATGACGGCCTCGGAACAGTGGGTTAACAGCCTTTTCGGGGGCAGAACGACAGATTTGTACCTTGTCAGCTAACCTTCCAGTTACTAGTCCAACACTAACCACTAGGCTACCCTGCCACTACATGATTACATATGTGCTATTTCATAGTTTTGATGTCTTCACTATTATTCTACAATGCAGAAACTAGTAAAAATAAAGAAAATGCTTGAATGAGCAGGTGTTCTAAAACTTGACAAGTAGAGTATATTTTAGCAATTAAAATATACTTTTGGTACTTAAGTAAATGTCAAATTAAATACTTTCAGACTTTTAATCAAGTAGTATTTTACTGGGTGACTCACTTTTACTTGAGTCATTTTCTATTAAGGCATCTTTACTTTCACTCAAGTATAACAACTGAGTACTTTTTCCACAACTGCCTACCTGCCAGCCCATGGCCCTCTCCGTCAGGCACTGGAGGGCCTCCCCTTCAGGCAGACGCACCGGCAGCTTCTGGAGGGACACCAGGAGAGACAGGATGGTCTCCAGACGCGGGCGACGTGACCGCTGGCATAACGGGCACAGGAATTTGGTCTCCTTGCTGTTGCCTTGGCACCCGGCCAAGCCCATGAGCTTCTTCTGCGAGCCCGCTTTCGGTAATGGCACGCAGGCTCCGTGGAACCAGTCCTTGCACAGTTCACACTGCAACATAAACCCACTGGCAGTTTTACGACACAGACAGAACTTGACCTCTTCGATGCGGTCAGACATGGCCATCTTAGCCAGGTTGGCAGCTCGGAGGGAGTGGATGGCCTCAACTTCTTTCTGCTCCTTGGATTTGAATGCCGCTACGACGATGGCCGGGTCACAGGCATCTTCATAACTCTCGTCAAGGTTGCTGAGACCCTCCAGGTCCAGACCCCTCTCCTTCTCAAGGAGCTCCTTGACTCGTCTGCGTTTGCTCTTGCTGTTGCCGTAGATACCAATATCCACACGCGGACTAAGGACCTAAGGAGAGACAACACACAGAGAATAGAGATTAGCACACATGCTATCTAACTACTAGTCCTATGATAATATTGGTCCTATTCTACCTACAGTATAGACAGATTGAATTCACAACAATCTGCATATGGTGGTCCGTCAACTTCTGCACCATTCTACATAGCTTAAGCAAATATATCATATTGCACTCTGGGGTCAGCATAGTCTGAAAGGGCTGCTTGGTTAGAAAAATCTTTCAAACCACCATCACAGCGACATACTCATCCATGATTTCCCAATGCCTAGGTACAACCCAACCCAGGGTATTATTTCTTACCTGTAGCAGTGTGTAGGTTGAGTTCTTCTTGAGGAAGGTGCGTGCAGTTCTCTCCCTCCAGGCACGGGCTGAGGCCACCTGGGATTCGACCTGAGGCAGGGGGTCCAGCCGGACGGGGATGGAGCGACCCCTCGCCAGCAGGCTCTCCAGCTGCTCCAGGTATGCATAGTTACTGCCACACTGAAGGCAGTGAGACATATTGGGGGAAACATACAAGGAAATTAAGCATTATCAATTTAAAAAAAGTAATGCATCGTATGACCCTTCCCATTCACATGTATCATTCATGTTCTGACAAGATAAATGACAAACCTCTCTCGTAACAATAACGATGTTCCCAACCAACTATATAAATGCAAGTCAATTTCCGGTTGGATAAAAAATTAAAAACTCACGACAGGCCTGATGGAAACAGTATCATTGCCTGTAAACTTTCCAAATATCGACAGAACATAAATACACTAGACAGGATTATTGTTTTGTCGGTAAAACAGATAAATGGGACAAATTCAGTGGAAATGCCTTCACAGTAACTAATATGGTTCTGTGGTCCTTCCACTATGACTTGGAAAAGTATGCACACTGCAAAGTTAATTTATTTAATCTGTAGAATAATAATGAACTTCAGAGGGTGGTGAAAGTGCACAGTGATGAGCTTGATGCTTCTTTCCAATAAATATTGAGGGTCTTAATTTTATGCTGGTGGCATGATCTGAGCTTGGCTGTCAATAAATAAAAATGATCTCGCTCTTATCCATAACCTCATCATAAAGCCTACCCTCTGCTCTGTATCTGCGAGCTGTTGACAAGAGAGCACGTGCCAAAAAACAGATGGGGCACATTTGCTGTTTTTCTCAAACTTTGTGGCAAAATCATTGACAGCGTTAAAAATTGGGATGGAAACACATCGCAGATCTGATTTTTTATTAGGTACAGTTGAAGTCGGAAGTTTACATACAGTTAGGTTGGATTTATTAAAACTCGTTTTTCAACCACTCCACAAATTTCTTGTTAAAACCCCGTGACTATGGGCAGTATTTTCATTTCTGGAAAAATAACGTTCCCAAAGTAAACGGGATATTTTGTCAGGACAAGATGCTAGAATATGCATATAATTGACAGTTTAGGATAGAAAACTCTAAAGTTTCCAAAACTGTCAAAATATTGTCTGTGAGTATAACAGAACTGATATTGCAGGCGAAAGCCTGAGAAAAATCCAATCCGGAAGTGCCTCATGTTTTGAAAGCTCTGCGTTCCAATGCGTTCCTTGAGCAGTGAATGGGATATCAATCAGATTACTTTTTCGACGTATTCCCCAAGGTGTTTACAGCATTGTGACATAGTATGTATGTTGAAGAATACCTGTAATCGGCTACATTGTGTAAAGTGGTCACCTGATGGCTCTCAGAGTGATTCTCGCATAAAAACACAGGAGGTAGCCATTTTTCCCAATCGGTCCTACTGAAAAACCAATTGTCCCGGTGGATATATTATCGAATAGATATTTGAAAAACACCTTGAGGGTTGATTATAAACGACGTTTGCCATGTTTCTGTCGATATTATGGAGCTAATTTGGAATATTTTTCGGCGTTGTCGTGACCTCAATTTCCGGTCGATTTCTCAGCCAAAACGTGAAGAACAATCGGAGCTATTTCGCCTACAAAAATATTTTTTCTGGAAAAAAGGAACATTTGCCCTCCAACTGGGAGTCTCGTGAGTGAAAACATCCGAAGCTCAAAGGTAAACGATTTAATTTGATTGCTTTTCTGATTTCTGTGACCAAGTTACCTGCTGCTAGCTGGACAAAATGCTATGCTATCAATAAACTTACACAAATGTTTGTCTAGCTTTGGCTGTAAAGCATATTTTGAAAATCTGAGATGACAGGGTGATTAACAAAAGGCTAAGCTGTGTCTCAATATGTTTAACTTGTGATTTTCATGAATAGGAACATTTTCTAGTAATATTTATGTCCGTTGCGTTATGCTAATTAGTGTCAGTCGATGATTACGCTCCCGGATCCGGGATGGGGTGTCACTAGAGGTTAACAAACTATAGTTTTGGCAAGTCGGTTAGGACATCTACTTTGTGCATGACAAGTAATTCTTCCAACAATTGTTTACAGACAGATTATTTCACTTAATGAATTCACTGTATCGCAATTCCAGTGGGTCAGAAGTTAACATTCACTAAGATGACTGTGCCTTTAAACAGCTTGGAACATGAAAATCGCAGAAATGTGGGAAAGAAACGTAAAACAAAACTAAAAGAATGGAAAGACAGGCACCTTACGGGATGCGGGAAAACCCTATACAAATCGTAAGGGTCAAGAAAAAAACGGGGGAAAGCTATCCAAAAGAGGTATGTGGAAGAACCGTATATCAAACAATCAAGCTAGCTAGCTATAGAGTACAGTAACTAACATGAGTGTTCTGGGTTGTCTAATTTGTAACTAAAGAGAAAACATATTAGCTAAAGTTTGTTGGCTACTAACTCATACATTATCGTTACAAATGTTATTGCTAGATTATAGAAGAAACATAGCTAGCTACTTTTTCTCCATCCACCGGATGATTCGACATGGCTACAGTAGCTAGCTAGTTACACTGTATCCTGCAGGGAAGAGCGTGTTCCACGACGTGCAGAAAGGATTGTGGAAAGTTGACTGATGAGCGCAAGCCGCATCTGTTCAACAGTTTCTACACGGTCCTATACGAGAAACAACAAGCGTTGATTCTCTCCGGCTTAGAACAGGTTAGAAATAAGACAAAACGCCTATTATTATAATAGCTAAACACTTGCATAGTTTAACTTTGACAGTAATGATACGTACATTAATGTTAACTCTAAAAGTGCAGTGTTACACAATGGTGCAATACAAACTCATTCTGTGTATAGATTGGGAGTGTGTGAAAGATGGAGGTCCTGATCAAGCAATATCCTGAATGTGCTACAGTATATTAAATTCTAAATTCATCATTGTCATTTTTTATTGCAGCATGAGGTGAAACGGAGACGTAAACCTGAGGAGATCAAACGACGGAAACAAACCTTCAAATACCATGTACAGCAAGCAGGCCAGAGATTGAATGTGTGCAAGGTCACTTTCATGTCTATGTTCCAGCTAACCAACAGCCGTCTTCAGGCAAGTGAAAATATTAATTAATGTCTATATGAATATCAATTACAAACATATTGTATTCTCTGTACTAGTTTTTAATAACCTGCTAATTGGAATGTAATTGTTTTGGTCAGGTTATTCAGGAAAAGTTAGCTGAGGCAGGTGAGGTTGCAGGGTCTCCAGATCAGGCTACTGAGGCTAGGTCTCCTTTAGAAGATGGTAGAGGGAAGCATAGCAATAGGTAATGCGCTATGGATTCCAGCCTGGATTATTTCACTATATCAGTACTCTAAACAATCTTCTAAACATTAACATAGTGTATCGAAAGGAGGAATAGCGAATTCTGAAACAAAAATATACAAATGTTTATTACTTTTAAACAAAATGATGGTAACTAAGCTGTCCAACTACCACCTGAGCATTGAGAACTGAGTGCCAATTACCTTCCCGGACAGCACTGGCCTAATTCTCGCCGCCCTACAGGACCCCCGGCCACAAACGGCAATGGTGTGACCGGGATTTGTACCCCGGTTATAGCGACACAGTTGCACTCTAAGGCAGGTCCCTAGACCATTGAGAGAATACAAGTTTAACAACATCTTGTTGTCTCCTTACAGGCCACATCGGATACATGCTACAGTGAAAGAGGGCATCAAGGAGCACATTCTATCTTTCCCAAGAACCCAGAACCACTACTCTCGGATGAAGGGGGATGTACACAGAGAATACCTCAGCCCTGATCGGAAATTGTTGCTGATGATATTTGAAGCACAACCAGCAAGACCATTCAAGGTGATGAGGATGCAATGTGAAGACTTCAGGCACCTCCCTGATTCTGTCCTCGAGCGACCAGTGAGGTGGTTAAAAGTCACAGGTATTGCACAGAGAATAGTTTACTAACATCCCATCAACATGCAACATGTTGTTTTAACAATAAAATATCCTAATGCTTGACTGTGAAAGTTGTTTATTGATGTCAGGAACTTAAAATGTTTGTTCTAATTTCAGTTGAGGATCCTTGGAATCTGTATGCCAGACAGAGCCACAGTCTATTTGAGGGATTGAAATCGTGGCTGATCTCCAAACCAAAACAAGGAGCTACACCTCAACCTCCCTATTTTGCAAGCCACTACCCCTAGAACATATATGAGAGTCCCCTGCCCATCAAAAAAAACAAGTACCAAGATCTGATGACCATGCTGAACTACTTGCCAGCTTCATCACGCTCTTTTTATAAATCACTGCAGAGTGAATAATTTGTTGTTAAACCAAGCTACAAAATTAACCATTTTTTTCTGTGGGTTTATGATCCACTGAACCTGTATAGTGTGTTGAATCTGAATACATGTCACCCCTATTGTAGGAACTATACAGTAGGTGTTTTCTATGTGAATGATTTTGTGTATGATTTGAACCAGCACAATATATTGAATTAATTTAATTTTAAGATGTTGTTCCTAGTGTAGAAAATGTTATGTACAATGTGTTCTGTTGAGAATTATTGTGTGTGATCATTTGAACCTTTTTTAAATCGGAATTAATTAAAAACAAATAAGTCATCACATACAGTATGTGAGTATTCATTTGATCTTGATTCCCTTTTTTTATTCATTACAATATACAGTACGTCTCTGTCACCACATTTAGCATAAACTCTAAGCAGTTAATACTTATTTACTGCTGTCACCTCTGTACAGAAGGACATTTGCCTTTAGCATGGGTTTAACGCAATTCAAAACTTAATTGCTGATCATAGTGTTAAACGCAAAGAGAATGGTTTTGTAATATTAACCTGAGGGACCTGCATATTGGTACATCACATTGATCCATATTTGATATTTACAAGTTGTGCTTGTTTTGATTGAATTAATTTAAAGTTATTCTATTTTTGTAGTTATTCTATGGTATGTTCACATTGAGGGCTTCATTTTAAATGAGACTAAGATTTCATGACTCAACTTTTAAGAAAAGTCATCAGTGCTAAAGTTGATAATTCATTTGTATAAAAAAGGTGCCCTAACTACATATTGCATTTAAGTTATTTACATGAAGGGCATCTGTACTTGAAAGTACTTAAAACATATCAGGTGTTAAAAAAGGACATCTTACAAGAGTCATGCAAAATGTCACATATACTGTTCTTCCACAAACTGAAATCATCACTGGAGATATACTGTTCTTCCACATTCTAAAAATTAAAACGGCAATAAAAAAATATTTTTTGAAATAACAAAAAAATATCAATTGTTGTTGGAAGATATGGGTATGGTGAATTATTTGTCAACCATAAAACACCTAATGTGGTACACACAATTAATAATATAAAAATAACTGATTATCTTAAAATGGAAAAACTGTCACATATATGGTTCTTCATCTGTAGGATTCAATTGTAGACCTCCACAAGTCTGGTTCATCCTTGGTAGCAAATTCCAAACACCTGAAGGTACCACGTTCATCTGTACAAACAATAGTACACAGTACACAGTATAAACCCCATGGTACCATGCAGCGTTCATACCGCTCAGGAAGGAGACGCGTTCTGTCTCCTAGAGATGAACGTACTATGGTGTGAAAAGCGCAAATCAATCCCAGAACAGCAGCAAAGGACCTTGTGAAGATGCTGGAGGAAACAGTTACAAAGGCATCTATATCCACAGTAAAATGAGTCCTACATCGACAGAACCTGAAAGGTCACTCAGCAAGGAAAAAGCCACTGCTCCAAAAAAAGCCATAAAAAAAAGCCTACGGTTTGCCACTGCACATGGGGACGAAGACCGTACTTTTTGGAGAATTGTCCTCTGGTCTGATGAAACAAAAATAGAACTGTTTGGCCATAAAGACCATCGCTATGTTTGGAGGAAAAAGGGGGAGGCTTGCAAGCCGAAAAACACCATCCCAACCGTGAATCACGGGGTGTCAGCATCATGTTGTGGGGGTGCTTTGCTGCAGGAGGGACTGGTGCACTTCACAAAATAGATGGATTCATGAGGTAGGAAAATTATGTGGATTTCGTGAAGCTACATCTCAAGACATCAGTGAGGAAGTTAAAGCTTGATCGCAAATGGGTCTTCCAAATGGACAATGACCCCAAGCTTACTTCCAAAGTTGTGGCAAAATGGCTTAAGGACAACAAAGTCAAGGTATTGGAGTGGCCATCACAAAGCCCTGACCTCAATCCTATTGAAAATGTGTGGGCAGAACTGAAAAAGCGTGCATGAGCAAGTAGGCCTACAAACCTGACTCAGTTACACCAGCTCGGTCAGGAGAAATGGGCCAAAATTCACCCAACTTATTGTGGGAAACTTCTGACCCACTGGGAATGTGATGAAATAAATGAAAGCTGAAATAAATCATTCTCTCTACTCTTATTCTGACATTTCACATTCTTAAAATAAAGTGGTGATCCTAACTGACCTAAGACCGGGAATTTTTACTAGGATTAAATGTTAGGAATTGTGAACAACTGAGTTTAAATGTATTTGGCTAAGGTGTGTGTAAACTTCTGACTTCAACTGTGAATGAAAAGTGCTTTTTATTTGCACTACGTCATTAAGCACAGCTTTTGACTCCCAAGAAGCCAGTTTGCTGGAAACAGACCTTTACTGGTAAAATGTGCATATATTTTGGTGTTCCAATATTGGAATATTAGTCGTCGTCCCCCAATTCCGTGATATCCAATTGGTAGTTACAGTCTTGTCTCATCGCTGCAACTCCTGTACGGACTTCGTACAGCTGGCGACCGAAGTCAGTCGCTAGAGTGCGATGGGACAAGGAAATCCCGGCTGGGCAAACCCTCCCCTAAACCCGACGATACTGGGCCAATTGTGTGCCGCCTCATGGTTCTCCCCGTCACGGGCAGCCGGCTTCGGTTGCTCGCACCCCCCCATTGCTTCAGAGTATATTACTCGCTAATGTCCAGTCCCTAGTTAACAAGGATCAAACCCGGGGCTGTAGTGAGGCCTCAAGAACTGCAACTTCAGTGCCACTAGGGATGCCACCGCTTGAAAATCTTTTGATAAATTGATGGAAACATAGCTAATGTAAGCTTCTAACAAATGATCAGGCCATTCCGTTGCGTATAAACAGAGCCGAGCGCATCAAAGACAAATATTGAGAGATGCCCGTCTAGTCTGTTGCTACATCTATATACATCACAAATTGAATCTATACTTAGTAATTACCGTGCGACGCGACACTACCTGAATGGCATCCACCTTGGAACTCCACTCCTTGGCCTTGTGCAGAGCCTCTCGGAGGGCCAGGACGTTGGGCAGGTAGGCTGGTATGTTCCTGGCCTCTATCATGATGCTCTCCAGGGTTAGCATGCTGTGCCGAGGCCTGGGGGAGGAAGGCAACAAGAAATAATGGATTTAGAGAAATTCATCATCTCACAGTTACAGGCATCCTTTGATGCAATATGCTAAATAGGAATTGGATTTGCCCAACATTTTTGCGAAGGTATACCCTATTGAACACGACCCAGGCATATGACACCAAAGCTAAAAGGCATATGCTGTAAACGAGAGAGGGCATGTATTACATGTATTGATATGTATTATTTCTTACATTGTTAGCCCAGAAAGTGTTGTGTTTTATTATATACAGCCGGGAAGAACTATTGGATACCAGAGAGATGTCAACTTACCGGCACTACGACTAGGAATACGACTTTCCCAAATTAGTGCCTTTGTCTGCATCTCCCAGGGCATTTGAACTGATTCAAGAGGCCGACCCAAAACAATACAGACAGAGGAGAGGGTGCCATAGCGGTATTCTTGTGAGGCTTCAGTTGCTCGCACACCACCCACCGCTTCAAGAGTATATTACTCGCTGATGTCCAGTCCCTAGTTAACAAAGTCGATGAAATTAGGGCAAGAGTTACTTTCCAAAGAGATATCCGGGATTTTAACACTTTCACAGAGACATGGCCAGCTGGAGACATGCCGTCGGAGTCCGTACAGCCAACGGTATTTTCAGTGCATCTCTCCGTCAGGAACAAACATCTCTCTGGTAAGAAGAAAGGCGGGGGTGTATGGTTCATGATTAACGAGTCATGGTGTAATTGTAACAACTTACAGGAATTCAAGTCCTTTTGTTCACCTAACCTCAAAATCCTCAAATGCCGACCGTATTATCTCCCAAGAGAAATCCTCGGTTATCGTTACAGCCGTGTACATCCCCCCACAAGCGGATACCAAGACGGCCAAAAAGGAACTTCATTGGACTTTATGCAAACTGGAAAACATATATTCTGAGGCGGCATTTATTGTTGCTGGGGATTTTAACAAAGCTGAGAACAAGGCTACCTAAATTCTATCAGCATATCGATTGCAGTACACAAGTGAGTAACATACTTGATCACCGCTACACTAACTTCCGTAATACATACAAGGCCCTCCCCCGCCATCCTTTTGGCAAATCTGACCATGAGTCCATTGGGAAGCACCCGTGCTTAGGTCTATTCAACGCTGGTCTGACCAATCGGATTCCACGCGTCAAGATTGCTTTAATCACATGGACTGGGATATGTTCTGGGTAGCCTCAGATAACAACATTGACGTATACGCTGTCTCGGTGAGTGAGTTTATAAATAAGTGTATAAGAGATGTTATACCCACTGTGACTATTAAAACCTTCCCGAACCAGAAACCGTAGATTGATGGCAGCATTCGCGCAACAATGAAGACACGTACCGCATTTAATCATGGCAAGGCGACTGGAAAATGGCGTAAGGCAATAAAACAAGCAAAGAGTCCATATAGAGACGAAGTGGAATTGCAATTCAATGCCTAAAACACAAGATGTATGTGGCAGGGTTCACAATCACGGATGAAAAAAAACAAGCCCCGTCGTGGACATCGATGTCTTGCTCCCAGACAAATTAAAACGACTTCGTTGCACGCTTTGAAGACAATAAAGTGCCACCGACACAGCCCGCTACCAAAGACTGTGGGCACTCCTACGTGAGTAAAACATGAAAATGTGTTAACTCTCACAAGGCAGCCGGCCCAGACCACATCCCTAGCCGCATCCTCAGAGCATGCGCAGACCAGTCTGTTGTCCCAACATGCTTCAAGATGGGAACAGGAATAATGGTGGCCAAGAAAGCTAAGTGAACTAAATGACTATCCCCCCGTAGCACTCACTTCTTTCACCATGATCACTTCCACCCTACCTTTCACACCACTACAATTTGCTTAAAGCCCCAATAAGTCTATAGCTCAGCACTCCCTAATCTGGACCACAGTACCCTCCAAACTCATCATTAACCCTGCCCTGTGCAACTGGATCCTGGACTTCCTGATAGTCCGCCCCCAGGTGGTGAAGGTAGGAAACAACATATCCACTCCGCTGATCCTCAACACTGGGGCACCACAAGGGTGTGTTCCCAGCCCTCTCCTGTACTCCCTGTCCACCCACGACTGCGTAGCGAAGCACGCCTCCAACTGAATCATCAGGTTTGCAGATGACACTACAGTGGTAGACCTGATTACGACGAGACAGCCTACAGGGAGGTGGTGAGGGCACTTGGTGTGAGGAAAATAACCTCTCACTCAATGTCAGCAAAACAAAAAGAGATGATCGTGGACTTCAGGAAATCGCGGAGGGAGCATCCCCCATATCCACATCGACAGTAGTGGAGAAGGAGGAAAGGTAAGTTCCTCGAAGGTGCAACAGCGCCTCTTCAACCTCACGAGGCTGACATTTTTTGGGCTTGTCACCCAAAATCGTGACAAACTTTAACAGATGCACAATCGAGAGCTTCCTATCGGGCTGTATCACAGCCTGGTACGGCAACTGCACCACCCACAATAGCAGGGCTCTCCAGAGGGTAGTGCGAGTCTGCACAACACATCTCCTGGGACAAACTACCTGCCCACCCGGACACCTACAACACATGTCAACGGAAGGTAAAAAAGATTATCAAGGACAATAACCACCCGAGCCACTACCTGTTCATCCCACTTCCATCCAGACGGCAAGGTCAGTACAGGTGCATCAAAGTTGGGACAGAGCAATAGAAGCTGTTTTACAATCTCAAGGCCATCAGATTGTTCAACAGCCAGACCTAGCACAGAGGCGGCTGCCAACCGACAGACTTAATATCATTGGCCACTTTAATAATGCCATTTTAAGAATGTAGATATTACATCTCACATTACTCATCTCATATGTAAACGACTGTCCAAAAGTTTGGGGTGACTTAGAAATGTCCTTGTTTTTGAAAGAAAAGCACATATTTTGCCCATTAAAATATCAAATTGATTGATACAGTGTAGACATAGTTAATGTTGTAAATGACTATTGTAGCTGGAAACAGATTTTTATGGAATATCTACATAGGAGTACAGAGGCCCATTATCAGAAACCATCACTCCTGTGTTCCAATGGCACGTTGTGTTACCTAATTCAAGTTTAGAATTTTAAAAGACCAATTGATCATTAGAAACCTTTTTGCAATTATGTTAGCACAGCTGAAAACTGTTGTCCTGATTAAAGAAGAAATAAAACTGTCCTTCTTTAGACTAGTTGAGTATCTGGAGCATCAGCGTTTGGGGCTTCGATTACAGGCTCAAAATGCCCAGAAACATAGAACTTTCTTCTGAAATTCAGTCTATTCTTGTTCTGAGAAACGAAGGCTAGTCCATGCGAGAACTTGTCAAGAAACTGAAGATCTAGTACAACGCTGTGTACTTCATCCCTTCACAGAACAGCGCAAACTGGCTCTAACCAGAATAGAAAGAGTGGGAGGCCCGGTGCACAACTGAGCAAGAAGACAAATACATTAGTGTCTCTCGTTTGAGAAACAGACGGCTCACAAGTCCTCAACTGGCAGCTTGATAAAATAGTTCCCGCAAAACACCAGTCTCAATGTCAACAGTAAAGACACGACTCCGGGATGCTGGTCTTCTAGGCAGAGTTGCAAAGAAAAAGCCATATCTCAGACTGGCCAATAAAAAGAAAAGATTAAGATGGGCAAAATAACACAAGACACAGAGGAAGATAGGAAAAAAGTGTCATGCTCTGACAAATTTAAGTTGAGGTGTTGGGATCACAAAGTAGAACATTTGTGAGACGCAGAAAACAATGAAGATGCTAGAGGAGTGCAAGACGCCATCTGTCAAGCATGGTGGAGGCAATGTGACGTCTGGGGGTGCTTTGGTGGTGGTAAAGTGGGAGATTTGTACAGGGTAAAAGGAATCACCCTGTGGATGGCGCTTAATTGGAGCCAATTTCCTCCTACAACAGGACAACCGCTCCAAACTACACAATAACTATTTAGGGAAGAAGCAGTCGCAGTCAGCTGCTATTCTGTCTATTATGGAGTGGCCAGAACAGTCACCGGATCTCAACCCCGTTGAGGGAGCAGCTTGATCGTAAGAAGTGCCCATCAAGTTAATCGAATTTGTGGGTGGTGCTTCAGGAAGCATGGGGTGAAATCTCTTCAGATTACTTCAACAAATTTGACAACTAGAATGCCAAAGGTCTGCAAGGCTGAAATTGCTGCAAACGGAGGATTCTTTGATGAAACCAAAGTTTGAAGGACACTATTATTTATATCAATTAAAAATCATTATTTATAACCTTGCCAACGTCTTGACTATATTTCCTATTCATTTCATATATGTTTTCATGGAAAACAAGGGCATTTCTAAGTGAACCCAAACTTTTGAATGGTAGTGTAAATCAGAGGTTTATTTATGTAAATCACACCTTTATTTAACTAGGCAAGTCAGTTAAGAACACATTCTTATTTCAAATGACGGCCTAGGAACAGTGGGTTAACTGCCTCTTTCAGGGGCAGAACAACAGATTGTCACCTTGTCAGCTCGGGGGATTTATTTAATCTTTATTTAACCAGGAAGGGCTCATTGATATTAAAATCTCCTTTTCAAGAGCGCCCTGGCCAAGATAGGCAGCACCAAGTCATTACAAAAAAATTACAGACAGGCAAAATGAAAAACTACAAGTAATCTTGTAAAACCCATTGAATTCACAAGAGCAAATTAACTGAATTCACAGCAAATTAAAAACATTGACAGGTCAGGGAATAAGCCTCAAAATCCTTCATCAGTGATTTAAAAAACACCAAATCGGGACAAGTTCCTCCAGTTTAAAAGTATTTTGTAAGGTGTTCCAAGACGATGGCACAGAGTACATAAAAGCCCTTTTACCAAATTCAGTTCGGACAGTTGGAACAGTTAGCAGGATAAAGTCCAGCGTACGAAGAGAGTACCCACCACATTTCTAAACAATAAAAATGCACAAATAAAAAAAAGGTAGTAAACCCCAATGGCTTTGTAAATAAAAGTATACCAGTGACAGCCTACGAGTGACTAGAGAAGGCCGGCCAACCCTGGTATTCAAAGTGCAGTGGTGCGTAAGAGTTTTGCAGTTTAAAATAAATCTCAAAGTGCCATGGTAATGAGTGTCAATTGATCTCAAACACTGAGCAGAAGCATTAATATATAAAATATCCCCATAGTCTAGTAAAGCCATAAATGTAGCTGATACGAGCCTTCTTATGGCTTCAAAAGAAAAACAGGCCTTATTCCAAAAATAAAATCCCAATTTCAGCTTCATTTTTTTTGTAAGTTGTTGAATATGCAATTTAAAAGAGAGGCCGTCATCAATTAAAATTCCAAGATATTTATATGAGGTTACAACCTCAATCTCCTTGCCCTGACAGGTAGTAATAGGTGAAAGGTTCAGAGGTCTATTTCTTGCATTAGAAAAGACCATTCGTTTAGTTCCCAGTATTGAGGATAAGCTTCAATTGACACAAGGTATGTTGAACAGTATAAAAAGCAGTTTGCATGTTCTGGAAAGCTTTTGTAAGAGATGAGGCACTACAGTAAATAACAGTATCATCAGCATAAAAATGAAGTTGTGCATTTGACATTTTTGTCTAAATCATTTATATAAATAGTGAATAAGAGAGGACCAAGTACAGAGCCTTGGGGCACACCATTCAAGACAGACAATTTCACAGACATAAGCCCACCAAATTGAGTGCACTGAGTTCTATCAGACAGATAGTTAGCAAACCATGCAACTGCATGCTCCGAAAGACCTACACTCGACAATCTCTGCCTTAGTATAGCATGATCAACTGTATCAAAAGCCTTAGAGAGATCAATAAAAAGTGACACAGTGCTGTCTTTTGTCAATGGCTTCAGTGATATCATTTAAAACCTTCATGGCTGCTGTAATTGTGCTATGCTTCTTCCTGAAGCCCCATTGGTACATTGATAAAATAGAGTTAGTAAATAACAACTCTTTTAGCTGTTCATTTACAAGGGTTTCAAGTATTTTCACCAGGGGTGAAAGCTTTGAGATTGGCCTATAATTATTTAAAAGAGTTGGATCTCCCCCTTTTTACTTTTTAGGGATAGGGGGCAGCATTTTCACTTTTGGATGAATTGGTGCCCAAATTGAACGGCCTCCTACTCTGTCCCAGATGATAATATATGCATATTATTATTATTACCATTGGATAGAAAACACTCTGAAGTTTCTAAAACTGTTTGAATTATGTCTGTGAGTATAACAGAACTCATATGGCAGGCAAACTTCCAAACAGGAAGTGAGAATTCTGAAAATGGTCGATGTGAAAGTCATCACCTATTCAATTCCCTGTAATTTATGGATCTGTTTGCACTTCATACGCCTTCCACTAGATGTCAACAGTCAGTAAAACATGGAATGAAGACTCGTGTGATGTGGGGCCGGTTCCTGGTCACGCGCACTAGTCATGGAATGGCAATGTGTGCCATTACTTATACAGACATGAAGAAATGCTCCGGTTGGAGCGTTATTGGATACATATGATAACACCATCCTGAAGATTGATTCTCTACTAAGTTTGACCAGTTTATTCGACTTGTAATATAACTTATTGAAGTTTTCGTCCGACGTTTGCCTTCACTTGCACCAGTGTTTGGACACATGTACTACACATGCCAGCTAAAGTTGCTAATTTGACATAAGTAATGGCCATTATCAAACATTTTTTATTTTTTATTGTGGAAATAGGATTCCTGGCATTGCATTCTGATGAAGATAATCAAAGGGAATATGTAATTGATGATGTAATTTCGTATTTCTGTTGACTCCAACATGGTGGAGAAATGTTATTTATATTTGAGCGCCGTCTCAGATTATTGCATGGTGTGCTTTTTACTAAAGTTTTTTTTTACGGTTGCATTAATAACCAGTGTATCTTTAATTATATGTAAAACATGTATCTTTCGTCAAAGTTTATGATGAGTATTTCTGTTATTTGACGAAGCTCTCTGTAATTACTCCAGATATTTTGGAGGCATTTCTGAACATGGCGCCAATGCAAACCGAGATTTGTGGATATAAGTATGTATATTATCGAACAAAACAAATGTATTGTGTAACATGGTGTCCTATGAGTGTCATCTGATGAAGATAATCAAAAGGTTAGTGATTAATTTTATCTCTAATTCTGCTTTTGTGACTTGTCTTTGGCTGGGAAAAATGGCTGTGTTTTTTGGATTTGGTGATGATCTGACACATATACAGTGGGGCAAAAAAGTATTTAGTCAGCCACCAATTGTGCAAGTTCTCCCACTTAAAAAGATTAGAGGCCTGTAATTTTCATCATAGGTTCACTTCAACTATGACATACAAAATGAGAAAAAAAATAATCCAGAAAATCACATTGTAGGATTTTTTATGTATTTATTTGCAAATTATGTTGGAAAATAAGTATTTGGTCAATAACAAAAGTTTCTCAATACATTGTTATATACCCTTTGTTGGCAATGACAGAGGTCAAACGTTTTCTGTAAGTCTTCACAAGGTTTTCATACACTGTTGCTGGTAATTTTGGCCCAATCCTCCATGCAGATCTCCTTTAGAGCAGTGATGTTTTGGGGCTGTTGCTGGGCAACACTGACTTTCAACTCCCTCCAAAGATTTTCTATGGGGTTGAGATCTGGAGACTGGCTAGGCCACTCCAGGACCTTGAAATGCTTCTTACGAAGCCACTCCTTCGTTGCCCGGGCGGTGTGTTTGGGATCATTGTCATGCTGAAAGACCCAGCCACGTGTCATCTTCAATGCCCATGCTGAGGGAAGGAGGTTTTCACTCAAAATCTCACGATACATGGCCCCATTCATTCTTTCCTTTACACGGATCAGTCGTCCTGGTCCGTTTGCAGAAAAACATCCCCAAAGCATGATGTTTCCACCCCCATGCTTCACAGTAGGTATGATGTTCTTCGGATGCAACTCACCATTCTTTGTCCTCCAAACACGACGAGTTGAGTTTTTACCATTTACCATTTATATTTTGGTTTCATCTGACCATATGACATTCTCCCAATCTTTTTCTGGATCATCCAAATGCTCTCTAGCAAACTTCAGACGGGTCTGGACATGTACTGGCTTCAGCAGGGGGACACGTCGGGCACTGCAGGATTTGAGTCCCTGGCGGCATAGTGTGTTACTGATGGTAGGCTTTGTTACTTTGGTCCCAGCTCTTTGCAGGTCATTCACTAGATCCCCCCGTGTGGTTCTGGGATTTTTGCTCACCGTTCTTGATCATTTTGACCCCAAGGGGTGAGATCTTGCATGGAGCCCCAGATTGAGGGAGATTATCAGTGGTCTTGTATGTCTTCCATTTTCTAATAATTGCTCCCACAGTTGACTACTTCAAACCAAGCTGCTTACATACTGCAGATTCAGTCTTCCCAGCCTGGTGCAGGTCTACAATTTTGTTTCTGGTGTCCTTTGACAGCTCTTTGGTCTTGACCATAGTGGAGTTTGGAGTGTGACAGTTTGAGGTTGTGGACAGGTGTCTTTTATACTGATAACAAGTTCAAACAGGTGCCATTAATACAGGTAACGAGTGGAGGACAGAGGAGCCTCTTAAAGAAGTTGTTACAGGTCTGTGAGAGCCAGAAATCTTGCTTGTTTGTAGGTGACCAAATACTTAATTTTCCACCATAATTTGCAAATAAATGCATTAAAAATCCTACAATGCAATTTTCTGGATTTTTTTCTCATTTTGTCTGTCATAGTTGAAGTGTACCTATGATGAAAATTACAGGCCTCATCTTTTTTGTACAATTGGTGGCTGACTAAATACTTTTATGCCCCACTGTATGTTGTGTTTTTGCTGTAAAACACTTTAAAAATCGGAAACGATGGGTAGATTAACTTCTTCGATATAGGGGGCGCTCTTAATTTTTGGATAGAAAAACGTTCCCATTTTAAACAAGATATTCTGTCACGAAAAGATGCTCGACAATACATATAATTGACAGCTTTGGAAAGAAAACACTGACGTTTCCAAAACTGCAAAGATATTATCTGTGAGTGCCACAGAACTGATGCTACAGGCGAAACCAAGATGAAATTTCATACAGGAAATGGCCCAGATTTTGAGGGCGCTGTGTTCCAATGTCTCCTTATATGGCTATGAATGCGCAAGGAATGAGCCTACACTTTCTGTCGTTTCCCCAAGGTGTCTGCAGCATTGTGACGTATTTGTAGTCATATCATTGGAAGATTGACCATAAGAGACTTAATTTACCAGGTGCCCGCTTGGTGTCCTCCGTCGAAATTATTGCGTAATCTCCAGCTGCGTGCATTTTACCATTTGCTTCAGAGGAGAAAGTCAACTGCCACGAATGATTTAACATCGAATAGATATGTGAAAAATACCTTGAGGATTGATTCTAAACAACGTTTGCCATGTTTCTGTCGATATTATGGAGTTAATTTGGAAAAAAGTTTGGCGTTGTAATGACTGAATTTTCAGGGTTTTTTCTTAGCCAAACGTGATGAACAAAACGGAGCGATTTCTCCTACACAAATAATATTTTTGGAAAAACTGAACATTTGCTATCTAACTGAGAGTCTCCTCATTGAAAACATCCGAAGTTCTTCAAAGGTAAATGCTTTTATTTGAATGCTTTTCTTGTTTTTGTGAAAATGTTGCCTGCTGAATGCTAGGCTTAATGCTATGCTAGCTATCAATACTCTTACACAAATGCTTGTGTAGCTATGGTTGAAAAGCAGATTTTGAAAATCTGAGATGAGTGTTGTTAACAAAAGGCTAAGCTTGTGAGTGTATATATTTCTTTAATTCATTTGCGATTTTCATGAATAGTTAACATTGCGTTATGCTAATGAGCTTGAGGCTATGATTAAGCTCCCGGATACGGGATTGCTCGACGCAAGAAGTTAACAAGATGTTTATCTTTCATTTGTTGTATAGATAAATAAAGGTAAAATAAAAAAAATAAAAAAATAAATATTGGACTTGTTAATGTGTGAAAGTTGAATATTTCCCAAAAATATTTTTGAATTTCGCGCGCTGCCTTTTCAGCGGAATGTTGGGGGGAGGGTTCCGTTAGCGGAACGTGTGTCCAAGGCAGGTTAAAAATGGTAGGACAAATGCTGATATCCAGATCTTTGGAATTTCATTACATTCCACGGTTAGATTGAACAGAGATGTAAGTGGTTCAGCTATGAAATCAGCTGCCAGATTTAAAAAGCAGAGATCCAAAAGATCAGGACCTGCAGGCTCTCTCTGATCTAAGGATTCCAGGGCTTTATGTACAACCTGCACTGAGAATGGCAAAACGCTAAAAGTTTGACCAGTTCTCACTGGTTCATCCACACAGGGTTATACAGAGACAGAGGACACTGAATCAAACAGTCTACCAGATGATACAAAGTGCTCATTGAAACAATTCAGCATTTCAGTTGTCATATATAACAACAGAGTCCTTCAAAACACATGACGGTAATTCATTAACATTACTGTTACCAGAAATAGACTTAGACATAGACCTTCTAAAACTTTTTAGGGTCATTCAGGTTATCAGTGGTAACAGACATAACATATTCAGACTTGGCCTTCCTGAGAAGAAAAGAACACTTGTTTTGTAACTGCCTAAAAATAAGCCAATCAGCATCAGAACATGATTTCCTTGCTTTAGCCCAGGCTAGATCACAGTTGTGAATAATACAAGACCCCTCAGAAGAAAACCATGGATTATCCCGCCCTTTAACCCTGGACCTGCAGAATGGGGCATGTTTGTTTACTATTTGGGGAAAACCATCAAGAAAGAATTTCCAGGCAGTTTCCACATCAGGGATAAGCTCAATCTTGCTCCAGTCAAAAAACAAATCATGAAAGAAAGCCAGTTCATTAAAACACTTCAAATTTCTCTTACGAATAAAACGTGGGTTTGTCTTTGGAACCTTAGTATTTCTAACAACAACAGCACAATGGTCACTTAAATCATTACAAAAAACACCAACCGCAGAATATTTATATGGAACATTTGTCAATATCAAATCAATCAGGGTAGATTTATCTGGGCATTTAAGATTTGGGCGAGTGGGTGAGTTAATCAACTGGGTAAGATTCATAGAATTACAAAACATTTTTAAATCAGACACCGGCTTTAACCAACAAGTTGAGATCACCAATCAAGATCATTTCACTGTAAAGAACATAAGGTGCGTCAAAGAAGAAAATGCATCACCGAGAGCAGAGGGGGGGTCTATAACAGCCAATCACAGTTATAGAGAGGCCCTTTGAAACCTCAATATTTAAAGCAAGAAATTACAACCGTTTACAAATAGTTTCAGACTTTGCCACACTTACATGGAATTTAGATTTTACATATATAGCCACACCCCCACCTTTCTTTACCCGATCAGTGTGATAAACATTGTAACCACTAATCCAAATATCTTCATCAAAAACAGACTTGCTGAGCCAGGTTTCAGAAAACAATTTTACATCAGTATCAGTTGATTTAGCCCAAATCCTAACCCCACCAATTTTTGACAACACTTAAATTAAAAATACCAAAACCAGATCTTGATTTAAAATCAGAGGGGGTTTTGAGACATTGCATATCGGGGCCAGGGTTAGGTTCCAATTGCAGTTAACTTGTCCAACACAATAACGACCTGCCTCTCTCTCGTTGCACTCCACAAGGAGACTGCCTGTTACGCGAATGCAGTAAGCCAAGGTAAGTTGCTAGCTAGCATTAAACTTATTTAATAAAATACAATCAATCATAATCACTAGTTAACTACACATGGTTAATGATATTACTAGATATTATCTAGCGTGTCCTGCGTTGCATATAATCTGACTGAGCATACAAGCATACAAGTATCTAAGTATCTGACTGAGCTGTGGTAGGCAGAAGCAGGCGCGTAAACATTCATTCAAACAGCACTTTAGTACGTTTTTCCAGCAGCTCTTTGATGTGCGTCAAGCCTTGCACTGTTTATGACTTCAAGCATATCAACTCCCGGGATGAGGCTGGTGTAACCGAAGTGAAATGGCTAGCTAATTAGCGCACGCTAATAGCGTTTCAAACGTCACTCGCTCTGAGACTTCTAGTAGTTGTTCCCCTTGCTCTGCATGGGTAACGCTGCTTTGATGGTAGCTGTTGTCGTTGTGTTGCTGGTTCGAGCCCAGAGAGGAGCGAGGAGAGGGACGGAAGCTATACTGTTACACTGGCAATACTAAAGTGCCTTTTAGAACATCTAATAGTCAAAGGTTAATGACATACAAATGGTATAGAGAGAAATAGTCATATAATTCCTTATAATAACTTCAACCTAAAACTAATTACCTGGGAATATTGAAGACTGATGTTTAAAGGAACCACCAGCTTTCATGTTCTCATGTTCTGAGCAAGGAACTGAAACGTTAGCTTTCTTACATAGCACATATTGCACTTTTATTTTCTTCTCCAACACTTTTTTTTTGCATTATTTAAATGAAATTGAACATGTTGCATTATTTACTTGAGGCTAAATTGATTTTATTGATGTATTATATTAAGTTAAAATAAGTGTTAATTCAGTATTGTTGTAATTGTCATTATTACAAAAAAAATACATAAAAAAAAAATCAAAAAGAAAATTGGCCGATTAATCAGTATCGGTCGAACCTCTAGTGTGTATACTGTATCCTTCACTAGCCGCTCATCTTAGCCGCTCTGTCACTGCTTATCCATATACTCTCATCCCATTCCTTTACTAGATTGATTTGATTTGATTGTGTGTATTAGGTTTTGTTGTGGAATTGTTAGATACTGCTGCACTGTCGGCTTTAGATGCATAAGCATTTCCCTACAATCGCAATAACATCTGCTAACCTTGTGTATGTGCCCAATAAAATTTGATTTGAGGTGACTTTAGAAAAGAATTGTTATATTCTCATTTACCTGGCCTTTAGGCAGATGAGAACTGTTCCATAGGTGTGTAATGTGTATCTTCATCATTACCTGGCCTGTAGGCATGCACAGGCCTTGTCCTCCCATCTCTCTGACACAGTGAGTATCTCCTGCAACTCAGCCATGGCCTTCTCCACAGCATGGTGTGGTGCCAGCCCCACCCCAGAGTCTATCAGCCGCTTCATCAGCTCCAGGGTCACCCGGTGGGGCTCTGCCAGCGTCACACGCACCTAATGATAACAAAATGTTTCAATTAAATATTTTTCCTCTCCCATAAAACATACATTTTAGACTGCTGAAGAAAGCACAAAGTGAGGTAAAACACTACGCTAATGTACAATAATATCATCAGTCATCACCTCATCCAGCCAGCGGGCCTGCTGCAGCTCCTGTTTGAGCCTGGGCAGCTCAGGTAGTTCCACATCCAGACCTCCACCCAGGTCTAGCAGGGCCTGCAGCTTGGAGGAGTCAGGCAGCTCGTCAGCCAGGGCTACCTGGGCTCTCTCATGGAAGTCCTCCACGTTCTCTAGTAACTCCTGTGGAGGGAGGGAGACAGGGATGAAGGGCTGAGGGATATGGTGTTAAATACTAACAATCAAGGACTACTAATCAACTAATAGTGGTTTGGGGACAGGTCAACTTCAGTGATATAATACAAATAGAGTAGGATGTCAAGAGGAGGAGAATTACTGTACATCTCTTAAGAAGGGCCAGTGACTGTATTAGGTGTGGGACTTACTTTGACCTGTCGAGCCTGTCCAATGACACAGGGCAGCTTGAACAGCTGCTCTACAAAGACTTTCAGCTCCTCCACTGTCAGCTTGTTACGAGTCCTGCTGCACTCTGGATGCTGCCTGGTACTGGAATACAGAGACATATACTTTGAGTTGATTTATTACTCACAGGTAGAGGTATACATGTTAAATGGTGCTTTCGGTTATGTCCCGATTTGCTACCCTTCTCCCAAAGTGTGCACTAGCACTCTCCCTCACAGATTAATTATATGGTGTAAAAACAATAAAGGAGAATGCTGGCACCAAACCAATGCTTTTAATTCTATGGTGTGGAGTGTGCAAGTGCACAATTCAGGCGAAGGGTAGAGAATAGGGATATAAACTTTAGTGTGACATAACAGCAGTGTGTGTATCCGTACTCTACTGACCTGTGTCTCTGCTTGCGGCTGAGCAGTACCTGGGCCACAGAAGAGCAGGTTTCGGCCTCCTTCACCATCTCCCTGAGCCGACGGAACAGACTGTTCTCTGGATACTTCCTGTCCTCTGCATCCTCCAGAAGAACCTTCAACTCTATCAGGTCTGACAAAGGGAGATTGACAGAGACACAGACAGGGAAGAAAGACATGAGGCATGGGGTATCATAGTACAATTGTTATAATATTTTGCAGAGTATTTCCACCTTTACAGTACAGATTGTCCTCCTACCTTTCTTGTTCTTGTGGTCAGCAGCCAAGGCATCAGTGACTCGCTTGGCCCAGGTGTCATAGGACTGGGCTCTGGACCTCACCCCATACAACATGGAGGGAATCTCCTCCAGATCATACCGGTAGCTGGAATACAAAGAGACAGAAGAGCATCAGAATCTATTTAATATTGATTGCTATACGTGGTCAAATTGACCCATATTAAAACCTCTTAGGGATAGGCGGGACGCAAATGTCTCAGCCAATTGCCAGAGGAAATGCAGAGCGAGAGATTCAATTAAAATGCTATAAAATTCAAACCTTCATTAATTCACACATGTAATTAATTAACCTCTTGAAACTCTGGGGGCGCAATTTCATTTTTGGATGAAAAACGTTCCCGTTTTAAACAAGATATTTTGTCACAAAAAGATGCTCGACTATGCATATAATTGATAGCTTTGGAAAGAAAACACTCTGAATTTTCCAGAACTGCAAAGATATTGTCTGTGGGTGCCCTAGAACGGGAACTACAGGCAAAACCAAGATGAAACAGCAACCAGGAAATGAGCAGGATTTTTGAGGCTCTGTTTTCCATTGTCTCCTTATATGGCTGTGAATGCGAGAGGAATGAGCCTGCCCTATCTATCGTTTCCCCAAGGTGTCTGCAGCATTGTGACGTATTTGTAGGCATATCATTGGAAGATTGACCATAAGAGACTACATTTTCCAGGTGTCCGCCCGGTGTCCTCCGTCATTTTCAGCTGCTGGTATTTTTCCATGCGATTCTGAGGGGAAAGCAGGCTTCCACGAACTGCATATCAATGAAGAGATATGTGAAAAAACACCTTGAGGATTGATTCTAAACAATGTTTGCCATGTTTCGGTCGATATTATGGAGTTAATTCGGAAAAAGTTTGACGTTTTGGTGACTGAATTTTCGGTTCGTTTCGGTAGCCAAATGTGATGTACAAAACGGAGCGATTTCTCCTACACAAAGATTATTTCAGGAAAAACTGAACATTTGCTATGTAACTGAGAGTCTCCTCACTGAAAACATCCGAAGCTCTTCAAAGGTAAATGATTTTATTTATTTGGTTATCTGGTTTTTGTGAAAATGTTGCGTGCTAAATGCTACGCAAAATGCTAAGCTAGCTTGCAATACTCTTACACAAATGATTGATTTGCTATGGTTCAAAAGCATATTTTGAAAATCTGAGATGACAGTGTTGTTAAGAAAAGGCTAAGCTTGAGAGCAGGCGCATTATTTTCATTTTATTTGCGATTTTCAGAAATCGTTAACGTTGCGTTATGCTAATGAGCCTGAGGCTTTATTCACTATCCCGGATGGGGAGTAATCAAGAGGTTAAAGCTACACTCGTTCTGAATCCAGCCAACATGTCAGAGTTTAAAAATGCTTTTCGGCAAAAGCATATTATGCATAGCATATTAGCTATTATCTGATAGCCTGCACCATCTGCACCAGCAGTGAACAAAGGAGCTAGCATATTTCAACCCTGCAGGCGCTACACAAAACGCTGAAATAAAATATAAAACATGCATTACCTTTGACGAGTTTCTTTTGTTGGCACTCCAATATGTCCCATAAACATCACAATTGGTCCTTTTGTTCGATTAATTCCGTCCATATATATCCAAAATGTCCATTTATAAAGCACGTTTGATACAGAAAAAAATAGCTTACAAAAACGCAACATCACTACAAAATATTTCCAAAGATGCCTAAAGATTTTGCCAATATATTTCAAACTACTTTTGCAATACAACGAGGTATTTTTAAACGTTAATAATCGATCAAATTGTAGACGGGGCAATCCGTATTCAATACAGGAAAGAAAACAAACCAGCGCTGCTTTTCACGTCTTGCGCAACTCACAAAAGTGTCCACAGGTCCAAGTTGGCCTACTTCTTCATTGCACAAAGGAATAACCTCAACCAAATTACAAAGACTGGTGACATCCAGTGGAAGCAGTAGGAACTGAAAATAGGTTCCTATGAAATATCCCATGGCAAAGACATTTCAGGGAACAGAGAGGGGGGAAAAAACAAAAACAATTCTGAACAGTTAGTCTCTGGGTTTTGCCTGCTACATAAATTCGGTTATACTCACAGACATGATTCAAACAGTTAGAAACTTCAGAGTGTTTTCTATCCAAATCTACAAATGATATGCATATCTTATATTCTTGTCATGAGTAGCAGGAAGTTGAAATTGGGCATGCTATTTATCCAAAAGTGAAAATTCTGCCCCCTAGCTTCAAGAGGGTAATTACCTATTGGATCATTAAAAAGCCACTTTCAATGGAGATTAGATTTATTTTGGGTCAGTGAAACTACATCCAAGTCATCACTGATGCATTGACAGGTAAAACAACTATCATTAATCAGTGGGCTCTTATGGGGGCTTCTGAGCAGTACAGAGTTCCTAACAACTCTACTTCATTCATCCATCCATTTATCCATTCCTTCTCAGCAGAGACACTTGTAACTCCCTAAATTAATTTATTCACTCACCCACCCCTCTCTCCTTAGACCCCAACAACCACCCCCCTCCTTAGTAGAGCTGGGACGATAAGAACATTTTTATCGACACTGACCATAACAATGATGATGACGCCGGAGGGGAGGGCTGCCGTCATATCGGCTCTAAACCAACCATGATATTTTTTAGTTTGTTTTTTCGCGTTGTTCGTTTCTTGTTTTGTACATAATGTTGCTGTTACCGTCTCTAATGACCAAAACGAGCTTCTGGACATCAGAACTGGAATTACTCAACTCAAATTGAACGAGGAGTTCTTCTTCAATGAGTCGGATGCGAGGGATATACTACAGACACCCGACCAGGCCCAGATCCCCGTGAATCGCTGGAAAAGGGAACTGAGCTTTTGCGGAAAGAGATCAGGGTGCCTTGTGTGGATCAGGCGATGAGTGGCTAATCTGCCTTTTCCTTCCATTCTGCTAGCTGACGTTCAATCGCTGGAAAATAAATGGGACCGACTGAAAGCATGTATATTATACCACCGGGACACTAAATACTGTAATATGTTAGGTTTCACAGAATCGTGGCTGAACGACGACAATAAGAAAATACAGATGGTGGGTTATACACTATTAGCAGGAAAGAACAGCTGCCGCTGCCTAAGACACGGGGCGGGGGCCTAAGCATATTTGTAAACAATAGCTGGTGCACGATATTTAAGAAAGTCTCAAGGTTTTACTCACCTGAGAGAGTATCTCATGATAAGCTGTAGACCAGAATATCTACCTAGAGTTTATCTGTATTGTTCAGAGCTGTCTACATACCACAGACCGATGCTGGCACTAAAACCTCACTCGATGAGCTGTATACCGTCATAAGCAAACAGGAAAACGCGAGGCGGCGCACCTAGTGGTCGGTGATTAAAATGCAGGGAAATCAGTTTCACTTAATTTCTATCAGCATGTTAAATGTGCAACCAGAGGAAAAAAAAAATAGACCACCTTTACTCCACACACAGAGACGCGTCCAAAGCTCTCTCTCGCAAAGCTCTCTCCTCCTGATTCCTGCTTACAAGCAAAAATTTAAGCAGGAAGCACCAGTGACTGGTACAGGCCTCTCATCTTTTTAAGTGGGAGAACTTGCACAATTGGTGGCTGACTAAAGACTTTTTTGCCCCACTGTACCCCAAACAGAAGCCATGGATTACAGGCAACATTCGCACTGAGCTAAAGGGTAGAGCTGCCGCTTTCAAGGAGCGGGACTCTAACCCGGAAGCTTATAAGAAGTTCCACTATGCCCTCCGACGAACAATCAAACATGCAAAGCAACAATACAGGACTAAGATCGAATTGTACTACACCGGCGCCGACGCTCGACGGATGTGGCAGGGCTTGAAAAGTATTAGACTACAAAGGGAAGCACAGCCGAGAGCTGCCCAGTGACATGAGCCTAACAGATTAGCTAAATATCTTCTATGCTCGCTGCGAGGCAAGTAACACTGAAACATGCATGAGAGCATCAGCTGTCCCGGACGACTGTGTGATCACGCTCTCCTGCAGCCGATGTGAGTAAGAACTTTAAAAACAGGTCAACATTCACAAGGCCGCTGGGCCAGACGGACTACCAGGACGTGTACTCCGAGCATGTACTGACCATCTGGCAAGTGTCTTCACTGACTGAGTCTGTAATACCAACATGTTTCAAGCAGACCATAGTCCCTGTGCCCAAGAACACTAAGGTAACCTGCCTAAATGACTACCGATCCATAGCACTCACATCTGTAGCCATGAAATGCTTTGAAAGGCTGGTCATGGCTCACATCAACACCATTATCCCAGAAACCCTAGACCAGTGGTTCTTAACCTGGGTTCGATCGAACCCCAGGGGTTCGCTGAGTCAGTCTCTGGGGTTTGGCGGAGGTAAAGACACACATCCGACTCATGATTCGTGATGACACGCCCCGCTTGGCCATCATTGTGATCACGCTACATCGCTTGGCCTATCTGTGCTGCAGGGAATTTGGTGCGCTCAGTAGTCGACTTGTGACTGTCGTGATGGTACGTCTTGTGATTTCTTTCTTAATATTTTAATCCCTTCATACTTACTATGTCGAGCAAAAAAAGAAAGTTGTCAGACGAATATGTACAATATGGATTCACATGTATAACGGAACGTGATGGGAGTCAGCATCCTAACTGCATGATTTGCAATGCCAAGTTGAGCTATTCTAGCACCGGCAAAACTAAGAGAACACTTCCTTAAGCTGCATGGAGATGGAAAAAACAAGAACACAACACTCGCTGAATTCAAGCTGAAGAGAGCCAGATTCGATGAAAAGGCTACCCTGCCTGTTCTCGGCTTTGTACCCATCAACAAACCGATCCTCACAGCATCGTACGAAGTTGCTTACCACAACACCATTGGTGAAACACTCATGAAACCAGCTGTGCTGAAGATCATGCTGGGAAAAGAGGCTGAAGTTAACCTCTAGCGTCGAGCAATCCCGTATCCGGGAGCGTAATCATAGCCTCAAGCTCATTAGCATAACGCAACGTTAACTACTCATGAAAATCGCAAATGAAATGAAATAAATATTTCCTCACAAGCTTATTAGCCTTTTGTTAAAAACACTGTCATCTCAGATTTTCAAAATATGCTTTTCAACCATCGCTACACAAGCATTTGTGTAAGAGTATTGATAGCTTGCATAGCATTAAGCCTAGCATTCAGCAGGCAACATTTTCACAAAAACAAGAAAAGCATTCAAATAAAATCATTTACCTTTGAAGAACTTCTGATGTTTTCAATGAGGAGACTCTCAGTTAGATAGCAAATGTTCAGTTTTTCCAAAAATATTATTTGTGTAGGAGAAATCGCTCCGTTTTGTTCATCACGTTGGCTAAGAAAAAAACCTGAAAATTCTTCACTGAACCTCACTGAACTTCTGGAGAGAGTTTGCTGCACTGAAAGTAAAGGGGCTGAATAATTTTGCACGCCCAATTTTTCAGTTTTTGATTTGTTAAAGTTTGAAATATCCAATAAATGTCGTTCCACTTCATGATTGTGTCCCACTTGTTGTTGATTCTTCACAAAAAATACAGTTTTATATCTTTATGTTTGAAGCCTGAAATGTGGCAAAAGGTCGCAAAGTTCAAGGGGGCCGAATACTTTCGCAAGGCACTGTAGTACCCTCAAAGCTCATCACTAAGCTAAGGACCCTGGGACTAAACACATCCCTCTGCAACTGGATACTGGACTTCCTGACGGGCCGCCCCCATGTGGTAAGGGTAGGTAACAACAGATCCGCCACGCTGACCCTCAACACGGGTGCCCCTCAGCGGTGCGTGCTCAGCCCCCTCCTGTACTCACGGTTCTCTCTCATGACTGCAGAGCCAGGCATGACTCCAACAACGTCATCATTAAGTTTGCTGATGACATAAGTGGTAGGCCTGATCACCGACAACGACGAGACAGCCTGTAGGGAGAAGATCAGAGACCTGACCGTGTGGTACAAGTATAACAACCTTTCCCTCAACGTGATCAAGACAAAGGAGATAATTGTGGACGATAGGAAATAGAGGACAGAGCATGCCCCCATTCTCAACTGGGCTGAAGTGGAGCAGGTTGAAAGCTTCAAGTTCGTTGGCTTCCACATCACCAACAAACTAACATGGTCCAAGCACACCATGACAGTCGTGAAGATGGCATGACAAAACCTATTCCCCCTCAGGAGACTGAAAAGATTTAGCATGGGTCCTCAGATTCTCAGAAGGTTTTACAGCTGCACCATTGAGAGCATCCTGACGGGTTGCATCACTACCTGGTATGGCAACTGCTCGGCCTCCGTATGCACTACAGAGGGTAGTGCATACGGCCCAGTACATCACCGGGACCAAGCTTCCTGCCATCCAGGACCTCTGTACACGGCAGTGTCAGAGGAAGGCCCCAAAAATTGTCAAATACTCCAGCCACCAGTGTCATAGACTGTTCTGTCTGCTACCGCATGGCAAGCTGTACCAGAGCGCCAAATATATGTCCAAGAGGCTTCTAAACAGCTTCTACCCCATAAGACTCCTGAACAGCTAAACAAATGGCTACCCAGACTAATTATTTGTTATCCTTAACTCATACATTCTTTGTTGTTGGTATTTTCTTAAAACTGCATTTTTGGTTAAGGGCTTGTAAATAAGTCCCACACCTGTTGTATTCGCTCATGTGACATATACAATTTTGATCAAATTTGATTTGACAAATCTCTTAGCGATCATTACGATAAGTAGCCTATTTTAGATAAATGTGAAGTTTGAAATGAAATGTTTGTTAACATGGGTGATTGTTAATAGGACAATTGATAGCTACAACCATTAAGCTAGTAGTAGTTTAAAGGATAATAAAAAAAAACTATTGCACATTGTTATGAAGTTATTGCTCCAGATGGACTTTTGTCCATATCACACAGCTGTAGTAACTAACCGTAGACACTTGATTCCCAGGGAACAGTCACATAGCTCCTTGGCGTGGTGCAGACAGACGAGATGCTCTGGGCTGCAGGGACACGTCAGAGCTGACAGGAAACAGGTGGTCTTACACTTCTGACACTGCCGTTCGTCATCAGGGACCAGCTCAAACACCTCCTGCTCCGAGGACAGCACACCCTGCAGACAGAGGGAAAATCGCAACCAGAAAACAATCCACTTCAACTAGACTGGAAGGACGAATGTGAAATTACAGAATTGATTCACTTTTGGGGTGATAGGAAATCATTTGAAACATTTCTTTGGGATTGTGCGATGTCAACATATTGTTAGATAGTGTATCATCATAAGCTGTGGCATGTTGTCCATGATGAACATGTTTATATATCCAATGATTAATGATTGGATATATAAACATGTTCATCATGGACAACATGCCACAGCTTATGATGATACACTAACAATATGTTGTCCAAGTAAGCCCCGCTTGCATTACTTCACCCTCTCTGTCCTGGCCCTCCTGTCAAGTTCTCCTAAAGTGACAAATTGTTTATATAGAAATCACCCTGGGCCCTGTCCCTCACCATCTCCTGCAAGGCCTGTCTGAGCCGTGTCTCTTCCTCCATCATCTCTCCCATCTCTCTGAAGACTGCAGCAGCCAGCTCCACATCCAGGCTCTCGGGGTCGGCAGCCATCTTGCACAGCAGCTCCTCGTGGGAGAAGACACAGTAGCGGTGGAGCCGCCGGTAGTAGGCCACACACTGACGACCCATCGGGAGCTTGAAGGGAATGGACACACAGAGACAGTCAAAAGTCTAATCGATTCCTTGGATCTTTTCTCCTCAAAACATCAAGGAGAAGCAAAAAAAGCAATGGAACGGGAATATCTAAGATGATTGATTCACCAAGACAGACAGTAAGAAGGGTATAAAATATTTTACGAAATGATTTTAAGCTCCCAACTAGGCTTGGGCGGTATACCGGGGCATTTGGAAATAGCCACGGGATGGTTTTCCAATACCGTCAATAGCGTTGAAACTACTTATTTGATGTTTTTTTTAATTAATTTGTATATCTGTTGCTACTCAAGTAAATACCTGCAGTCAACTTGTGCAATATGTTTGGAGATAAAGATTGCGATCTTCCATTTCACCAGTAACATAAGCTTCATAATGAAAAATTAGCGGTAGTCCTCAGTCACGTTGTTTTTGTTTACAAGCACAGAACTACCGAGACCACAGCCTTGTGAGTCACTCACAGTTGTGCAGCATGCGCCAGGTGATCTAGTTACAGTATGGAATTCACAACTAAATATTTGCCAGCAAGATATCTTATAACTAAGTAACTGTCTAAAATGTGGTAAATGCTCTGAAGTTCTGCATTTGGTTTGCTAATTAAGTAGTTAGTTAGCTAAATGGTTAGCTTCTTCCAAAATCAAGCATTCAGATAATCCCCTTCTGGATCCAAAGCCTTGCTGTCTAATATTTGTTTTGTGCGTGCAGCATTGGAGTTACTTGTATAGTTTAGGTCAGTGACTAAAATATTCGCAATGCGCTTGTTAGCATTTAGTTAGCATTCACTATGGGATTTTACATGTTCTTGTTAGCACTGTTAACCTTTAGATTACAGATTATCAATTGGGTTTGAAAACAGTGCCGGTATTACCGAATATTCCGTTATGGCACAAAATCGGTATGAAGGTATGATAATCTTGATATACCGCCCGAACCTACTCCAAATTTCAATTAAACATTCTGGTAATATGTGTTTACACGCAAACACTTGCTAAAACTTTAAACTCACCCAGTCTGCGGTACAGAAGTTGACAGCTTCAGCAAAGTTGTATCCCTGGTTGAAACCACTGTGGTAGGCTCTGGGAAAGGTCACCACAAACTCCCCCGCACACTGGTTGGTGCGGAAAACCTAAGTGGCACAAACACACACCAGTAAAAGACAAGATGCAGAATTGGTCTTGTAAAAACAGCTGTGGAAAAAGTACCCAATTGTCATACTTGAGTAAAAGTAAAGATGCCTTACTAGAAAATGACTCAAGCAAAAGTCACCCAGTAAAATACTACTTGAGTAAAAGTCTAAAAGTAAAAATTATTTAAATTTGCTTATATTACGCAAACCATATGGCAGTTCTCTTTTTTTCAATTTATGGATAGCCAGGGGCACACTCAAACACTCTGACATCATTTACAAATGAAGCATGTGTTTAGTGAGTCCGTCAGATCAGAGGCAATAGGGTAAACCAGGGATGTTTTCTTGATAAATTTGTGAATTGGACAATTTTCCTGTCCTGCTAAGCATTCAAAATGTAACGGGAACTTTTGGGTGTCAGGCAAAATGTCTGGCGAATGTAGTTAAGTAAAGGTTGTCCAAAATATAAAACAGTAAAGTTCAGTATCGATACCCCAAAAAACTACTCAAGCAGTACTTTAAAGTATTTTTACTTAAGTACTTCACACCATTGCGTAAAAGAGGCCAGGGGCCGTATGTATCAAGCGTCTCAGAGGCGGAGTTCTGATCGAGGGTCAGATCTCGACCCTTGAGATATATAAACTTATTCATTGTGATCCAACAGGAAAAACTGTTCCTATATCAGCACTCCTCCTATGAAACAGTTGATACATACAGCTACTGATGGAAACGCAAACTACATACGGGCACTCCGTGCTCCATGAGGACGTTGGGATTCATGATGGTGACAAGCTGGTGCAACAGGTCAGGCTGAGAGTCAAACAGCTCTGGGGCCAGCTTCTTCATCACTGACTCCAGCTGCTCTGCCGCGTGGGCCGGGACACCATACCAAGTCTTAGGCTCCCCCCTGGAGAGACAGGCAGAGAGAGAGAAGATGGTTAACCAATCAGACAAATGAAGATAGGGAGAACAATTGTATCTACGACCCATTGCAATGTAATGGGAATTTTAATGTTGGTGCTTTTCTTATAACACATTTCTGTGTTCTATTACAATCTTCGGCAAAATCATTCACAAGGAGATTCCTGCAAAAATATTATTTGAAGATTAAATAGAGGGCTGTTATAAGCCAATGTTTGTGTTCATTCAAGTGACTGTACAAATCCTCACTTATCAGTAGCTGCAATTTGGCAGTACGCCCAGATGTTGTTTTGAGAACGAACAAAAGTTCTGTTTCAAGGTTTCAGAGAGGAGAGGAGAAGCCTCGTGAGGTGTTGGTCTGTCATGTTATGAAACAGTATTGGT
Source organism: Oncorhynchus masou masou (assembly GCF_036934945.1). NCBI lineage: Eukaryota > Metazoa > Chordata > Actinopteri > Salmoniformes > Salmonidae > Oncorhynchus > Oncorhynchus masou. The sequence goes on from NC_088238.1 coordinate 35,586,081, forward strand.
CAGTCACATGAATGAAACAAATGGTAATGATTAATTAATTATGCTAAATCATGCAAATATAACTTGTCTGTGTATAGCCATATATAAGACAACTGCTGGGAATGGTCCAGGGAGAGCTCCTGATTGACATGTGTACTATGGTGTATTGAGAGTTGGAACCTCTCCAGCGCGCTGACAATAAACAAAGATTAATTTAAGATTTACTTTCCCTGTGTAAGAATTTTTCCATAACAGCAACATTGTATACGGTTTACATTGTTTTGTGAATTTGTCTGTCTCTTCCCACTGAGGACTTAAAAAAACATGTTATCTGTGTCCTTTGAACAAAAAAATATAGTATTACTAAATACTTGGGTAAGGGGCTGATTTAGGACAAGAAATTCATGTTTGTTACTTTACCAGTGCAGGAAGTTGATGGAGTAGCTCCAGTGGTCCTCGATGTGCCAGCAGAAGGAGGAGAAGCACATGCCCACATAGAGCCAGGGCACCTTCATGCCAGAGATATCCACGTTTATGTGGGTAAGGACCGACTGCTCCAGGACTGGCATGTTATTCAGGTTCCAGCCTGAATTGGCATACTCCTACAGAAGAACAAGACAGAGGTGATCAAAGTTACTTATTGATCGTAAATCATAAAAGCAAGCCGTTAAGGGCGTGGATTTCATACTGGGGCTCAAAATTAATCTTTCAACGATTCCTTGTGTCCTTTCCTCTCTCTAGTCCATAAAAGGCATTAGAGGAGAAGGTCCGAATGTAGGAACAGATCTTCACCTCCAATGCGTTTTGAAAAGGTGGCGAAAGACTAACGAGACAGAGTCGAGGTCATTTGTCCCAGTTGGTGCATAGTTACCTCTTCGTCTCCCAGTAGCCGTCTCTTGCCATCCCTAACGGGGAAGCCGCTGCCCACCTCCTTAGAGCTGATGTCAGCTCCGTACTCCACAATGACATCCTCCTCGATGGAGCTCACCAGACGCCAGAACTCCTTCTCCACTAGCTCTGTAGGCACCATCTGGGGGTGCAGAGAAAGGAGAACACACACATGCATTGTTTAAATGTGATTGCGCATTAGTGGGAGAGAAAGGTTAGGTGATCAACTTCAAACAGCATGAAGGACGAAAAAAAAAAAGATAGATCACCCCGAAAAAGTGTGTTGAATACGTCGGACTTGATTTTGAGATGGACCTAGCCAGAACATACAGTGGGGCAAAAAAAGTATTTAGTCAGCCACCAATTGTGCAAGTTCTCCCACTTAAAAAGATGAGGCCTGTAATTTTCATCATAGGGTACACTTCAACTATGACAGACAAAATGAGAAAAAAAATTCCTGAAAATTACATTGTAGGATTTTATATGAATTTATTTGCAAATTATGGTGGAAAATACGTATTTGGTCACCTACAAACAAGCAAGATTTCTGGCTCTCACAGACCTGTAACTTCTTTAAGAGGCTCCCCTGTCCTCCACTCGTTACCTGTATTAATGGCACCTGTTTGAACTTGTTATCAGTATAAAAGACACCTGTCCACAACCTCAAAGAGTCACACTCCAAACTCCACTATGGCAAAGACCAAAGAGCTGTCAAAGGACACCAGAAACAAAATTGTAGACCTGCACCAGGCTGGGAAGACTGAATCTGCAGTAGGTAAGCATCTTGGTTTGAAGAAATCAACTGTGGGAGCAATTATTAGGAAATGGAAGACATACAAGACAACTGACAATCTCCCTCGATCTGGGGCTCCACGCAAGATCTCACCCCGTGGGGTCAAAATGATCACAAGAACGGTGAGCAAAAATCCCAGAACCACACGGGGGGATCTAGTGAATGACCTGCAGAGAGCTGGGACCAAAGTAACAAAGCCTACCATCAGTAACACACTACGCCACCAGGGACTCAAATCCTGCAGTGCCAGACGTGTCCCCCTGCTTAAGCCAGTACATGTCCAGGCCCGTCTGAAGTTTGCTAGAGAGCATTTGGATGATCCAGAAGAAGATTGGGAGAATGTCATATGAAACCAAAATATAACTTTTTGGTAAAAACTCAACTCGTCGTGTTTGGAGGACAAAGAATGCTGAGTTGCATCCAAAGAACACCATACCTACTGTGAAGCACGGGGATGCAAACATCATGCTTTGGGGCAGTTTTTCTGCAAAGGGACCAGGACGACTGATCCGTGTAAAGGAAAGAATGAATGGGGCCATGTATTGTGAGATTTTGAGTGAAAACCTCCTTCCATCAGCAAGGGCATTGAAGATGACACGTGGCTGGGTTTTTCAGCATGACAATGATCCCAAACACACCGCCCGGGCAACAAAGGAGTGGCTTCGTAAGAAGCATTTCAAGGTCCTGGAGTGGCCTAGCCAGTCTCCAGATCTCAACCCCATAGAAAATCTTTGGAGGGAGTTGAAAGTCCGTGTTGCCCAGCAACAGCCCCAAAACATCACTGCTCTAGAGGAGATCTGCATGGAGGAATGGGCCAAAATACCAGCAACAGTGTGTGAAAACCTTGTGAAGACAGAAAACGTTTGACCTCTGTCATTGCCAACAAAGGGTATATAACAAAGTATTGAGATAAACTTTTGTTATTGACCCAATACTTATTTTCCACCATAATTTGCAAATAAATTCATAAAAAAATCCTACAATATGATTTTCTGGATTTTTTCTCTCTCATTTTGTCTGTCAGCCTCAGTGTACCTATGCTGAAAAGTACAGGCCTCTCATCTTTTTAAGTGGGAGAACTTGCACAATTGGTGGCTGACTAAATAATTTTTTGCCCCACTGTATGTATTTTTGCCTATTACTCAAGGTGACCGTTTGATTTTGATACGTACGTGCACAGGCATGTTGAAGTAGTCTGACTTGAAGTGGTCAGCCATCTCTCCAAAGCTCTGGAGGGTGTACTCCCTCACGGCTTGCTCAAAGCCAAACGCCTCCCGCGGCTTACTGCACTCCTGTAGGGTGAAAATCAAAAAATATTTTATATGAGATTCTTCAAAGCAGACACCACTTGCCTTGACAATTTTACACTGTTGGCATTCTCTCAACCAGCTTCACCTGGAATGCTTTTCCAGTTTTGAAGGAGTTCCCACATATGCTCTAATTGGCTGAATTTCCTTCAGTCTGCGGTCCAACTCAATTGGGTTGAGGTTGGGTGATTGGGGAGGCCAAGGTCACCTGATGCAGCACTCCATCACAGCACTCCGCCCTTACACAGCCTGGAGGTTTTTGGTCATCGGCCTGTTGAAAACAAATGATAGTCCCACTAAGCGCAAAGCAGATGGGATGGAATATTGCTGCAGAATGATGTGGTAGCCATGCTGGTTAAATGGGGAACCACACATGCGGAGATCATCCTCTCACCTACTCTGCGTCTGAAAGACACGGCGGTTGGAACCACCATTCTCAAATTTGGACAAAGACAGATTTCCACCGGTCGATTGTCCATTGCTCGTATTTCTTGTCCCAAGCAAGTCTCTTCTTCTTATTGGTGTCCTTTAGTAGTAGTTTCTTTGTAGCAATTCGACCCTGAAGGACTGATTCACGCAGCCCCCTCAGAAAAGTTGATGTTGAGATGTCTGTTACTTGAACTCAGAAGCATTTATTCGGGCTGAATTTTCTGAGGCTGGTACCTCTAATGAACTTGTCCTCTGCAGCAGAGGTAAGTCCGGGTCTTCCTTTCCTGTGGCGGTCCTCGTGAGAGCCAATTTCATCATAGTGCTTGGTTTTTGCGACTACACTTGAAGTTCTTGACATTTTCCGTATTGACTGACCTCCATGTCTTAAAGTAATGATGGACTGTCGTTTCTCTTTGCTTATTAGAGATGTTCTTGCCATAATATGGACTTGGTCTTTTACCAAATAGGGCTCTCTTCTGTATACCCCCCTACCTTGTCACAATTTCTGATTGGCTCAAATGCATTGAGGAAAGAAATCCCACAAATTAACCAGGCACACCTGTTAATTGAAATGCATTCCAGGTGACTACCTCAAGAAGCTGGGTGAGAGAATGCCAAGAGTGTACAAAGCTGTCATCAAGGCAAAGGGTGGCTATTTGAAGAAGCTCAAATATATGCTGATTTGTTTAACACTTTTTTGGTTACTACTATTCCATATGTGTTTTTTCCTAGTTCCGATGTCTTCAGTAAATATTCTACAATGTAGAAATTGTAAAAATAAAGAAAAACCCTTGAATGAGTAGGGGTGTCAAACTTGACCGGTTCTGTATATCATCACAGCTTAACAAACACTACAACCTATTCATACGGAGCCAAAATTATAACACGTGGTAGGCAGGTGTGAACTGTATGTATTTATGCACTATATGTGATGATGTTGTGCTATTTGAGATACATTTTCCGAAAGCAATACAAGAAATAAATTATTATAATTCACAACTTCTGCAAAAATCTTCCATTGAAATAGAATACATGCATGACGAGCATGAAAATTAAAGTTAACTGTCGTGGGTTTCTTAAGTGAGAAATCAGCTTCGGCTTGGGTAGTGGCAGGGTCACCAGAGTTCCATACCTCAGCAACACATTTGGGGCATCGCCAATCCCCCTTAGGGACATCTTGTAGGGGCGGAATCAGACAGAAGGTGTGGTAGCTGTCATCACAGCCGTCACACAGCAGGAGACGGTCCTCCTCGTCACCCCGCCCACACATCAGGCACATGTACAGGTCAATCTGGGGTATCTATAACAGGAAATACAGAATAATAATAAATCAAATGATTACGTTCAAAAAGTGGTCCATGAAACAAAAAATATATTTTGAGCTGTTGTCCACTAGTGATTCATTTGTTTCTAAGCACTCTAGTGAGTTAGAACAGGACAACACAGACAGTAAAGAAATGTTAAAATCAACTCATACTTACAAAAAAATCTAGATTTATTATAGAATATTAGACCGACACAAATGAGGAAGTTAACTGGTGATACTCACAAAGTTGACCTCCAGGGTTTCTTTGCGTGGTCGCATCTTAATGGTGAAGGCCTGGGCCTTCAGGTGACGCTGCTTCTTATTGAACCCATCGTCTTCTCATGTAACATAAGAGAACAGAATTGCTCCAATACTGAGCTGAGGGAATTGACATTCCACAACTTGCATTTTCCCCAAAAATACACAAAGAACAGTGCACACTAATTATGCTCCAAAACATTTAATGGGTATAGCAACCAACATTTCGGCACAAAGTGCATTCTTCAGGGTTAAATGGCAAATGCTTGAACCAGGTTAAGTAGACAAACAGTGCAATTAGTTCAGCTAATGAACACAGTGAGGAGAGTATCATTGTAATTAAGAAAATGAGGGACAAAAAATTGGAACTGTTAAAAAAACTAAGATTATACAGCGTGTCAAGATGTAAATAATTGTCCCATGTATTCAACATCTTATGCCAACACGATCAGATATAATTTAAAATCTTGGTCAACCGAGAGTTGTCTTTTCTTTCAAACTTTTTAAACGGTGTATTTTTACAAGTATAGACACCCTGTGTTTGAATGAAATCCACATATGCACTGAACCTCTCTGGTGCTTTGAGTACTGTTGAAATAATGTAGATACAAACAACTCAAAAGGGAACCCGATGTCCACGCTGTGTTAAAATCACTCTCTCCCTCTCCCAGCAGGCACTACAGCACAGCAAGTGTTCATAGTGCTGTCCGCACTGAAGCTGCAACATAAGTACAGTCAATTTTATTTTTTCTTACTTGTCTCTGAGAAGTTCTGTTACCGAAATTGTTTAGGAAAACCATTCCTTCCCTATTCTATCAACCCTTTCTCTCTTTACGTGAAATATGTGTGCAATGCATCCACATGACCAATAGGGTCTGACCTACAGACAACCATTTTATTGATGTGATTATGGTAATAACAAATGCCCGGCATTATAACAGCAAAATGGATGCGGAGGACATGAAAAAGAAACTTGGGAACATGGGAATGCCAAACAGGTGCCGTTAGATTACAATATAATTGTTCTGCCCATTTGGAACAATGTAAACATTAAATAAATGAAGTAATACCAGAGTCTGCTTTAAAACCTTTAATACAGCATAGCAAATATTAAAAACAGACGAATTTGTGAAATTGCTTTACACAACGCAAAATGTTGGGTGAGGCTTGGTGCTCACATAAATCAGAGAAGGATATTATAAACAAACATTCAAACAGGCAACAAAAGCAGGATCTGTCTTACTTCTGTTGGTAGATATATATATGGATTATTTATAAATTAAGGCACGCTTAACAGTTAGGCTATTGAGTATAGGCCCAATTAAGTTGGGGTTTCCTCTCGCCTCAATTTTCTAAGTCAATTAAGGCACGGGTTGTTTCCTCATCGCCTCACTCTGCCGCTGTCTCTGCCGCATAGTTCTCAACACCAATATGCTGGTTAACTTTGCTATAATGCACATAGCAACATACAGGGAATGGCGCCATTTCAACGCTGCACTTTAAAAAAAAAAAATTTATTTCACCTTTATTTAACCAGGTAGGCTAGTTGAGAACAATTTCTCATTTGCAACTGCGACCTGGCCAAGATAAAGCTTAGCAGTGTGAACAGACAACACAGAGTTACACATGGAGTAAACAATTAGCAAGTCAATAACACTGTACAAAAAAAGGGGAGTCTATATACATTGTGTGCAAAAGGCATGAGGAGGTAGGCGAATAATTACAATTTTGCAAATTAGCACTGGAGTGATAAATGATCAGATGGTCATGTACAGGTAGAGATATTGGTGTGCAAAAGAGCAGAAAAGTAAATAAATAAAAACAGTATGGGGATGAGGTAGGTGAAAATGGGTGGGCTATTTACCAATAGAATATGTACAGCTGCAGCGATCGGTTAGCTGCTCAGATAGCACAAGTTTGAAGTTGGTGAGGGAGATAAAAGTCTCCAACTTCAGGGATTTTTGCAATTCGTTCCAGTCACAGGCAGCAGAGTACTGGAACGAAAGGCGGCCAAATGAGGTGTTGGCTTTAGGGATGATCAGTGAGATACACCTGCTGGAGCGTGTGCTACGGATGGGTGTTGCCATCGTGACCAGTGAACTGAGATAAGGCGGAGCTTTACCTAGCATGGACTTGTAGATGACCTGGAGCAAGTGGGTCTGGCGACGAATATGTAGCGAGGGCCAGCCGACTAGAGCATACAAGTCGCAGTGGTGGGTGGTATAAGGTGCTTTAGTGACAAAACGGATGGCACTGTGATAAACTGCATCCAGTTTGCTGAGTAGAGTGTTGGAGGCAATTTTGTAGATGACATCGCCGAAGTCGAGGATCGGTAGGATAGTCAGTTTTACTAGGGTAAGTTTGGCGGCGTGAGTGAAGGAGGCTTTGTTGCGGAATAGAAAGATGAATCTTGATTTGATTTTCGATTGGAGATGTTTGATATGAGTCTGGAAGGAGAGTTTACAGTCTAGCCAGACACCTAGGTACTTATAGGTGTCCACATATTCAAGGTCGGAACCATCCAGGGTGGTGATGCTCGTCGGGCATGCGGGTGCAGGCAGCGAGCGGTTGAAAAGCATGCATTTGGTTTTACTAGCGTTTAAGAGCAGTTGGAGGCCGCGGAAGGAGTGTTGTATGGCATTGAAGCTCGTTTGGAGGTTAGATAGCACAGTGTCCAAGGACGGGCCGGAAGTATATAGAATGGTGTCGTCTGCGTAGAGGTGGATCAGGGAATCGCCCGCAGCAAGAGCAGCATCATTGATATATACAGAGAAAAGAGTCGGCCCGAGAATTGAACCCTGTGGCATCCCCATAGAGACTGCCAGAGGACCGGACAGCATGCCCTCCGATTTGAAGATTGTTTCAGAACTGTTCGGTGACCACTATCCATTATGGGAAAAAAATATTACTTTATGATAAATGTCTCTGTTAGTGTTGCACCATTATTCTTACATAATATAACCATTTACAATTTCAGTACCACGTCTTAGAGTGATGGACCGTGAGATCCCTGAAGGCCTCTGCAATGGATTAGTCCACTGAGACATATGAATCAAACAGGTGTTTGGTGCACCATAAAAAATATATATAAATTTGCGACTCCTCGACAAAAGAAATCTCAGTTAAACAAGTCTATTGGCCAAACAATTGACTAAAAATACACTAGAGACAGTGCCTTCGGAAAGTATTCAGACGCCTTGACTTTATCACATTTCAGCCTTTTCTAAAATGTATTAAATAAAAACTCATTGATCTACACACAATACCCCATAATAAAAAAGAGAAAGAGGTTTTGGAATGACTATATTTATAAAAAAATATATATATAAAAAAACGTATTTATATAAGTATTCAGACCCTTTGCTATGAGACTTGAAATTGAGCTCAGGTGCATCCTGTTTCCACTGATCATGCTTGAGATGTTTCTACAACTTGACTGGAGTTCCCCTGCGGTAAATTAAATTGGACATGATTTGGAAAGGCACACACCTGTCTATATAAAAAGGTCCCACAGTTGACAGTGCATGTCAGAGAAAAAAACCAAGCCATGAGGTCGAAAGAATTGCCCGTAGAGCTCTGAGACATGATTGTGTCAAGGCACAGATCTGGGGAAAGGTACCAAAACATTTCTGCAGCATTGAAGGTCCCCAAGAACACAGTGGCCTCCATCATTCTTAAATGGAAGAAGTTTGGAACCACCAAGACTCCTCCTAGAGCTGGCCACACTGAGCAATCAGGGGAGAATGGCCTTGGTCAAGGAGGTAACCAAGAACCCAATGGTCAATGACAGAGCTCCAGAGTTCTGTGGAGATGGGAGAACCTTCCAGAAGGACAACCATCTCTGCAGCACTCCACCAATCAGGCCTTTATGGAGTGGCCAGACAGAAGCCACCTGACAGCCCGCTTGGAGTTTGCCAAAAGGCACCTAAAGACTCTCAGATCATGAGAAACAAGATTCTCTTGTCTAATGAAAACAAGATTGAAGTCCTTGGCCTGAATGCCAAGCATCACGTCTGGAGGAAACCTGGATCCATCAGGATAAAGGCTAAGTACAGAGTTTCTTTAAAACCTGCTCCAAAGAGCTCAAGACCTCAGACTGGGGCGAAGGATCACCTTCCAACAGGACAACGACCCTAAGCACACAGCCAAGACAATGCAGGAGTGGCTTTAGGACAAGTCTCTGAATGTCCTTAACCTGTCTAGGACTGGGGTTCAGCTAGCGGAGTGCAGTGCACCAAATTCAAAACAACAAAAATCACATAATGACAATTCCTCAAGCATACAAGTATTTTACACCATTTTAAAGATAGAATTCTCGTTAATCCAGCCACAGTGTCTGATTTCAAAAATAATTTACAGTGAAAGCACCACAAACTATTATGTTTGGTCACCACCAAGCCACAGCCATTATTCCAGCCAAAGAGAGGAGTCACAAAAAGCAGAAATAGAGAAAAAAATTCATCACTAACCTTTGATGATCTCCATCAGACACTCCTAGGACTTCAAGTTACACAATACATGTATGTTTTGTTTGATAAAGTTCATATTTATATCCAAAAATCTCAGTTTACATTGGCGCGTTACGCTCAGTAGTTCTAAAACATGCAGTGATTGTGCAGAGAGCCACATCAATTTACAGAAATACTCATAATAAACATTGATTAAGATACAACTATTATACATGGAACTTTTGATAAACTTCTCCTTAATGCACCCGCTGTGTTAGATTTCAAAAAAACTTTACGGAGAAATCAAACCATGCAATAATCTGAGTACAGCCTTTAGACAACAAAGCAGCCAAAAATATACCCGCCATATTGGGCAGTCAACATTAGTCAGAAATAGCATTTTAAATAGTCACTTGCCTTTGATGATCTTCATCAGAATGCACTACCAGGAATCCCAGTTCCACCATAAATGTTTGATATGTTCGATAATGTCCATCAGTTACATCCAAATATCTTCTTTTGTTAGGGCGTTTGGTAAACAAATTCAAAAGCACGTTCAGGTCGCACCGAACGTAGGATGAAAAGTTAAAAAAGTTCCGTTACAGCCCGTAGAAACATGCCAACCTAAGTATGGAATCAATCTTTAGGATGTTTTTAACATAAAACGTCATTAATGTTCCAACCGGACAATTCCGTTGTCTGTACAAATGAAGTGGAACGTTGCTACCTTTCACATGATCGCGCCAGACCGAGGCTGTGGCACCAGACCACTCACTCAGAGCCCTTATGAGCCCCTCCTTCAGAGTAGAATCCTCAAAACAGGTTCTAAATACTGTTGACATCTAGGGGAAATCTTGGGAAGTGAAACATAACTAATATCACCCTGTATCTTCAATGGGGGCTGAGTTGAAAAACTACAAACCTCAGATTTCCCACTTCCTGGTTGGATTTTTCTCAGGTTTTTGCCTGCCATATGAGTTCTGTTATACTCACATACATCATTCAAACAGTTTTAGAAACTTCAGAGTGTTTTCTATCCAAGTGTACTAATTACATGCATATTCCAGGTTTTACAGCTGAGTAGCAGGCAGCTTAATTTGGGCACGTTTTTCATCGAAGCTACCCATTACCCGAAATAAGTTTAATAGCCAAGGGAGAGCCCGGACTTGAACCCGATCAAACAGCTGTGCAGCAACTCTCCCCATCCAACCTGACAGAGCTTAAGAGGATCTGCAGAGAAGAATGGGAGAAACTCCCCAAATCCAGATGTGCAAAGCTTGTAACATCATTCTCAAGAATGATTTCAATTTCTAAACCTGGTTTGGCTTTGTCATTATGGGATATTGTGTGTAGATTGATGAGGGGGGAAAAACAAATGAATCAATGTTAGAATAAGGCTGTAACGTAACAAAAATGTGGAAAAAGTCGAGGGGTCCGTACACTTTCCGAAGGCATGCAAGGATGTATGTATGCACGCACGAACGAACGCATGCATGCATGTATGTATGTACATAAACTCAGCAAAAAAATAAAACATCACTTTTTCAGGGCCCTGTCTATCAAACATAATTCAAAAATCCAAATAACTTCATAGATCTTCAATATGAAGGGTTTAACAAATCACTAGTTAACTACACATGGTTGATGATATGACTAGTTTATCACGCTTGTCCTGCGTTGCATATAATCGATGCGGTGCCTGTTAATTTATCATTGAATCATAGCCTACTTCGCCAAACGGGTGATTTAACAAGCACATTCGTGTAAAAAGCACCATCCTTGCACCAATGTGTACCAAACCATAAACTGCTTTCTTAAGGTCAATACAAAAGTAAATATTTTTAAACCTGCATATTTAGTTAATATTGCCTGTTAACATGCATTTCTTTTAACTAGGGAAATTGTGTCACTTCTCTTGCGTTGTGTCACTTCTCTTGCGTTCATTGCACGCAACAGTTTGGGCCGCCTGGCTTGTTGTGAACTAATTTGCCAGAATTTTACTTAATTATGACGTAACATTGAAGGTTGTGCAATGTAACAGGAATATTTAGACTTATGGATGCCACCCGTTAGATAAAATACGGAACGGTTCCGTATTTCACTGAAAGAATAAACGTTATCTTTTCGAAATGATAGGTCATTAATATGGTCAAATCCGGAAACTAAGGCTCGTATTTCTGTTTGTTATTATGTTATAATTAACTTCTCTAGGGTAGGGGGCAGCATTAGGAATTTTGGATGAAAAGCATTCCTAAATTAAACGGCCTGCTACTCGGGCTCAGAAGATATATATATATATATCTATCTCTCTCACTGGTAGATTTGGATAGAACACACTAAAGTTTCCAAACCTGTTAAAATAATGTCTAAGTATAACAGAACTGATTTGGCAGGCGAAAACCTGAGAAAATCCATTCAGGAAGTATTTTGTTTTTTGTTCTCTACTCAATGCCATTACAGTATCCATTGACTTAGGACTCAATGTGCAGTCCCTATGCCTTCCACTAGATGTTAACAATCGTTAGAAATTGTTTCAGGCTTGTATTCTTATGAGGGAGTAAGACCAGTCTGAATGAGTGGACCCTGACATGTCACAGAGCTTTTTCCATGCGCAATCCCAGAGAGTGCATTTCTTGTTTACCTTTTATATTGACGACGTTATTGTCCGGTTGAAATATTATAGATCTGAGCTAAAAAACAAACCGGAGGATTGAATATAAACATCGTTTGACATGTTTATGAATTTTACGAATACAATTTAGATTTTTTGGGATGCCTGTTTTGACTGCGTTTGAGCCTGTGGATTACTGAAGAAAACACGCAAGCAAAACTGAGGTTTTTGGATATAAAGACACTATCGAACAAAAGGAACATTTATTGAGTAAATTAATGTCTTCTGTGCGCAACCATATGGAGATCAACAAAAAGGTAAGGGATTAATTTTATCTCTATTTCTGAGTTTTGTAACGCTTCTGCTTGGCTGGTTACTGTTTGTCAACTGGGCTATGTTCTCAAATAATCTTAAAGTATGCTGTCGCTGTAAAGCATGTTTTAAATCTGACACCGTGGTTGGATTTACAAGAAGTTCATCTTTAACCCTATGTAAAATCTGTTTTGTTTTCTGAATTTTTATGAGTATTTCTGTATTTGAATTTGGCGCTCTGCAATCTCACTGGATGTTGACTAGATTACCCTAGAGAGGTTAAGTAATGATTTGATATTTGATAGAACAGTCTGATTGAGTGGTGGTAGGCAGCAGCAGGCTCGTAAGCATTCATTCAAACAGCATTGAGCTGTTTATGACTTCAAGCCTATCAACTCCTGAGCTAGTTAGCGGGGTGTGCGCTAATAGCGTTTCAAACGGTGACGTCACTTGATCTGAGACCTTGAAGTAGTTGTTCGCCTTGCTTTGCAAAGGCCGCGGCTTTTCTGGAACAATGTGTAACGATGCTTCGAGGGTAGCTGTTGTCCGTGAGTTCCCGTTTCGAGCCCAGGTAGGGGCAAGGAGAGGAACGGAAGCTATACTGTTACACTGGCAATACTAAAGTGCCTATAAGAACATCTAATAGTCAAAGGTAAATGAAATACAAATGGTAGAGAGAGAAATAGTCCTACAATAACTACAACCTAAAACATCTTACCTGGGAATATTGAAGACTCATTTTAAAGGGAACCACCAGCTTTCGTATGTTCTCATGTTCTGAGCGAGGAACTTAAACATTAGCTTTCTTACATGGCACATAATGCACTTTTACGTTCTACTCCAACACTTTGTTTTTTCATTATTTAAACATGTTTGATTATTTATTTGAGGCTAAATTGATTTTATTGATGTATTATATTAACTAAAAGTGTTCATTCAGTATTATTGTAATTGTCATTAATGCAAATAATAATTATTATTATAATAATTATATATAATAATAACAATAATATAAAAAAAAAATTTTTTTAATTGGCCGATTGAATCGGTATCGGCTTTTTTGGTCCTCCAATAATCGGTATTGGCGTTGAAAAATCATAATCGGTCGACCTCTAGCATGTACAGTTGAATTCAGAAGTTTACATACACCTGCCATCCTGTATGTGTGTTGTTCAGATTTACCGATCCTGTACAGGTGTTGCACATGGTCTGCCACTGCGAGGACGATCAGCTGTCCGTCCTGTCTCCCTATAGCGCTGTCATAAGAAGGGCTATATAAATACATTTGATCTTAGGTGTCTCACAGTACGTGCATTGCAATCTATAGCCCTGGCCACATCTACAGTCCTCATGCCCCCTTGCAGCATGCCTAAGGCACGTTCACACAGATGAGCAAGGACCCTGGGCATCTTTATTTTTTTCCCCCCCAGAGTCAGTAGAAAGGTCTCTCTAGTGTCCTAAGTCTCCATAACTGTGACCTTAATCGTTAATTGTTTATGGTTCATTGAACAAGCATGAGAAACAGTGTTTAACCTTTTTGGGATAAGGGGCAGCATTTTCACTTTTGGATGAATAGCATGCCCAGAGTGAACTGCCTCCTACTCTGTCCCAGATGCTAATATACCGTAATTTCCGGACTATAAGCCGCTACTTTATTCCCACACTTTGAACCTTGCGGTTTATACAATGACGCGGCTGATTTTTCCCGCTTTCACAAGATTCATGCCGCCAAAAAACTGAGCACCGTCACATAATGTGACGTAAATCGAGCGAGCTCAAACTTCCCATCATTCTGATTACGGTAGTAATTTTGTCACCCTCATCATGGCAAAGACATGGAGAAATGCACATGATGCAGCTTTCAAGTTGAAGGCGATAAATCTGGCTGTTGGAAAAGGAAATAGAGCTGCTGCATGGGAGCTTGGCATTAATGAGTCGATGATAAGACGTTGGAAACAGCAGCGTGAGGAACTGACTCAGTGCAGAAAGACAACAAAGGCTTTCAGAGGGAAAAAAAGCAGATGGCCCAAAGTATTTGCAGCCACTCGACATCAGTGTAAATCGTGCATTTAAGGTGGCGCTCCTTGTTCAGTAGAAGGCTTGGATGACAAGTGGGGAGAAACCCTTCACTAAAACGGCCGCAGGCGAAGAGCATCTTATGGTCAAGCCTGCCAGTGGGTCCTGACAGTGTGGAGCATTGTCAAAAAATCCACTATCATCAACGGGTTTCGAAAGGCTGGACTGCTGCGTGTTGAAGGGGCAGCATGAGATTAGCGGGGTATTTGCCTCCGGATGAAAGTGACGAGAGCGACAATGAAAACGATCCAACATCGGATGAAGCAATTCTGAGGCTATTCAACTCCGACAGCGAAGGAGATGACTTCAGTGGTTTCAGTGCACAGGAGGAGAAAGATAGTGACCAATGACTTTCTTGGTAGGCTACCGTTTAAATTTTTGTTACAAGCCGTGTTTCGTTTAAAGGCTGTGTAAAGTTCATTTGTTTCAATGTACCGGTAGGCACCTGCAGCTTATAGACATGTGCGGCTTATTTATGTACAAAATACATATTTTTGAATAATTCAGTGGGTGCGGTTTATATTCAGGTGCGCTTAATAGTCCAGCAATTACGGTATGCATATTATTATTAGTATTGGATAGAAAACACTAGGTTTCTAAAACTAATTGAATGTCTGTGAGTATAACAGAACACATATGGCAGGCGAAAACATGAGAAAAATCCAACGAGGAAGTGGGACATCTGAGGTTTGTAGTTTTTCAAAGCTTGTCCTACCGAATACAGTATCTATGGAGTCAAGTTGCACTTCCTACAGCTTCCACCAGATGTCAACTGTCTTTGGAACCTGGTTTGAGGATTCTACTGTAAAGGAGAGGCACATGAGACCTGTTTGAGTCAGTGGTCTGGCAGAGTGTCTCAGGCTTGTGACACGCGCTCCCGACAGCTCTCTTTCCAGTGCATTTCTTCAGACATAGGAATTCTCTAGTTGGAACATTAGATGTTTTATGTTAAAAACATCCTAAAGATTGATTCCATACATCGTTTGACTTGTTTATACAACCTGTAACGGAACTTTTCGAGTTTTTGTCTGAAACGAAGTGCTCGCGCCTCATGAAGATGGATTACTGGGCTGAACACGCTAACAACAAGTCGCTATTTGGAGATAAATGATGGACTTTATGGAACAAAATCAGTCATTTATTGTCGAACTGGGATTCCTGGGAGTACCTTCTGATGAAGATCATCAAAGTGAACATTTATAGTATTATTTCTAACTTCTGTTGACTCCAAAATGGCGGATAATTCTCTGGCTGGATTGGGCTCTGAGCGCCGCTCTCAGATTATGCTTTTTCCGTAAAGTTTAAAAAAAATCTGACACAGCGGTTTCATTAAGGAGAAGTCTCTAATTGTGTGAATAACTCTTTTATCAATGTTTATTATGAGTATTTCTGCAAAATCACCGGATTCTTTGGAATCAAAACATTACAGCACGTAACGCGCCAATGTAAACTGAGATTTTTGGATATAAATATGCACATTATCGAACAAAACATACATGTATTGTGTAACATGATGTCCTATGAGTGTCATCTGATTAAGATCAAAGGTTAGTGATTAATTTAATCTATATTTCTGCTTTTTGGCTGAGTGTTATTTTAACTTGGCTATGACCTTATGTTATGCTTTCGCTGGAAGGCATTTTTTATATCAGATACGATGGGTAGATTAACAAGAAGTTTCTTTCATTTGCTTTATTGGACTGTGTGAAAGTTACATATTTCTAAAAAAATATATTTTGAATTTCAGCGAAATGTCTTTTCAGCGGAATGTTGTCGAGGGGTTCCGCCAGCGCTAGCAAGGTTAACACCCCCGGCCGTCCTACAATCTAAGCTAGATGCCCTCAATCTCACACAAATTATCACTGGACCTACCAGGTACAACCCTAAATCCGTAACCACGGGCACCCTCTTAGATATCATCCTGACCAACCTGCCCTCTAAATACACCTCTGCTGTCTTCAACCAGGACCAAAGCCATTACTGCCTCCTTGTCTGCGTCTGTAATGGGTCTGCGGCCAAACGACCACTCCTCATCACTGTCAAACGCTCCCTAAAACACTTCAGCGAGCATGCCTTTCTAATTGACCTGGCCCGGGTAACCTGGAAGGATATCGACCTTATTCCGTCAGTAGAGGATGCCTCTATTCTTTAAAAGTGCTTTCCTCACCATCTTACATAAGCATGCCCCGTTAAATTTAGAACGAGGAACAGATAAAGCCCCTGGTTCACTACAGACCTGACTGCCCTTGACCTGCACAAAAACATCCTGTGGCGTACTGCATTAGCATCAAATAGCCCCCACGATATGCAACTTTTCAGGATCATTAGGAACCAATATACACAGGCAGGAAAGCAAAGGCTAGCTTTTTCAAACAGAAATTTACATTCTGTAGCAGAAACTCCAAAAAAAAAACTCCTGGGACACTGTAGTCCAAGGAGAATAAGAGCACCTCCTCCACGCTGCCCACTGCACTGAGGCTCGGAAACACTGTCACCACTGATAAATCCACAATAATTGAGAATTTCAAGAAGCATTTTTCTGCAGCTGGCCATGCTTTCCACCTGACTACCCCCTAACCCGGTCAACAGCTCTGCACCCCACACAGCAACTTTCCCAAGCCTCCCCCATTTTCCCACACCTAAATCCAGATAGGTGATGTTCTGAACAAGCTGCAAAATCTGGATACCTACAAATCAGCTGGGCTAGACAATCTAGACTCACTCCATCTAAAATTATCCGCCGCAATAGTTGCAACCCCTATTACTAGCCTGTTCAGCCTCTCGTATCGTCTGAGTTGCCCAAAGATTATAAAGCTGCAGTGGTCATCCCCCTCTTCAAAAGAGGGAGACACTCTAGACCCAAACTGTTACAGACCTATATCTATCCTACCCTGCCTTTCTAAGGCCTTCGAAAGCCAAGTTAACAAACAGCTCACCGACCATTTCGAATCCCACCGTACCTTCTCCGCTATGCAATCTGGTTTCTGAGCTGGTCATGGGTGCACCTCAACCACGCTCAAGGTCCTAAACGACATAACAGTCATCGATAAAAGACAATACTGTGCAGCAGTCTTCATCGACCTGGCCAAGGCTTTCGACTGTCAATCACCACATTCTTATCGACAGCCTTGGTTTCTCAAATTACTACCTCGCCTTGTTCACCAACTATTTCTCAGACAGAGTTCAGTGTGTCATATTGGAGGGTCTGTTGTCAGGAACTCTGGCAGTCTCTATGGGGGTGCCACAGGGTTCGATTCTCAGGACGACTCTTTTCTCTGTATACGTCAATGTCGTCACTCTTGCTGCTGGTTATTCTTTAATCCACCACTACGCAGACAACACCATTCTGTATACCTCTGTCCCGTCTTTGGACACTGTGTTAACTAACCTCCAGACGAGCTTCAATGCCATACAACTCTCCTTCCGTGGCCTCCAACTGCTCTTAAATGCAAGAAAAACTAAATGCATGCTCTTCAACCAATCGCTGCCAAGACCTGCCTGCTCGACTAGCATCACTACTCTGGGAGGTTTTGACTTAGAATATGTGGACAACTACAAATACCTAGGTGTCTGGTTAGACTGTAAACTCTCCTTCCAGACTCACATTAACTTCGTATGGCTGCAATCCTGTTAACGGGAGCGATTTGACAACAGCCAGTCAAAGTGTAGGACGCCATTTTCAAAACATAAAAATCTCATAATTAACATTCCTCAAACATACATGTATCTCATACCATTTTAAAGCTATTCTCGTTGTTAATCTCATCACAGTGTCCGATTTCAAATATGCTTTACAGCAAAAGCACCACAAACGATTGTTAGGTCACCGCATAGCCACAGAAAAACACAGCCATTTTTTCCCAGCCAAAGAGAGGAGTTTCAAAAAGCAGAAAGAGATAAAATTAATCACTAACCTTTGATGATCTTCATCAGATGACACTAATGGGACTTCATGTTACACAATAAATGTATGTTTTGTTTGATAAAGTTCATATTTATCAAAATATGAGTTTACATTGGCGCGTTACATTCACTAGTTCCAAAAACAACCAGTGATTTTGCATAGCCACATCATTCAACAGAAATACTCATCATAAATGTAGATAAGTCATACACATGGAATTATAGATATACCTCTCCTTAATGCAACCGCTGTGTCTGATTTCAAAAAAAACTTTACAGAATAAACCAGCCATGCAATAATCTGAGAAGGCGCTCAGAAATATGTCACAATAGCCGCCATCTTGACGTCAACATAAACAAGAAATGACATGATAAATATTCCCTTACCTTTGATGATCTATATCAGAAAGCACTCCAGGAATCCCAGGTCAACAATAAATGTTTGTTTTGTTCGATAATGTCCAAATACCTTATTTTGTTAGCGTGTTTGGTATACATATCCAAACGCTCATTCTGGTCGGCGTTATATCCGACAAAAACTTCAAAAAGCTAAATTACAGGTCGAAGAAACATTTCAAACTAAGTACAGAATCAATCATTAGGATGTTTTTAACATATAGCTTCAATAAAGTTCCAACCCGAGTTCTCCTTCTTACCATGAGGAAAAAGCATGATCAGAAAATGGCTGACTGCCAGTCACCTGATAGATTCTGCTCTCACTCACTCCCACAACACCATAGAAGTCTCATAATTTCTATTGATGGTTGACATCTAGTGGAACCCCTAGGCAGTGCAACATTAAGATCTCAAGGGGATTTCATTGGGACTCTGGTGTATACATACAAAGCTAATTTTGCCTGCCATATGAGTTATGTTATAATCACATACATCATTCCACCAGTTTTAGAAACTTCAGAGTGTTTTCTAGCCAATACTAATAATAATATGCATATATTAGCAACTGAAACTGAGGATCAGGCCGTTTACTTTAGGCACCTTATTCATCCAAGCTACTCAATTACTGCCCCCCAGCCATAAGAAGTTAAACATTTCCAATCCAAAATTAAATCCAGAATCGGCTTCCTATAAAGCATCCTTCACTCATGCTGCCAAACAAACCCTCGTAAAACTGACTATCCTACCGATCCTTGACTTTGGCAATGTCATATACAAAATAGCCTCCTACACTCTACTCAGCAAACTGGATGCAGTCTTTCACGATGCCATCCGTTTTTTCACCAAAGCCCCATATAGTACCCACCACTGCGACCTGTATGCTCTCATTGGCTGGCACTCGCGTCATATTCGTCGCCAAACCCACTGGCTCCAGGTCATCTATAAATCTTTGCTTGGTAAAGCCCCGCCTTATCTCAGCTCACTGATCACCACAGCAGCACCAACCCATAGCACGTGCTCCAGCAGGTATATTGCACTGGTCACACCCAAAGCCAATTCCTACTGTGGCCGCCTTTCCATCCAGTTCTCTGCTGCCAATGACTGGAACAAATTGCAAAACTCAGTGAAGCTGGAGTCTTATACTTACCTCACTAAATTCAAGCATCAGATGTCAGAGCAGCTTACAGATCATTGCACATGTACATAGCCCATTCAGCTACCTCATCCCCATATGGTTATTTATTTGTCTTGCTCCTTTGCACCCCAGTATCTCTACTTGCACATTCATCTTCTGCACATCTATCACTCCGGTGTTTAATTGCTAAATTGTAATTACTTTGCCTCTGTGGGCTATTTATTGCCTTACCTCCCTAATCTTCCCTCATTTGCACACACTGTATATAGACTTTGTTTTATTGACTGTACGTTTGTTTATTCCATGTGTAACTGTTGTTGTTTGTGTCTAACTGCTTTGTTTAATCTTGGTCAGGTCGCAGTTGTAAATGAGAACTTGTTCTCAACTTGCCTACCTAGTTAAATAAAGGTTAAATATATCTACTTTTGTATTAAATAAATCTTATGCAGCACGCCATCACTCTCCTTGGTCAAATAGCCCTTACACAGCCTAGAGGTGTGTTTGGTCATTGTCCTGTAGAAAACAAACGATAGTGGGACTAAGCGCAAACCAGATGGGATGGCGTATCGCTGCAGAATGCTGTGGTAGCCATGCTGGATAAGTCTGCCTTGAATTCTAAATAAATCACAAACCGTGTCACCAGCAAAGCACCGCCACACCTGGTCCTCTATGCTTCACGGTGGGAAACATACATGCAGAGCTCATCTGTTCACCTACTCTGGTCTCACAAAGACACGGCGGTTTGAACCAAAAATCTCCAATTTGGACTCAGACTAAAGGACAGATTTCCACCGGTCTAATGTCCATTGCCTGTGTTTCTTGGCACAAGCAAGTCTCCTCTTCTTATTGGTGTCCTTTAGTAGTGCTTTCATTGCAGCAATTCAACTATGAAGGCCTGATTCACACAGTCTCCTGTTGCAAAACTCAGAGTTTCAAACTGCCTCTGGTAGCAACGTCAGCAAAGTAACTGTGTCGGGAGCTCCACGAAATGGGCTTCCATAGCCGAGCAGCCACACAAGATAGATCTTTGCAGTTTTAAAAAGTTCATTTTCTTCAATTCTACACATTTGCCATGGAGCCGAAAGGAAATGTTGCCGTTTTAAAGCTAATTTGGGGTCCCTGGCTGGGCCACTCAAGAATATTCAGAGACTTGTCCTGAAGCCACTCCTGCATTGTCTTGGCTGTGTGCTTAGGATAATTGTCCTGTTGGAAGGTGAACCGTCGCAGGTTGTCAAGAAACTTTGCCTCGTTCAGCTTTCCCTCAATCCAGACTGGTCGACTAGTTCCTGCCTTGAAATACATCCCATAAGTATGACGCTGCCACCACCATGCTTCAGTGTAGGAATGGTATCAAATCAAACTGACACATGCAGCGATTTAAACAAGTGTAGACCTTACCATGAAATGCTTAGTTACAAGCCCTTCACTTTTATTTTTGATGTGTGTAGTTTTCAACTGCCTGCCTATACAGTATATGTTGTGTTAGGACCCAGATTGCAGTTCCTATGGCTTCCACTAGATGTCAACAGTCGTTAGACATTGTTTCAGGCTTGTATTCTGAAAAACGAGGAAGAATGAGACCATATTGTAAGTGGCTTGCAGAATGAAGCAGAGCTCCTTTGCGCTCGTGACCGATTGCACGCTGTTCATTGTTTTTCCCTTTCTATTGAAGACGCTATATTGTCCGGTTGAAATATTATCAGTTATTTAGACAGACGACCTGAGGATTAATTATAAACAGCGTTTGACATGTTTCAACGAATTTTACAGGGACTATTAGGATATATTCATCTGCATGTTGTGACCGCCATTGAGCCAGTGGAACAAAAGTTTTTGGGACACAAAGAGGAACTTTATCGAACAAACATTTGTGTAACAGGAACTCTTGTGACTGCACCCAGAAGAAGCTCAAACAAAGGTAAGTGATTAATTGTATTGCTATTTCTGACTTGTGTGACTCCTCTACCTTGGCTTGAAAATGTTTGTATGCTTCTGTAAGCAGGGCGCTGTCCTCAGATAATCGAAATGGAATGCTTTCACCGTAAAGCCTTTTAAAAATCTGACACAGTGGCTAGATTAACAAGAAGTTAATCTTTAAGCCGATGTATAACACTTATCTTTTATGAATGTTTATAATGAGTATTTCTGTATTTTGAAATTGCCTTTCTGCAATTTCACCGGATGTTGGCCAGGTGGGTCGCTAGTGGAACGCCTGCGCCAGAGGTTAACTTCAGGCTCGGGGCCTTTTCTCTCAATTTCCACTTGACTCACGTGCCTAAAGTAAACTGCCTGTTGCTCAGGCCCTGAAGCCAGGATATGCATATAATGTGTACCTTTGGAAAGACACTTTGAAGTTTGTAGAAATGTTAAAATAGGAGACTATAACAATAGATATGGTAGGAGAAATCCAAAGAAAAACTAACCTGATTTGAGAGCCTATGCTCTTATAATGGAAAGTATAGGGAAATAATGATATCTAGCTCCCAGTTTGCAATTCTTATGGCATCCACTAGGTGTCAGCACTCAATGTTCAAGGTTTCAGGCTTGTTTCTTCCAAAATAAGTAATAATAATAATAAGTTTTACTACAGGGACACAGTCTTGGAAATTTGTGTATGCGCGTGCGATGAAGAGAAGCCTGCTAATATCGTTTTCCTATTGAACTTACTTATTTCCGTATGGAATATTATAGTTTGATTACATTTTAGGGTATCTGAGGAGTCAATAGAAACGTATTTTGACTTGTTTTAACAAAGTTTAGTGGTAGATTTTTGGATTCCTTTCTCTCCATGTTGAACGAGTGGATTACTCAAATCAATGGTGCCAACTAAACAGACTTTCTGGGATATAAAGAAGGATTTTATGTAACAAAACGACACTACATGTTATAGCTGGGACCCTTTGGATGACAAATCAGAGGAAGATTTTCAAAAAGTAAGTGAATATTTCATCGTTATTTGTGAATTTATGAAAAAAATATTGGGGCGCCCGTCCTCAAACAATCGCATGGCATGTTTTCGCTGTAAAGTCTACTGTAAATCAGACAGTGCAGTTAGATTAACAAGAATTTATATGTACATTTATGTACATAAATGTTTCAAATCCATGGTATTTAATTGAATTGCGCGCCCTCCAGTTTCACCGGAAGTTGTCCCGCTAACGGGGCTCCTTGTTCTCATAACTATGGGTAAATAAGCAAACATTTCTAAAAACCTATCTTCACTTTGTCATTATTGGGAATTGTTTGCAGATTGATGAGGCTTGAACATAACAAAAAAAGTGGAAAAAGTGAAGGGTCTGAATACATTCTAAATGCATTGTATAGGGCATTTATCTTTCCAGCATAATTTATATCTGGTCTAAGTTGTTTAAAAACACAAAGCGTTTTAACATGCGAAAATGTATATAAAAAAAAACATCTAAAAAAATATAGCTTGGACTTAGGCGTCCCGATAAACTGCTTAGGCGGCCTGCCCTAAATTTTCTATTGTCGAAAAATCCCTGAACACACTTGTCGTTGCAGCATCTGCTCTGGATAAGTGAAATTCCTTACCAGCCGGTACAATCTCTAAACCAACCATCTTGGGACCACTGCCAAAGGTCTGCATGGTCTTGGGCTCTTTGTTTTCCCGCTAGGAGAGGAGACAAAAACATAATACAACATCAGGGAACGTTCCTGGGATGAGTCCAAAATGTTACCCTTTTCCTATATAGTGCACTACTTTTGACCAGAGCATTATGCAGGCCCCAAAGTAGTGTACTATATAGGGAATTAGGGTCCATTTCAGATGCAGAGTCCAGGAGAGATGTCCAGGAAACAGTTAGATCCTGTTGGAATGACAAACATCAACCACTGACCCCATGGATAGTTAGTTCTACTGACTGCAGCTGGGGAATCTTGGAAATGATGAAGGGGCAGAAGCTGGGTTGGTGTTCAAATAAAAATTGGGCCTGGATAATCATTGAATCCATGGTGATACCTCTGTAGGCTTTATGTTTGTTGCTGTGTATTGCATGTCATTTGGATGTCTTTATGCCAAAATACACAAAACAATTGCTATACAGTAGGTTCTCTGGACTAGCAGGCTTCTGGCAGATATAAAAGAAAATGTAAAAGCCGGTAAATTTGCCGGCGCCAATTGTCCGGGAGAATAAAAAAAAAATGCTTGGCGGTCTATAGGTTAATTGGCATACTGTTGTGGAATTAAAATTGGCAGTATATTGTGTACAGTATATTCGTTACGCATCTTATCCATCACATGCGTACAGATTACTTATAAAAACTTGTCTTATAAAAACAATCATAGTTAACTACACATAGTTGATGATATGACTAGTTTATCTAATTGTCCTGCGTTGCATATAATTGATGCGGTGCATGTTAATTTATCATCGAATCATGGCCTACTTCGCCAAACGAGTGATTTAACAAGTGCATTCGCAAAAAAAGCACTGTCGTTGCACCAATGTGTACCTAATCATCAACACCTTTCTTAAAATCAATACACAGGTATATATTTTTAAACCTGCATATTTAGTTAATATTGCCTGTTAACATGCATTTCTTTTAACTAGGGAAGTTGTCATTTCTCTTGCGTTCAGGGGATATGCAGCAGTTTGAGCCGCCTGGCTCGTTGCGAACTGTGTGAAGACTTTCTTCCGAACAAAGACGGCCAACTTCGCCAAACGAGGGGTGATTTAACAAAAGCGCATTTGCGGAAAAAAAAGCACGAGTGTACCTAACCATAAACATCAATACCTTTCTTAAAATCAATACACAGATTTATTTTTTAAACCTGCATATTTAGCTAAAAGAAATCCATGTTAGCAGGCAATATTAACCAGGTGAAATTGTGTCACTTCTCTTGCATTCATTGCACGCAGAGTCTGGCTATATGCAACAGTTTGGGCCACTTTGCTCATTGCGAACTAATTTGCCAGAATTTTACATAATGATGACATGACATTGAAGGTTGTGCAACGTAACAGGAATATTTAGACTTATGGATGCCACCCATTAGGTAAAATACAGAACGGTTCTCAAAGAATAAACATTTTGTTTTCGAAATGATAGTTTCCATATTTGACCATATTAATGGCTCGTATTTCTGCGTGTTATTATATTATAATGAAGTCTATTATTTGATAGAGCAGTCTGACTGAGCGGTGGTTGGCAGCAGCAGGCACATAAGCATTCATTCAAACAGCACTTTACTGCGTTTAACAGCAACATTGCACAGTTTATGACTTCAAGCCTATCAACTCCCGAGATTAGACTGGCAATACTAAAGTACCTATAAGAACATCCAATAGTCAAATGTACATGAAATACAAAATGGTAGAGAGAGAAATAGCCCTATAATAACTACAACCTAAAACTTCTTACCTGGGAATATTGAAGACTCATGTTTAAAAGGAACCACGAGCTACCATATGTTCTGAGCAACATACTTAAACATTAGCTTTTTTACGTGGCACATACTGCACTTTTACTTTGTTATTGCATTATTTAAACCAAATTGAACATGTTTCATTATTTATTTGAGACTAAATTGATTTTATTGATGTATAAGTTAAAATTAAAAAAAAAAGTGTTCATTGTTCATTCAGTATTGTTATACAGTGCCTTGCGAAAGTATTCGGCCCCCTTGAACTTTGCGACCTTTTGCCACATTTCAGGCTTCAAACATAAAGATATAAAACTGTATTTTTTTGTGAAGAATCAACAAGTGGGACACAATCATGAAGTGGAACGACATTTATTGGATATTTCAAACTTTTTTAACAAATCAAAAACTGAAAAATTGGGCGTGCAAAATTATTCAGCCCCCTTAAGTTAATACTTTGTAGCTCCACCTTTTGCTGCGATTACAGCTGTAAGTCGCTTGGGGTATGTCTCTATCACTTTTGCACATCGAGAGACTGACATTTTTTCCCATTCCTACTTGCAAAACAGCTCGAGCTCAGTGAGGTTGGATGGAGAGCATTTGTGAACAGCTGTTTTCAGTTCTTTCCACAGATTCTCGATTGGATTCAGGTCTGGACTTTGACTTGGCCATTCTAACACCTGGATATGTTTATTTTTGAACCATTCCATTGTAGATTTTGCTTTATGTTTTGGATCATTGTCTTGTTGGAAGACAAATCTCCATCCCAGTCTCAGGTCTTTTGCAGACTCCATCAGGTTTTCTTCCAGAATGGTCCTGTATTTGGCTCCATCCATCTTCCCATCAATTTTAACCATCTTCCCTGTCCCTGCTGAAGAAAAGCAGGCCCAAACCATGATGCTGCCACCACCATGTTTGACAGTGGGGATGGGTGATGAGCTGTGTTGCTTTTACGCCAAACATAACGTTTTGCATTGTTGCCAAAAAGTTTAATTTTGGTTTCATCTGACCAGAGCACCTTCTTCCACATGTTTGGTGTGTCTCCCAGGTGGCTTGTGGCAAACTTTAAACAACACTTTTTATGGATATCTTTAAAAAATGGCTTTCCTCTTGCCACTCTTCCATAAAGGCCAGATTTGTGCAATATACAACTGATTGTTGTCCTATGGACAGAGTCTCCCACCTCAGCTGTAGATCTCTGCAGTTCATCCAGAGTGATCATGGGCCTCTTGGCTGCATCTCTGATCAGTCTTCTCCTTGTATGAGCTGAAAGTTTAGAGGGACAGCCAGGTCTTGGTAGATTTGCAGTGGTCTGATACTCCTTCCATTTCAATATTATCGCTTGCACAGTGCTCCTTGGGATGTTTAAAGCTTGGGAAATCTTTTTGTATCCAAATCCGGCTTTAAACTTCTTCACAACAGTATCTCGGACCTGCCTGGTGTGTTCCTTGTTCTTCATGATGCTCTCTGCGCTTTTAACGGACCTCTGAGACTATCACAGTGCAGGTGCATTTATACGGAGACTTGATTACACACAGGTGGATTGTATTTATCATCATTAGTCATTTAGGTCAACAATGGATCATTCAGAGATCCTCACTGAACTTCTGGAGAGAGTTTGCTGCACTGAAAGTAAAGGGGCTGAATAATTTTGCACGCCAAATTTTTCAGTTTTTGATTTGTTAAAAAAGTTTGAAATATCCAATAAATGTCGTTCCACTTCATGATTGTGTCCCACTTGTTGATTCTTCACAAAAAAATACAGTTTTATATATTTAGGTTTGAAGCCTGAAATGTGGCAAAAGGTCGCAAAGTTCAAGGGGGGCGAATACTTTCGCAAGGCACTGTAATTGTCATTATTACAAATATATATATAAAAATAGTCTGATCAATCGGTTTCGGCTTTTTTTGGTCCTCCAATAATCGGCATCCGCGTTGAAAAATCATGATCGGTCGACCTCTAGCAGATAGAGCATTTGAGCGGAAAAATCTGTCAGGAGAGTACGAGAGCTGCTGCTACAGCATCTCAAACAGCAAATGCATATGCAGTGGAAGGTAGGTTTCATCAGCGTGTCACACACAACTTTGCAATAAGCTGGGGGCAGTATACATTTTGAAAAAATATACATAATTGTTTGAAACCTGTATGTTTTAATACGAAGCATGTCTTACCTTGCTTCAAAGTAGCCTAGCCAAAAATCAGACCATATCCATGAAGGCAATTATTTTATATCAACTTTCTTTCATTGTCCAGTAACCAAACGCACAATAGTAGTCACATTAGCATCCCAAGCTTGTTGTTGCATATTAGATCTCCCCTCTTTCTAATGGATATTTTCATCTGTCACATCAAACCACTCACATGTGCCTTTTTGACAGCAGTGTTTTCTTGCCAATTGCATTAACTATTGAACGAACAGTCTCACGGAGTCATCTGCGAGAAATAGTTTATCAACATTTTCTGACCTGTTGCATCAGACTAATTGCTTTTTAAAGTTCCCCATGTAGCCTAGACCAACTGGTTCTATCATCCCACAACTGTCCGAAAGTCAGATTGGAATTGGCTATTTCTTTCTCGACAAGCTGACCAATAGCATAGGAATTTTGCTATTCGTTACCAGTCTTGTTGGCAGAGGAAAGGTGGATAGTTATTCTAACATCTTCAAAGAGCACATCAGAATTCGGCAAGAAGGATTGGACATCGTTGCATCCTAGACTTTCATGTTCAATTAATATGAAGTACAACAATCCAAATGAGATTTCTGTCATTCTGAGCACCATGGGTGAACGTCCTAATCTGGTTACGCACCCATCACATATAGCTCCGGTAAATTTCTAAAATGGCCGTCGAAATACAAGGGATAGGTGTCCCGTCAACGAGACAGTTGTAAATCATGCAGCGCCATGTGTCACGATTGCAGATTTTAGAGAAACAACAAATGTCAGTACATACAGTGGGGCAAAAAAGTATTTAGTCAGACACCAATTGTGCAAGTTCTCCCACTTAAAAAGATGAGGCCTGTAATTTTCATCATAGGTACACTTCAACTATGACAGACAAAATGAGAAATAAAATCCAGAAAATCACATTGTAGGATTTTTAATGAATTTATTTGCAAATTATGGTGGAAAATAAGTATTTGGTCACCTACAAACAAGCAAGATTTCTGGCTCTCACAGATCTGTAACTTCTTTAAAACCTCTTGATACTACCCATCCCGGATCCGGGAGCGTAATCCTCGCCTGAAACTAATTAGCATAACGCGGCGAACATAAATATGCCTAGAAAATATTCCTATTCATGAAAATCACAAATGAAATATATTGAGACACAGCTTCGCCTTTTGTTAATCACCCAGTCAAGATTTTCAAAATATGCTTTACAGCCAACGCTAGACAAGCATTTGTGTAGGTTTATAATAGCCTAGCATAGCATTATGCCTTGCTAGCAGCAAGCAACCTTGTCACGGAAATCAGAAAAGCAATCAAATTAAATAGTTTACCTTTGATGAACTACGGATGTTTTCACTCACAAGACTCCCTGGTAGATAGCAAAAGTTCATTTTTTCCCAAAATATTATTTTTGTAGGCGAAACAGCTCCGTTTGTTCTTCACGTTTGGCTGAGAAATCGCCTGGAAATTGCGGTCACCCCAACACCGAATTTTTTTCCAAATTAGCTCCATAATAATCGACAGAAACATGGCAAACGTTGTTTAGAATCCATCCTCAAGGTGTTTTTCTAATATCTATTCGATAATATATCCGTCGGGACAATTACTTTTTCTCTAGGACCGATTGGAGTAATGGCTACCTCTGTACTTTACGCGAGAATCACTCTCAGAGCCACCATGTGACCACTTACGCAATGTGCCACCATACGGCTATTCTTCAACAGAAATGCGTAAAACTACGTCACAATAGCCTAGTGGTTAGAGCATTGGACTAGTAACCGAAAGGTTGCAAGTTCAAATCCCCGAGCTGACAAGGTACAAAATCTGTCGTTCTGCCCCTGAACAGGCAGTTAACCCACTGTTCCTAGGCCGTCATTGAAAATAAGAATTTGTTCTTAACTGACTTGACTAGTAAATTAAAGGTAAAATAAATAAAAATGCTGTAGACACCTTGGGGAATACATAGAAAGCGTAAGCTCGTTGATGGTACATTCACAGCCATATAGGGAGTCATTGGAACGCAGTGCTTTCAAAACCTGGGGCACTTCCGGGTTGGATTTTTCTTAAGCTTTCGCTTGCAACATCAGTTCTGTTATACTCACAGACAATATCTTTACAGTTCTGGAAACGTTAGAGTGTTTTCTATCCAAAGCTGTCAATTATATGCATATTCTAGCATCTTTTCCTGACAAAATATCCCGTTTAAAACGGGAATGTTTTCCCCCCCAAAAATGACAATACTGCCCCCAGAGTTCCAAGAGGTTTGAGGCTCCTCTGTCCTCCACTCGTTACCTGTATTAATGGCACCTGTTTGAACTTGTTATCAGTATAAAAGACACCTGTCCACAACCTCAAACTGTCACACTCCAAACTCCACTATGGCCAAGAACAGAGAGCTGTCAAAGGACACCAGAAACAAAATTGTAGACCTGCACCAGGCTGGGAAGACTGAATCTGCAATAGGTAAGCAGCTTGGTTTGAAGAAATCAACTGTGGGAGCAATTATTAGGAAATGGAAGACATACACAACCACTGATAATCTCCCTCGATCTGGGGCTCCACGCAAGATCTCACCCCGTGGGGTCAAAATGATCACAAGAACGGTGGGCAAAAATCCCAGAACCACACGGGGGGACCTAGTGAATAACCTGCAGGGAGCTGGGACCAAAATAACAAAGCCTACCATCAGTAACACACTACGCCGCCAGGGACTCAAATCCTGCAGTGCCAGACTTGTCCGCCTGCTTAAGCCAGTACATGTCCAGGCCAGTCTGAAGTTTGCTAGAGAGCATTTGGATGATCCAGAAGAAAATTGTGAGAATGTCATATGGTCAGATGAAACCAAAATATAACTTTTTGGTAAAAACTCAACTCGTGTTTGGAGGACAAAGAATGCTGAGTTGCATCCAAAGAACACAATACCTACTGTGAAGCATGGGGGTGGAAACATCATGCTTTGGGGCTGTTTTTCTGCAAAGGGACCAGGACGACTGATCCGTGTAAGGGAAAGAATGAATGGGGCCATGTATCGTGAGATTGAGTGAAAACCTCCTTCCATCAGCAAGGGCATTGAAGATGAAACGTGGCTGGGTCTTTCAGCATGACATTGATCCCAAACACACCGCCCGGGCAACGAAGGAGTGGCTTCCTAAGAAGCATTTCAAGGTCCTGGAGTGGCCTAGCCAGTCTCCAGATCTCAACCCCATAGAAAATCTTTGGAGGGAGTTGAAAGTCTGCATTGCCCAGCAACAGCCCCAACACATCACTGCTCTAGAGGAGATCTGCTTGGAGGAATGGGCCAAAATACCAGCAACAGTGTGTGGAAACCTTGTGAAGACTTACAGAAAACATTTGACCTCTGTCATTGCCAACAAAGGGTATATAACAAAGTATTGAGATAAACTTTTGTTATTGAACAAATACTTCTTTTCCACCATAATTTGCAAATAAATTCATTAAAATCCTACAATGTGATTTTCTGGAGAAAAAAAAAATCATTTTGTCTGTCATAGTTGAAGTGTACCTATGATGAAAAGTACAGGCCTCTCATCTTTTTAAGTGGGAGAACTTGCACAATTGGTGGCTGACTAAATACTTTTTTGCCCCACTGAATATATGTCTTATATGGGCTGAAAGCTTAAATGTGTGTTAATATAACTGCATTGTCCAATTTACAGTAGCTATTACTGTGAAAAAATGCTAAGCTATTGTTTGAGAGCTAACAAAACACTTCACCGCGATAGGTTTGATAAATTCACCTCTGAAGGTGAAACGTGTACTTAAATTCTGAAATCTCTTGATTTATCATCCAAAGGGTCCCACAAATAACATGAAGTGTTTTGTTAGATAAAATATTTTTTCATATCCTAAAAAGGTCCATATCGATTTTGTGTTTCCACTCAATTTGCAAATCTGTGAAAATCTAACCGTTGTTTCAACCAGTCAAATCATGTTTGTATGTATTCCTCAGAGATCCTAGAACGTAACTAGACTTCACTACATCATTAGGGGTGTAGTATATCCTATAGGACACCAAGTTTGGTCAGAGTGATGCCTTTCATGGTATGCTGATGACGCGGGCGGTCTTCACTTGGACTGTAAACTTTGTCAAATAAGCACCAATCGGGGTCAAACAAAGCTAGCTAGATAGCCAATGAGCAGAACCCCGTATCTGTCACAAAATGTAGCTGCTAACCTTGTGCGACAGTCAGTCTTTTCTTTTTGGACAAAAATTATAAGAATATGGAGTTATGAAATGTGGCGCCTATAACATGGCTACTAATACTGGAAAAGCTCAATCAAAGTATACAGATTTGACGTAATTCTTGCAGAAAAATGTAATATGAATGTAAATGTCTCCTTCACGATTTGCCCAAATGTACCTGGGTGAACTCACTAAATGTCATGTAGTTTGCTCATATTTCAAGTTATCCATCTGAAACTTTGCACATACACAGCTGCCATCCTGTGGACACCATCAGATTTACAACCAGAGTGATGGCTAGACGTGGGACCTTTGTTGCATTTCAAAGATGGTAGGGGAGAAAAAAATGTTGTTTTTTTCCTTGTATTTTCTTCTACCAGATCTATTCTCTTACATTCAATTCACAGTTCCACAAACTTCAGTGTTTCCTTTCCTTTCAAATGAACCAAGAATATGCATATTCTTGCTTCAGGGCCCAAGCTACAGGCAGGTAGATTTGGGTGTGTCATTTTAGGCAAAAATTGAGAGAAAAAAAAGAAAAAAAAGGCATCATCCTCCCCAAGACGTTTTTAAATGCTGCTGGTCAAATGTCCGGCGTCACATTTTCCAAACAGAAACCCTGGCATATCCATACATTCGATCAATATTGGGTACAGTATCTCAGTTAACAGCATATAAAACTACAACCCCCAACCTAACTTTCTAAAGCACTTGTGATAAGAAATACACTGTTCTGAATTACATAAGAGGAAAAGATAATGCCATTACAGTAACCATGTGACCCCATGACACAGGATGACAAGCAGATTTGCCAAGAAGAGAGATATCTGTTGATGTTATGGACAGACAGTACACACAAGGCTAAGGCTCTCTGTCTATTGAGAATGTAGCTAATGCATCCAGAGCCAGCAAACAGGTTCTCATTAGCAAGAGGGCCTTTGCAACCTATCTCCATCGATTGCATTTCCAGTGCATTAAGTCCACAAACAAGTTAGGCAAAAAACAGAAGAGTAAAAATGCAGATAATGTAGGTAAATCACCATGTGAAATCACAATAAAACTGATCAAATAAAATATAAAAATAGTCTCCAGTGATCACCACATCACCGACCTCGGACTTCAGGCGGCGGGAGCGTCGCTCAGGGAGCAGGCAGTCCTTGTTCTGAGTCCCGTCACTCAGGCTGTCCCTCTCTCGGTCCTCTTCATCCTCCTCCTCTTCCTCTTCCCCCATGCCCTCGTCCTGCACCTCTTCGTCATCTCCCTCCTCGTACAGATGGTGGATACCCTGAGGGGGAGAGAGAGGTTAGGGTAGTTAAAAATCAGCAAGAGGAAGGAGAAGGCCTACTTACTCAAGGTCGACCGATTAAATCGGAATGGCCCGATTAATTAGGGGCGATTTCAAATTTTCATAACAATCGGAAATCGGTATTTTTGGGCGACAATTGTTTATACCTTTATTTAACAACGCAAGTCAGTTGAGGATGGCTTTCACTTCAGCAGTAATAAATTCATGAATTTCTTTGAGGAAAAGATCATGATTATTAGAAAGCAAATTACGGACTCCTCTTTAAATCTGCGTATTCCTTCAAAGCTCAGTTGTCCTGATTCTGCACATAGGATCAAGAGAGACACTCAAGTGTTTTAGTACTAGATCTCTTGATACAATGATGAAAATAATCATGGACTCTAAACCTTCAGGCTGCATACTGGACCCCATTCTAAATAAACTACTGAAAGAGCTGCTTCCTGTGCTTGGCCCTCCTATGTTGAACATAATAAACAGGTCTCTATCCACCGGATGTGTACCAAACTCACTAAAAGTGGCAGTAATAAAGCCTCTTGAAAAAGCCAAACCTTGACCCAGAAAATATAAAATATATCGAATCTTCCATTCCTCTCAAATTTTAGAAAAGGCTGTTGCGCAGCAACTCACTGCCTTCCTGAAGAGAAACAATGTACACAAAATGCTTCAGTCTGGTTTTAGACCCCATCATAGCACTGAGACTGCACTTGTGACGGTGGTAAAAGACCTTTAAATGGTGTCAGACTGAGGCTCTGCATCTGTCCTCGTGCTCCTAGACCTTAGTGCTGCTTTTGATACCATCGATCACCACATTCTTTTGGAGATTGGAAACCCAAATTGGTCTACATGGACAAGTTATGGCCTGGATTAGATCTTATCTTTCGGAAAGATATCAGTTTGACTGAATGGTTTGTCCTCTGACAAATCAACCGTAAATTTCGGTGTTCCTCAAGGTTCCATTTTACGACCACTATTGTTTTCACTATATATTTTACCTCTTGGGGATGTCATTCGAAAACATAATATTAACTTTCACTGCTATGCGGATGACACACAGCTGAACATTTCAATGAAGCACGGTGAAGCCCCAAAATTGCCCTCGCTAGAAGCCTGTGTTTCAGACATAAGGAAGTGGGTGGCTGCAAACTTCTTACTTTTAAACTTGGATCCAAAGAAACAAATAGATCTTCTGTTGAATCTGACAATTAATCTTGATGGTTGTACAGTCGTGTCAAATAAAACTGTGAAGGACCTCGGTGTTACTCTGGACCCTGATCTCTCTTTTGACAAACATATCAAGACTGTTTCAAGGACAGCATTTTTCCATCTACGTAACATTGCAAAAATCATAAACGTTTTGTCCAAAAATTATGCAGGAAAATGTATCCATGCTTTTATTACTTCTAGGTTAGACTACTGCAATGCTCTACTTTCCGGCTACCCGGATAAAGCACTAAATAACCTTCAGTGCTAAATATGGCTGCTAGAATCCTGACTAGAACCCCAAAATTTGATCATATTACTCCAGTGCTAGCCTCCCTACACCAGCTTCCTGTTAAGGCAAGGGCTAATTTTAAGGTTTTACTGCTAACCGACAAAGCATTACATGGGCGTGCTCCAACCGGTCTCTCTGATTTGGACCTGCCGTACATACCTACACGTACGCTACGGTCACAAGTCGCAGGCCTCCTAATTGTCCCTAGAATTTCTAAGCAAACAGCTGGGGGCAGGGCTTTCTCCTATAGATCTCCATTTTTATGGAATGGTCTGCCCACCCATGTGAGAGACGCAGACTCGGTCTCAACCTTGTGGGTCATATGATTGAGTGTAGTCTGGCCCAGGAGTGTGAAGGTGAACGGAAAGGCTCTGGAGCAACGAACCACCCTTGCTGTCGCTGCCTGGCCGGTTCCCCTCTTTCCACTGGGTTTCTCTGCCTCTAACTCTATTACAGGGGCTGAGTCAATGGGGTGTGTCACTTGAGTGGGTTGAGTCACTGATGTGATCTTCCTGTCTGGGTTGGCGCCCTCCTTGGGTTGTGCTGTTGCGGAGATCTTTGTGGGCTATACTCGGCCTTGTCTCAGGATGGTAAGTTGGTGGTTGAAGATATCCCTATAGTAGTGTGGGGGCTATGCATTGGCAAAGTGGGTGGGGTTATATCCTTCCTGTTTGGCCCTGTCCGGGGGTATCATCGGATGGGGCCACAGTGTCTCCTGACCCCTCCTGTCTCAGCCTCCAGTATTTATGCTGCAGTAGTTTATGTGTCAGGGGGCTAGGGTCAGTTTGTTATATCTGGAGTACTTCTCCTGTCTTATCCGGTGTCCTGTGTGAATTTAAGTATACTCTAATTCTCTCTCTCGGAGGACCTGAGCCCTAGGACCATGCCTCAGGACTACCTGGCATGATGACTCCTTGCTGTCCCCAGTCCACCTAGCCGTGCTGCTGCTCCAGTTAACTGTTCTGCCTGCGGCTATGGAATCCTGACCTGTTCACCGGACGTGCTACCTGTCCCAGACCTGCTGTTTTCAACTCTCTAGAGACAGCAGGAGTGGTAGAGATACTCTTAATGATCGGCTATGAAAAGCCAAATGACATTTACTCCTAAGGTGCTGACTTGCTGCACCCTCAACAACTACTGTGATTATTATTATTTGACCATGCTGGTCATTTTTGAACATCTTGGCCATGTTCTGTTATAATCTCCACCCGGCACAGCCAGAAGAGGACTGGCCACCCCTCATAGCCTGGTTCCTCTCTTGGTTTCTTCCTAGGTTGCTGCCTCTCTAGGGAGTTTTTCCTAGCCACCGTGCTTCTACACCTGCATTGCTTGCGGTTTGGGGTTTTAGGCTGTGTTTCTGTACAGCACTTTGAGATATCAGCTGATGTACGAAGGGCTATATAAATAAATTTGATTTGAGAACCCATTCTTACTTTCAATGATGGCCTAGGAATGGTGGGTTAACTGCCTTGTTCAGGGGCAGAACGACAGATTTTCACCTTGTCAGCTCGGGGAATGCAATCTTGCAACCTTACAGTTAACTCGACCAACACTATAACCACCTGCCTCTTGTTGCACTCCACAAGGAGCCTGCCTGTTACGCGAATGCAGTAGAAGCCAAGGTAAGTTGCTAGCTAGCATTAAACTTATAAAAAAATAATCAATCATAATCACTAGTTAACTACACATGGTTGATGATATTACTAGTTTACTACACATGGTTGATGATATTACTAGTTTATCTAGCGTGTCCTGCGTTGCATATAATCGATGCAACGCTGGAAAAAAGCACAATCATTGGACGACTGTTCCTAACCATAAACATCAATGCCTTTCTTAAAATCAATACACAGAAGTACATATTTTTAAACCTGCATATTTAGCTAAAAGAAATCCAGGTTAGCAGGCAATATTAACCAGGTGAAATTGTGTCACATCTCTTGCGTTCATTGCACGCAGTCAGGGTATATGCAACAGTTTGGGAAACCTGGCTCATTGCAAACTAATTTGCCAGAATTTTATGTAATTATGACATAACATTGAAGGTTGTGCAAGGTAACAAGAATATTTAGACTTAGGGATGCCACCCGTTAGATAAAATACCAGAACGGTTCCGTATTTCACTGAAATAATAAACGTTTTGTTTTTTGAAATGATAGGTCATTAATATGGTCGAATCAGGAAACTAAGGCTCGTATTTGTGTGTTATGTTATAATTAAGTCTATGATTTGATAGAACAGTCTGACTGAGCGATGGTAGGCATCAGCAGGCTGCTAGCCGATTCGTTCAAACAGCACTATAGTGCGTTTTGCCAGCAGCTCTTCGCAAGCTGTTTATGACTTCAAGCCTATAGGCGTAATGGCTAGCTAGTTAGCGGGGTGCGTGCTAATAGAGTTTCAAACGTCACTCACTTTTAGATTTGGAATACTTATTCCCCTTGCTCTGCAAGGGCCGCGGCTTTTGTGAAGCAATGGGTAACGCTGCTTTGAGTGTGGCTGTTGTCGAGGTGTTCCTGGTTCGAGCCCATGTAAGGGCAAGGAGAGGGACGGAAGCTATACTGTTACACTGGCAATACTAGTGCCTATAAGAACATCCAATAGTCAAAGGTATATGAAATACAAATGGTAGAGAGAGAAATAGTCCTATAAATACTATATTTAACTACAACCTAAAACCTTGGAATATTGAAGTCTCATGTTAAAACCACCAACTTTCATATGTTCTCATGTTACGAGCAAGGAATTCAAACGTTAGCTTTTTTACATGGCACATATTGCACTTTTACTTCTCCAACACTTTGTTTTTGCATTATTTAAACCAAATTGAACATGTTTCATTACGTATTGGAGGCTAAATTGATTTTTGATGTATTATATCAAGTTAAAAGTGTTCATTCAGTATTGTTGTAATTGTCATTATTACAAATAAATCAATAAAAATCTGCCGATTAATCGGTATCGCCTTTTTTTTGGTCCTTCAATAAAATCGGTATCGGCGTTTAAAAATCATAATCGGTCCATAACCTCTACTACTTACACCCACATTGTTTTGAACTGGGTAAGGTAGGTGTTAATGTGGCAGATGTAAGGTGTTGGTAGATAGATTTTTGGAGAATGGTTGAATAGAGCAGGGAGTAGTAACATTTCAAATCAAATTGTATTTGTCACATGCGCCAAATGGGGTATATATGTCCTGGCTGGCAGGATGCCTGGCCCCAGTGATGTACTGGGCCGTTCGCACCACCCTCTGTAGTGCCTTGCGGTCAGAGGTCAAGCAGTTGCCATACCAGGCAGTGATGCAACCCGTCAGGATGCTCTCGATGATGCAGCTGTAGTACCTTTTGAGGATGTGAAGACCCATGCCAAATCTTTTCAGTCTCCCGAGGGGGAATAGGTTTTGTCGTGCCCTCTTCACGACTGTCATGGTGTGCTTGGACCATGTTAGTTGGTTGGCGATGTGGAAGCTAAGGAATTTAAAGCTGCTCGGTCCTCCTTTTCCTGTAGTCCACAATCATGTCCTTTATCATGTTGAGGGAGAGGTTGCTGTCCTGGAACCATAAGGTGTCGTTGTTTGTTGGTGATCAGGCCTACCACTGTTGTGTCATCGGCAAACTTAATGGTGTTGGAGTCTTGCCTGGCCATGCAGTCATGAGTGAACAGGGAGTACAGGAGGGGACTGAGCACAAACCCCTGAACCCCCCCCCCGTGTTGAGGATCAGCGTGACGGATGCATTGTTTCCAACCTTTACCACCTGGGGGCAGCCCTCCAGGAAGTCCAGTTATAGAGGGAGGTGTTTAGTCCAAGGGACCTAAGCTTAGTGATGAGCTTTGAGGGCACTGTGGTGTTGCACGCTGAGATGTCAATGAATAGCATTCTCACATAGGTGTTCCTTTTGTCCAGGTGTTAAAGGGCAATGTGGAGTGCAATAGAGTTGCATCATCTGTGCATCTATTTGGGCGTTATGCAAATTGGGGTGGGTCTAGGGTTTCAGGAATAATGGTGTTGTGCGCCCTGACCAGCCTTTCAAAGCTCTTCATGGCTACAGATGTGACTGCTGCAGGTTGGTAGTCATTTAGGCAGGATACCTTAGTGTTCTTGGGCACAGGGACTATGGTGGTCTGCTTGAAACATGTTGGTATTACAGACTCAGTCAGTGACAGGTTGAAAATGTCAGTCAAGACATTTGCCAGATGGTCAGTGCATGCTCAAGGTACACGTCCTGGTAATCCATCTGGCCCAGTGGCCTAGTGAATGTTTACTTGTTTAAAGGTCTTACTCACATCAGCTCCTGAGAGCGTGATCACAGTCGACCGGAACAGCTGATGCATACATGTTTCAGTGTAACTGGCCTCAAAGCGAGCAGATAAGTCATTTAACTCGTCTGGTAGGCTCATGTCACTGGGCAGCTCTTGGCTGTGCTGCCCTTTGTAGTCTAATAGTTTGCAACCCCTGCCACATCCGTCGAGTGTCGGAGCCGGTGTAGTACGATTCGATCTTAGTCCTGTATTGACGCTTTGCCTGTTTGACTGTTCGGAGGGCAAAGCAGGATTTTTTCTAAGCTTCCGGGTTAGAGTCCCACTCCTTGAAAGCGGCAGCTCAGTGCAGATGTTGCCTATAATCCATGGCTTCTGGTTGGGGTACGTACAGTCACTGTGGGGACAACGTCCTCAATGCACTTATTGATAAAGCCAGTGACTGATGTGGTGTACTCCTCAATTCCATCGGAAGAATCCTGGAACATATTCCAGTCTGTGCTAGCAAAACAGTCCTGTAGCTTAGCATTTGCTTCCTCTTTTTTTTTTTATTGACCGAGTCACTCGTACTTCCTGCTTTAGTTTTTGCTTGTAAGCAGGAGGATAGAATTATGGTCAGATTTGCCAAATTGAGAGCTTTGTACGCATCTCTGTGTGTGGAGTAACGGTGGTCCAGAGTTATTTCTCCCCCCCCCTCTCTTTGGTTGGACAATTAACCTCTCTGGGTAGGGGGCAGTATTTTGACATCCAGATGAAAAGCGTGCCCAAAGTAAACTGCCTGTTACTCAGGCCCAGAAGCTAGGATATGCATATAATTTGTAAATTTGGATAGAAAACACTAACGTCTAACTTATGTCGTGAGTATAACAGAACTGATGTGGCAGGCGAAACCCGAGAACAAACCACCCCCCCCAAAAAAGGCTTAGTACTTTGTTCAATGGCTATTACTTTAATTATAAGGCCAAGTCCCCCCAGATTGCAGTTCCTAGGGCTTCCACTAGATGTCAGTCTTTAGAAAGAGTTTCAGGCTGGTTTTTGGAAAAATGACCCAGAAATTGTAGTTTTTCTAGGTGGCTCCATTTTGGCTGTAGTGTTTCCAAGCTCGTGGAAGAAAGCGCGTTCTTGGTATTTTCTCCGGTAAAGACAACAACGATTCTCAGTCTTAAATGTTATAGTTTATTTGTGTATTAGGATACCTTAGGTTTGCTTATAAATGTTGTTTGACTTGTTTGGAAAAGTTTATTAGTAACGTTTGGGATTCATTTTGATGGAGGGAAACTGGGGGGATTATTGACTGAAGCGCGCCAGCTAAACTGAGTTAAGAATATAAAGAAGGACATTATTGAACAAAATGACCATTTGTGATGTAACTGGAGCCTTTTGGAGTGCCAACAGAAGAAGATCATCAAAAGGTAAGGCATTTTTATATCGCTATTTCTGACTTGTGTCGCACCTGCCTGGTTGAAATATGATTTTCATGTGTTTGTATGCGGGGCGTTGTCCTCAGACAATCGCATGGTCTTGCTATCGCCGTAAAGCCTTTTTGAAATGACACGGCGGCTGGATTAACAAGTTAAGCTTTATTATTTATTATTTCCAAGAATGTTAAATATTTGAATTTAGTATTTTTGAATTTCGCGCTCTGCATTTTCACTGGATGTTGGCCAGGTAGCATCCCACCTACCCTAGAAAGTTTCAAAGAAAAACCAGGTCACAAAACAAATAATCTAACATCATTAAAGATGTTATAACAGAAACATTGTAACTTTAAGGAGGTTACAAAGTTAAATCTAAATGTTGTATAACTTGTATGATTAAATATGAAACAATTTGTGAGAAGACGAAATGTGATTTCAGCTTTCTAAATGAGAATTGTTTTTGATATAAATTTCTCCCAGTCAGTAAACATGCCCACGTGAGTACAGATATTACGGCAAAAGGATGGAACACTCCTTTTGCCAGAGTGCTTATAAAGGACTCCTAAAGAATTAAGATAATAGACCAAAACATGCCGGGTTGCTGCCGGTGTGGAAAGTGGTCTCTGAATAATCAACCATTGAGACCAGAAAAATGTGGAGTGGTAGCTACACATTGAAATGGTTGCAATATAAACCAAGCAGGCAGACGGCGTTGAGCCGGACGTCACTAATGGTTAGAATCTACCAGACCAGAAAATGGTCAAACCCTCTGAAACTCGACACGTGAAGAAAGATGAAGACTATACCAAACATTCTCAGTCTGCAGCTGGATAATATAAAGTAAGTCTAGAACTTTGACCAAAGATACAAGGAAGATCTCAGTAGACACACATTGTGTACCTTTGATGTTTCCATTCTAACAAACACTTCCAGACCAAAGAAAGCCTACTACTACAAAGGACATTGTGACCTCTGGTGGACAAACCAGAGACTTCGAACGACTCCCAATAGATGAACAGGGCAATTTCAACAGAGACAACAAAGACATACATACATGCAATTATTTTAGAATGAGTGGTTGTTAGGGTGCTAAATATCCATATTTACAAAGAGCGTATTTTCAACATGTATGTATAATGGGTTCCCTCTGTCTCTCCCGCTCTTTCTTTCCCCACCCCTTTCATTGTGTAACAAGCTGTCATATCGAGTTAGTCCACTACGGACTTTTCATTGCATTTTGTGAGTAATCAACATATCATCCATCATGTGTGTGTGTTAATGTAATTCTGTGTGATTTAGTTAATTATTTATTTATTAAGACAAATATCGCTGAATCACATTTAGACTAGGGTTCGTGCAGATTTGAAGTCAACAACATTCAGAATGAGACTGATGAGGTAATAATAATAATAATTCATGGATGACTGGTAGGATAACGATATATTCTGATATATTCTTGATTCATTCGAGAAACATTAACTCATTAAACAAACTTTCTATGGGGCCCGAAGATTGCTAATGAGTTAATTGTTACATGATTAATTTAAACACATAATTCAACATAGTTACTTGGTTTTATAAAATAACAGTCACATTAAAGATAGTCACATCATGACACCATACTGGGTGGCAACATTCTTATCCCTTGTTCAGTGGCTAACCAACTAGGCTAACTTACAGTCACGTCAAAAACAACAGTAGCTGCATTTGCATAAGCTGTTTTCTAGTGACATTTATTTGGATACATCCATAACAATGAGCTAATGAGGCGCGATTCTGCCAGGCAAAAAAATTTGCTTTCCCGTCAGGACACTTGAGGAGCTAGCCAAAAACATAGCTAACACAATCACTTCAAACACTGAAGCTGTTGTTAGCAGTTGGTGTTATTCTTCAATAACAGACCCCAAAGCAAATCAGGGGGAGAAAAATATATTTATTCAAAGAGAACAAATCATAGTTGTTATGCTGGAAAGTAGATGGTAGATGTTCATTCTTCCCCGTCCTCAGTGTTTTCTCCACTGAACAAAGAGACAGGAGTAGTTTATAACCCAAACCTAGCCTGTGGTTGACCAATTATAAATCCTTGCAGTAAAATTGGGCCAATAGTCAAATATCTCATTTCAGGCTCAATGTATAGACAATTCGGACCAATGAGAACTTGCCACATGTAGCTTTTGAGTCCTGTTCTGAAATTTCTCCCACAACTACAATAGGCCTATGGGTAATGTGTTAAACATAGTCGTCATTTCGTCCTCTGCGTTGTGTATTTATCTTTGAATATTCTTACACTGTAAAGACTGCAAACTAGCGGCACTTCGTTTTACCTATTGACATTTCTTTGTATATATCCACAAAATTTATGCCAGCCGATTCAAGATGTAGACTGACAGAGAAATGCTGCCTGCCTATCCGTCTCGTCCTGACTCCTAACCGTTCATTACTATGGACAGCTGGAGATAGAATTTGAATATTGAAACAATGTTGCAAATGTCAGCGAGACAGACAGCAAGGTTTATGCTAATCTGAGGTTGAAAACTAAATGTTAGTCTAAAAGAAATGAGGATGTCTAGATGCTTTTTATAGTGGAGATCAAGTTTATAATTTGCCTGGCTGGGCTGATGAGACAGTGGATTGCGCAGTCAGACGGAACAGAGTAAATAGGCATTTTAATATCATACATTTAGCCGGTGGTAACTTGTGGAATATACACCGGCTGGAGTGAGCATTTAACCAATCAGCATTAGACCCACCCGTTGTATAATTCCCTATAACGCACGGTATATCTGCACAGTAGCATTCAATGGCTATAGTTCATTCTTACATGTTCTGTGTTTGAGCTACTTTTGAAAGCAAAATTCTAACTAAAAACATATTTTCATATGCAAGCTAGGACAAATGGCTTGGTTAGCTAAACTAGCAAGTATGTTTGGTTACCAAGGCAACTACTGTAGCTACCTAGTAAACTTACTAGCTATTAAAGCAGTAAAGGCGTTAAATTATAACCATGAAATGAAAGGGATAATCAACTCGAGGCTCTATGCTTTCTCTGGAAAATAATGCAACTCGTTGGAAGGTTAGTTCCATTCCACTAGCACGTTGTGGAACACACCTTCCACATAGTTCATTATTTTCCATAGAACGCATAGCCCCTCGTTAATTATCCCTTACATGTTGTGATACAGAACCAGAAGAAGCTGGTGAGAGGAGCTATAGGAGGATGGGCTTATTGTAATGGCTGGATTGATTATGTCCTAGCCATTACAATGAGCCCATCCTCCTATAGCTCTTCCCACCAGCCTCCTCTGTACAGAATACGGTTACAAATGTGAATGTAGCATGGCAAAGCACAAAAGGAAATAACTACATGACAGGGTATTGACATGAGTTGTAAGAATGTAGAAGTGTGAATACAGAGCACAAACCTATGCTGATCCACACCTAACATTTGCCAATAGAGGGCTGATGCAATTTACTACCACTATTGACATCACAAAAACATTTCTCACACTCCAGAGCCTACATGTTCTTGTGTGCATGTGTCGACCAATAGCACTTACAGTGAGCGTGGCTCCAGACTGGAAGAGCTCATAGGGGTAGAGGATCCTCTCGAAGTGGGACCGCAGCAGAGAGCCCATACCCTTCCCTGGGGGGAAACCCATCCTGCTGCCCACCTTGGACCATCTCTTCTCCTTACACACGGTATCAAAGCCTCCCTCGGAGGAGACAATCTGAAATACAATGTGTTTTATTAAGATGGTTACAGTTGACTCACACACAAAAAGCATATTTTCAGAATAGTAAGGCGCATTCAAATGTACACCAGCACTTAGCACCTCTGCTGTCCTAAAACAAAATCCAAAATAAACTCTACTTACTCCTAAGATATAAATAAATCACAGCATACTTACAAACACACACCATTTTCTAAAAACAGTATACTGTTCAGGTGAATGGTCCAACTCCGGTCTTACCTTGCTGAGCTGGTACAGATCGAGGATCTTCCTCTCCACATGAGGGAAGCGCAGCCTGGACCCCTGCAGTTCCCAGAACTTGGCAATCTGATCCAGGAAGTTCAGCTTGACCCGAGTGAGGGCCTGAAAGCAATGGGAGAGGTGAGGGAACGGTGCAAAGTAGAGGTCGACCGATTAATTGGAATGGCAGATTAATTAGGGCCGATTTCATAACAATCGGAAATCGGTATTTTTGGGCGCCGATTTATTTTTATTTTTTTACACCTTTATTTAATCTTTATTTAACTAGGCAAGTCAGTTACGAACACATTCTTATTTTCAATGACTGCCTAGGAACGGTGGGTTAACTGCCTTGTTCAGGGGCAGAACGACAGATTTTCACCTTGTCAGCTCGGGGGGATCCAATCTTGCAGCCTTACAGTTAACTAGTCCAACGCAATAACGACCTGCCTCTCTCTCGTTTCACTCCACAAGGAGATTGCCTGTTACGCAAATGCAATAAGCCAAGGTAAGTTGCTAGCTGGCATTAAACTTATCTTATAAAAAACAATCAATCATAATCACTAGTTAACTACACATGGTTGATGATATTACTATATATTATCTAGCATGTCCTGTGTTGCATATAATCTGACTGAGCATATAAGCATACAAGTATCTAAGTATCTGACTGAGCGGTGGTAGGCAGAAGCAGGCGCGTAAACATTCATTCAAACAGCACTTTCGTGCGTTTTGCCAGCAGCTCTTCGTTGTGCGTCAAGCATTGCGCTGTTTATGAATTCAAACCTATCAAATCCCGAGATGAG
Organism: Oncorhynchus masou masou; assembly: GCF_036934945.1. Taxonomy (NCBI): domain Eukaryota; kingdom Metazoa; phylum Chordata; class Actinopteri; order Salmoniformes; family Salmonidae; genus Oncorhynchus; species Oncorhynchus masou. The sequence goes on from NC_088238.1 coordinate 35,630,931, forward strand.
GCTGGAATGACCGAAGTGAAATGGCTGGCTAGTTAGCACGCGCTCATAGCATTTCAAACTTCACTCGCTCTGAGCCTTGGGGTGGTTGTTTCCCTTTCTCTGCATGGGACGCTTCGATGTGGTGGCTGTTGTCGTTGTGTTGCTGGTTCGAGCCCAGGGAGGAGCGAGGAGAGGGACGGAAGCTATACTGTTACACTGGCAATACTAAAGTGCCTATAAGAACATCCAATAGTCAAAGGTATAGAAGGACATAGTCCTATAACTACAACCTAAACTTCTTACCTGGGAATATTGAAGACTCATGTTAAAAGGAACCACCAGCTTTCATATGATCTCATGTTCTGAGCAAGGAACTGAAACGTTAGCTTTCTTACATAGCACATATTGCACTTTTACGTTCTTCTCCAATACTTTGTTTTTGCATTATTTAAACCTAATTGAACATGTTTCATTATCTACTTGAGGCTAAATTGATTTTATTGATGTATTATATTAAAGTTAAAATAAGTGTTAATTCAGTATTATTGTAATTGTCATTATTACAAATACATATATTATTAATTTTTATTATATTTTTAAAATGGGCCGATTAATCGGTATGGGCTTTTTTGATCATCCAATAATCGGTATCGGCGTTGAAAAATCATAATCAGTCAACCTCTAGTACAAACGCATGAAAGTCAAGTCCAAGTGAAATTTGGCATGCTTAACTCTAAACAGGAATATAAAGAGGTGCCTTTGGGTGCTGTAGCCTTGGAGAAATCAAAGTAAAGACAGCCTACAAAAAACAGTGACTGATATCCTTTAACTTCTTTGGGACTGGGGGGCAGTATTGAGTAGCTTGGATAAAAAGGTGCTCAGAGTAAACTGCCTGCTCCACAGGCCCAAAAGCTAAAATATGCATATATAGAATATGTATAGTAGATTTGAATATAAAACACTCTGAAGTTTCGAAAACTGTTTGAATGATGTCTGAGTATAACAGAACTCATATGGCAGGCAAAAACCAGAGAAAAAAATCCAACCAGGAAGTGGGAAATCTGAGTTGTCGTTTTTGAAGTGATTGCCTATCGAATATACAGTGTCTATGGGGTCATATTGCACTTCCTAAGGCTTCCACTAGTTGTCAACAGTCTTTAGAACCTTGTTTCAGGCTTCTACTGTGAAGGGGGAACGAATGAGAGTGGTTTCAGTCAGATGTCTGGCAGAATGCCATGAGCCAAATCATGCCCGCGGCCGTGAGAAGTTCCTTTTCATTTCTAAAGACAAAGGAATTGTCCAGTTGATACATTATTTAAGATTTATGATAAAAACATCATGAAGATTGATTCTATACATCGTTTGACATCTTTCTTCAAACTGTAATATAACTAACTTTTCGGCAGAACTAAGCAAACGCGCATTGAGCATTTGGATTACTGGGCTAAACGCGAACAAAAAGGAGGTATTTGGACATAAATTATGGACTTTATCGAACAAAACAAACATTTGTGGAACTGGGATTCCTGGGAGTGCCACCAGATGAAGATAAAAAAAAAAGGTAAGTGAATATTTCTAACACTATTTCTGACTTAGACATTTTCCAAAGAAGGAGAGGTGTCAATGTTTTTCTGTGGTTAAGTGCTAACCTAACATAATCGCAAGGTGTGCTTTCGCCGTAAAGCCTTTTTGAAATCTGACACAGTGATTGCATTAAGGAGAGGTTAATCTATAATTCCATGCATAACACTTGTATCTTTTATCAATGTTTATTATGAGTATTTCAGTCATTTGATGTGGCTCTCTGCACTGTCACTGGTTGTTTGTTTGAGACAATGCATGTTTGAACTTAACACACCAAATTCAAATTAAGTTTTTGGACATAAAGATTAACTTTATCGAACAAAACACACATGTATTGTGTAACATGAAGTCCTGTGAGTGCCATCTGATGAAGATCAAAGGTTAGTGATTAATTTAATCACTATTTCTGACTTTTGTGAGCCCTCTCCTTGGCTGGAAAATGGCTGGATGGTTTTCTGTGACTAGGTGCTGACCTAACATAATCGTTTGATGTGCTTTCGCCGTAAAGCCTATTTGAAATCGGACATTGTGGCTGGATTTACAAGAAGTTTATCTTTAAAATGGTGTATAATACTTGTTTGAGGAATGTATGTTTGAGGAACTTTAATTACGGGATTTCTGTTGTTTTGAATTTGGTGACCTGCAATTTCACTGGCTGTTGGCAACATGGGAAGTCCCACATATCCCAGAGAAGTTAAACTCTTAATGTAGGCTAAGCTACAACTTTTCTGACCCTAAAAACCCTTCCTAAAGTAGACCTAGGCCTACCACCCATTCAAGCCAGTGCTGTTAACTCAGTCATTGTATTCAAGAGTGCTGCCCCAAAAATGTGACGGCAGCTGCAGACAATGCACATAAGGTCTGCACTGTCAAGCCACACCAACGTATAGGTTACCTCACAAAAAAAAACATGTTTATTCAGACTGCCAAAATATAGTAACATACATACAAAATAACATACATCAGTGAATGACTGACAAACTCATTTGCATAACTAGCTTATTTGACTACTTAATGACTACTTACTTAGGCAATAACTATTTTTATTTAACTAGGCAAGTCAGTTAAGAACAAATTCTTATGTACAATGACGGCCTATTTAGGCCTATACCTTATAACGACTACATACATGGTACCTAACTGCATTTCCAATATAGCCTTCACAGTGTTGTAACTAGGTGCAGTATACTTACCTCCAATTCATTGAGTCTCTGGACTCTGGGAGTAAAGCCGAAGTTGCGTACGTCGCAGGCAAAAGGAGGTGTCCAGTCCTAAAAGACAAAAGATAACTAATATAGGGATGTGTGGATACAGATTTGGAAAGCATCAGCCCAGGAAATTGGATGTAAAAAATAAAATAATTCTAAAATGTTAAAATCCACCCAACAATACCAGAATACTGGATATGACACAAATAATAATTTAAGTCCCTGTAGTCTAATTGCTTTAAAATGGGCACAGACTTATCCCCAAATGACAAATAATACTGGAGCGCAGTGCAATATAAGAAAAACTTGACAGTTGCTTCTGGGAGGTTAAGTGTGGGTGCAAAATTGACCAAATTAAGAGGGTTAGCCTAATCACCCAAATGTTCCGTGTGGGAAATGGGAATAAAAGAGAATAAGGCCAATATTAGACATACATTTGATTTGCACAAGGCCAAACAATAAAACATGAAAAGTTGAGCATTTGGGTACTAATTTAACTTCCTGTCACTGTAGGCCTATCCCAAACCATGAAAATAAATAAATATATATATAAAACGCTTCACAGCTGCATACATGGATATTGCTCATATTGTATGATTGTATGATGTCGCAAAGACTTGGAAATCTAGGCCATCAAATGAAAAGCAACTAGGAATTGGTATATCAAATTGTTAAGTTTTAAAAAATATCTAGACATCTAATTCGTGGGACGTTACTTGATATCCCGAATGTAAACATGTCCAGAAGACACACACACACACACACACACAAAAAGAAGTGTCAGACGGGAGTCTGGAATTGAGGCCGCTTTACTTTAACTGTTTGGCTAAATATAAACATCCAAAATCATAGTTCAAATAAACAGAAACAGACAAGAAATTTACCTCCACACATGAAAAATTTAACGAGAAATGTCGTTACTCGACAAAAAATGTGCGTGGGCTAGGCCGAAAATACCATAAATAGATGACAACAAGGGCACAAACCATTGCAGGCGTAAATCTTAAAATGGAAGCAATGTGTTATATTCCAAACGCATAAACAGTGAGGTTACCTCTGGCGGTCGAATTTTGCAGATGCCAGTTCTCTCTGCAATAGGTCGAATCTTGTTTATAAATCCTAGCGGATCCGAAAAATCTTCCCAACTCGGCTCAAAAACTGGGCACTCGGGAGGGGGTACGAATTCAGCAAAATCAGACATGATGAAATCACAAATTATATTTTCTTTAAAAAGCCAATAGTACTTGTGTTTAAAATCTATTGTGTTGACATCTGTGAGTGACATCAGTCCATGATTAGGTTATCTTTCAATTAGCACACATATTGTTGCTTCGGGAACTTCTCCTTCATGTTCATGATTGTTTAAGTCTCAAGAAAAATAATTTCAATGAAGACAATTTCTTGATATGCCAACAGCTGGGCGACATGACAATATTGTTGAGTTGACGTCTCAAATACAAAACTGTAAAAGATCAAAAATACATTTCCAGTCCTATTCCAATTTTAGGAAATTGCTGGGCCAAGCCGGGCGGCGTCCACCCCACCACTCCAGTACAGCAACGTTAACTGAAAACCTGAGAACTACCTGGGGCGCAGGACATCAGTCAAAAGCGCCATCACTCCCCTTTAAAATGTGGACATATGATCCCGCAACAAAATAAAAACGGCCCCCCAAAAAATGTAATGTATAACTACTCTAAGCTCCATATTAACCCAACAAACATTTCCCATCATGTGCGATTTCACTTTTGAATACCCATTGGTTGTGACATCATCTGCCAGGAAAAGGCATTATTTCATCCAGATTTCGCAATTTTATCAATTTAAAGTTGCGCCTTAGTGGTCATCCAATCTAAATATGACGTTCTTCAGTAGTTTCAGACTACATGAGTGCGACCCTCTTCATCCGAACAGTAGCTCGTGACCATCAACATCGAAACCTGGGCAGTTAGCAATTAGCGCACATTGTTGATTAAACCACGTCCATTCAATTGAAGGAGAACGTTAGCTAGCTCGTCGCTATATACAACAGGCGGTGGGGTTCCGTGGGGGTGAAGGGTCGACATTCCCGATGCAGCAACATACTTTATTTGCTCCACAATAAACCAGACGACGAGCTAATTTAAACAATTCTCATGCACACGGTTATTTTGCTTCGTGTCACCCGAGTACTTTTCTAGTTGCTGTTGTCATTAAAAACGACGACACTTCCTAGCTAGCTAAGTTAGCCTAGCCACACTGTGCTGTGACTGCTTGCTAGTTGCTGGCGAATAACTTCGTATGGTGTCTTTCTTTAGTGTGCTCGCACAGTTCTGGAATGTACATTTTTCAGGATAAACATTTCGTATAAAATTGTTCAGTAGATGCATATGTTGCTCGACGCTATTAACTTTCAAATATTGTGTTTGTATATATAGAAATATTGATATATATCCCAGCTTTCTTTTACTAGCAACGACCATATCACTACCATGTAACAATAATATACCAATACTCCACTTCCGCCTCCACATCCGCTTCAAGAAAACTAGAACCATGGTTTTACTTACTATTTCCCTCTATACAAAATCATATGCCTCCAGATATGTACATCAGCATTTATGGTAAATTTGTTGTAGTTTTGTAAGGAACTACTACGTTCATAACCAAGTGGGGGAAAAATCCATCGTCTCTTTCATGACAACTGGGATTCGGGGAAAAAACGAAGTCAATCGTGACGTCAGTGATATTCAAATCGGAGAAGTGTTGGATTCCAGAGTTTTCCGATTTATAATTCCGAGTAGGACGACTGTTCAAAACAATTTATCCTGCTCGAAACATTTTTCCGGGATTGCAAGTTGTTTTGTACACACTGATGTCGGAGATTTCCGAGTTCCCAGTTGTATGCAACGCGGCATGAACTCCGAATTCTCCCCATGATGAACTCTGATATCACCTCAGGAAATTATCTCCATAATATTTTTTTTGTCAGTTAAGTGTAACAATTAAACATTATTTATAAGAGAAATCTATTATGTTTAACACTATGTTTGGTTTACAAGCATGATTGATAGCTGTACTTAGTTTACGGTTGATCAGCTTGTTGGCCATTTGTCAATCACGTTTCAACGAGTTCAAAGCATGTGTTATGCATCTAAATTGTATTTACGACTTCACAACTCGTAATTACCACCTTGCCATTTGGTTATGCTGTGCTCGTCGGAGATTCCTATTTTGATTTTGAAAATACGACTTTGTTTTATTCATGTGCTTTTTGGTCTGAATAATTCTTCAAACAACGTTGCTGATAAATATTAGGTAGTTTCCTTAACATTGGAAATATGGTCAAACTATCTACATTACCCTATTGTAGCTGTCAAAAACGAATTTGGTAATTTGGTTGAAAAGTTCTGGTAAAACGTCACAACTCGCACATTGTCCTGGTTGTTTCACACTTGTTGGCAAATTCCGACTTGTATGCAGATATAAAACAATTGAGGGTTCGCTAAACAAATATATATATATTTGATGTAGGGTCGTTCAAGTGAAACTTCCCAGTCGGAACTAACTTCCGATAATTCCGAAAGCACATATACAGCATTAGTGTGTAATGATAATAAAAACGGTAACCCCATACAAATACAGTGCATTCACGTAAAACACACCCTTATCCCCTCAGCCCTCAAATGATGTGGAAACTTCTGATGACGTCGGACGAGTATTCACTTGCAAGGCGTGGGAGGAATGAATTATTTTTATATGGACCGCACTTGCCCGGGAATTCGTTACTCGTTAATCCCGAGATGATTGTATTTTCAGCCAGCGGCAGTTTGTGGGTGCTTTATATGCGCTACAGTCAATTATGATTGCATGTCTACTTATATTAACTATATCATTATTAATATACGACTACTGTATATTAGCTATCAAATTAATTAGCTAACTAATGTTAGCCTGCCTACCTAGAATTCCTGAAGAAGGAAAATATTTTATTTCTACAATGCTCTAACCACTAGGCTACACTGCCGCCTTGTTAAAAGTTTGTTTGTGGAATTTTTTTCTTTCTTAATGCGTTTGAGCCAATCCGTTGTGCTGTGACAAGGTAGAGAGAGGGTGGTATACAGAAGATATAACAAGTCCATATTATGACAAGAACAGCTCAAATAAGCAAAGAAAAATGACAGTCCGTCATTACTTTAATACATGAAGGTCAATCAATCCAGAACATTTCAAGAACTTAGTGCAGTCGCAAAAACCATCAAGCGCTATGATGATACTGGCTCTCTTGAGGACTGCCACAGGAATGGAAGAACCAGAGTTACCTCTGCTGCAGAAGATAAGTTAATTGGAGTTACCAGCCTCAGAAATTGCAGCCCAAATAAATGCTTCACAGGGTTCAAGTAACAGACACATCTCAACATCAACTGTTCAGAGGAGACAGGCCTTCATGGCCAAATTTCTGCAAAGAAACCACTACTAAGGACAATAATAAGAAGAAGAGACTTGCTTGGGCAAAGAAACAAGAGCAATGGAAATGAGACCAGTGAAAATCTGTCCTTTGGTCTGATGAGTCCAAAATTGAGATTTTTGGTTCAAATCGCTGTCTTTGTGAGACGCAGAGTGGGTGAGTGGATGATCTCCACATGTGTAGTACCCACTGTGAAGCATGGAGAACCAGGTGTTATGGTGTGGGGTTGCTTTGCTGGTGTCACTGTCATGATTTATTTGTAATTCCAGGCACACTTAACCAGCATGGCTACCACAGCATTCTGCAGCGAGAAGCCTTCCCATCTGGTTTGCGCTTAGTGGGACTATAATTTGTTTTTCAATAGGACAATGACCCAACACACCCCCAGGCTGTGTAAGGGTTATTTTACCAATAAGGAGAGTGGTGGAGTGATTCATCAGATGACCTGGCCTCCAGAAGGCCAGCATCCCGGAGTCGCCTCTTCACTGTTGACGTTGAGACTGGTGTGGGTACTATTTAATGAAGCTGCCAGTTGAGGACTTGTGAGGCATATGTTTCTCAAACTAGACACTCTAATGTACCTGTGCTCTTGCTCAGTTGTGCACCAGGGCCTCCCACTGCTCTTTCTATTCTGGTTAGAGCCAGTTTGCGCTGTTCTGTGAAGGGAGTAGTACACAGCGTTGTACGAGATCTTACATTTTTGGGGCAATAGCTATCATTTCTCAGAACAAAAATAAACTGAGTTTCAGAAGAAATATATTTGGAACACAGGAGTGATGGTTGCTGATAATGGGCCTCTGTACGCCTATGGAGATATTCCATAAAAAATCTGCCGTTTCCAGCTACAATAGTCATTTACAACATTAACAATGTCTACAGTACACTGTATTTCTGATCAATTGTATGTTATTTTAAGCCTCTTATGGCTGCGATCCCCGTACAGGGATCAACATCCGGGGAAATTTCAGAGTGACAAATTAAAAAAATACAAATACAACATTAAACATTCTTGAAAATGCAAGTGTCTTACATCCTTCAAAATATTAGAATCTTGGTAATCAAACTACGTTTTCCGATTTAAAATAGCTATTACAGAGAACAAATGCAATGCTTTTGTTTGAGAAGAGCGATCAACAACAACAAACATTTTCCGCCATGACAGTTTTGACACATTCACACCTGAAGGTAAAATTAGGACTAAACATGTGGAAGAAGGTGCTCTGGTCAGATGAAACCAAAATTGAACTTTTTGGCAACAATGCAAAACGTTATGTTTGGCGTAAAAGCAACACAGCTCATCACCCTGACCACAGCATCCCCACTGTCAAACATGGTGGTGGCAGCATCATGGTTTGGGCCTGCTTTTCTTCAGCAGGGACAGGGAAGATGGTTAAAATTGATGGGAAGATGGATGGAGCCAAATACAGGACCATTCTGGAAGAAAACCTGATGGAGTCTGCAAAAGACCTGAGACTGGGACGGAGATTTGTCTTCCAACAAGACAATGATCCAAAACATAAAGCAAAATCTACAATGGAATGGTTCAAAAATAAACATATCCAGGTGTTAGAATGGCCAAGTCAAAGTCCAGACCTGAATCCAATCGAGAATCTGTGGAAAGAACTGAAAACTGCTGTTCACAAATGCTCTCCATCCAACCTCACTGAGCTCAAGCTGTTTTGCAAGGAGGAATGGGAAAAATTTCGGTCTCTCGATGTGCAAAACTGAGAGACATACCCCAAGCGACTTACAGCTGTAATCGCAGCAAAAGGTGGCGCTACAAAGTATTAACTAAAGGGGGCTGAATAATTTGGCACGCCCAATTTTTCAGTTTTTGATTTGTTAAAAAGTTTGAAATATCCAATAAATGTCGTTCCACTTCATGATTGTGTCCCACTTGTTGTTGATTCTTCACAAAAAATACAGTTTTATATCTTTATGGTTTGAAGCCTGAAATGTGGCAAAAGGTCGCAAAGTTCAAGGGGGCCGAATACTTTCGCAAGGCACTGTAATTGTCCCGATTGATATATTGTCGAATAGATATTTGAAAAACACATTGAGGATTGATTATAAAAAACGTTTGCCATGTTTCTGTCGATATTATGGATCTAATTTGGAATATTTTTGGCATTGTCATGACTGCAATTTCCGGTGGATTTCTCAACAAAACGTGAAGAACAAACGGAGGTATTTTGGCTATAAAAAATAATCTTTATGGAACCAAATGAACATTTGCTCTCTAACTGGGAGTCTCATGAGTGAAAACATCTGAAGCTCATCAAAGGTAAACGATTTAATTTGATTGCTTTTCTGATTTTCATGACCAAGCTGCCTGCTGCTAGCTGGACATGCTATGCTAGGCTATCGATAAACGTACACAAATGCTTGTCTTGCTTTGGCTGTAAAGCATCATTTCAAAATCTGAGATGACAGGGTGATTAACAAAAGGCTAAGCTGCGTTTCACTATATTTCACTTGTGATTTCATGAATATAAATATTTTCTAGTAATATTATTTGACTGCGGCGCTATGCTATTCAGCGTTGCTGATGACAATTTTACCGGATCCGGGATGGGTGGTTGAGAGAGGTTAATGGACAAAAAATGTGCTTTTCTTTCAAAAACAAAGACATTTCTAAGTGACCCAAAACTTTTGTACGGTAGTGTACCTATGAGATGAGTATTGCAAAATATGTAAACATTATTAAAGTGACTAGCGTTCCATTTATTAAAGTGGCCAGTGATTTCAAGTCTATGTATATAGGCAGCAGCCTCTAATATGCTAGTGATGGCTATTTAACAGTCTGATGACCTTGAGATAGAAGCTGTTTTTCAGTCTCTCGGTCCCAGCTTTGATGACCTCGCCTTCTGGATGGTAGCGGGCTGAACAGGCAGTGGCTCGGGTGGTTGTTGTCCTTGATGAACTTTTTGGCCTTCCTGTGACATCAGGTGCTGAAGATGTCCTGGAGGGCAGGTAGTTTGTCCCCGGTGATGCATTGGGTAGACGGTTGTGGGCAGTACAGTTGCCGTACCAGGCGGTGATACAGCCCAACTGTCACACCCTGATCGGTTTCACCTGTCTTTGTGCTTGTCTCCACCCCCCACCAGGCAGGTGTCGCCCATCTTCCCCATTATCCCTTGTGTATTTATACCTGTGTTCTCTGTTTGTCTGTTGCTGGTTCGTTTTGTTCGTGAAACCTACCCGCGTTTGTTCCCCTGCTCCTGCCTGTTTCTTACTTTTCTAGTCCTACCAGGTATTGACCTTTCTGCCTGCCCTGACCCTGAGATTGCCTGCCATCCTGTACCACGATAAGACTCCAATAGTTCTTCCCAGCTGTATGTAATAAGACTTAAGATTTCCTGGGATAACAATGTAGGAAATAATACATTAAAAAACAAAATACTGCATAGTTTCCTAAGGACGTGAATCCAGGTGACCATCTCTGTCGGCGCCATCTTGTGATCGAGGACATATCTCAGTCTGCGGGATCAAAATAATCTTGAAGTGTGGAATCCGATTGGTCAGACCAGCGTTGAATAGTCCTTAGCACGGGTACTTCCTGTTTGAGTTTCTGCCTATAGGAAGGGAGGAGCAAAATGAGTCACGGTCAGATTTGCCGAAAGGAGGGCGGGGGAGAGCCTTGTATGCATCGCGGAAGTTAAAGTAGCAGTGGTCGAGTGTTTAAGCAGCGCGAGTACTACAGTCAATGTGTTGATAGAACTTCGGCAGCCTTTTTCTCAAATTTGCTTTGTTAAAATTCCCAGCTACAATAAATGCGGCCTTAGAATATGTGGTTTCCAGTTTGCATAAAGTCCTTTGAGGGCCGTCGGGGTATTGGCTTGAGGGCGATATACACGGCTGTGACTATAAACAAAGATAATTCTCTTGAGAGATAATATGGTCGGCATTTGATTTAAGTATTCTAGGTCGGGTGAACAAAAGGACTTTAGTTCCTGTGTGTTATCACAATCACACCATGAGTCGTTAATCATGAAACACCCTTCTTCTTCCCGGAGAGATATTTATTCCTTACTGTGCGATATACTGAGAACCCGACTGGCTGGACGGACTCAGACAGTAAATCCCGAGAGAGCCATGTTTCCATGAAACATAGTATGTTACAATCCCTGATGTCTCTCAGGAAAGAATTCCTTGCCCTAAGCTCGTCATCTTTATTTGCTCCACGTTGGCAGGCCAGGGTCAGTGCTGTGTTGTGGTTGGTCTCGATCTGACTGTTGATGTTATTTTTCATGGAGAGTCATTTTGCATGCAGAACAACCCCTTGCAATATCAGTAGCTTAAATCAAACTGCGCTGTGTGCAGCTTTGCATGCTGACCAAGGAGAGGTTGAACTATTCCTCTCTATGACACAACCATTCAAAAGTTTGGGGCCACTTAGAAATGTTCTTGTTTTGAAAGAAAAGCATTTTGTCCATTGAAATAACATCAAATTCATTGTAAATTACTATTGTAGTTGGAAATGGCTGATTTGTTTTATGGAATATCTACATAGGCGTACAGAAGCCCATTTTCAGCAACCATCACACCTGTGTTCCATTGACATGTTGTGTTAGCTAATCCAAGTTTATAATTTTAAAAGACTAATTGATCATTAGAAAACCCTTTTGCAATTATGTTAGCACAGCTGAAAACTGCTGTTCTGATTAAAAAAGCAATACAACTGACCTTCTTTAGACTAGTTGAGTATTTGGAGCATCAGCATTTGTGGGTTCAATTACAGGCTCAAAATGTCCAGAAGCAAAGACCTTCCTTCTGAAACTCATCAGTCTATTCTTGAAGGCTATTCCATGCGAGAAATTGCCAAGAAACTGAAGATCTCATACAACGCTGTTTACTACTTCCTTCACAGAACAGCACAAACTGGCTCTAACCAGAATAGAAAGAGTGGGAGGCCCGGTGCAAAACTGAGCAAGAGGACAAGTACATTAGTGTCTAGTTTGAGAAACAGATGCCTCACAAGTCCTCAACTGGCAGCTTCATTAAATAGTACCCAAGAAACACCAGTCTCAACATCAACAGTGAAGAGGCAACTCTGGCATGCTGGACTTCTAGAGTTGCAAAGAAAAAGCCATATCATCAGACTGGCCAATTAAAAGAAAAGATTAAGGTGGGCAAAATAACAGACACTGGACAGAGGAACTCTGCCTCGAAGGCCAGCATCCCAGAGATGCCTCTTCACTTTTGACATTGAGACAGGTGTTTCGCGTGTTATCCAGATACTGACTGTTAGCACTTGGTGGTCTATAGCAACTTCCTACAAGAATGGTCTTTAGGTGAGGCAGATTTACATGTAGCCCTATTACTTCAACAGTATTTAACTAACATGAGCTCCTCTCTAAGCTTTACAGAAATGTGGCTAGGAATATAGACCGCAACACTGCCCCCATTGGCATTTCTATATTTTCTGTAGATGTTATAACCAAGTATCGCTACTACTGTAGGTATTATCAGTAGTTTCTAAGTGAGTTTCAGAGATGTCATCTCTTACTGGCAAGATATCGACTTAATGAACCTTGTTCCTTAGGCTACATATGTTAATGTGGGCTATTTTTATAGGGGACAGAATGAGGTTGGACCATCAAATAATTGGCATATATATTATTCTTATAGAATTTTCACATAGGCGAGGATATTGGAAATTGAATCAAAGCCTATTGGATGATAACTTGTTTTGAATTAGTACCGAAAATGTATAAATGACTTATTCCAACATAACATAGGTATAGCAGATTCCTTTAATCAATGGAATACTTTTAAATGTGCCGTTAGAGGCCATGCAATTCTCTAAAACAAAAGCCATTCAGGTCAAAAGAGTCCATAGGAAATGGAAGGACTAACAGTACAGATAGCCATAAAAACAGTACCATTGTCACGGGTAACTTGGTGCGTGAGGGAAGAATCAGGCGCAGAGAGCATATAGTTCCACAGGAAGACGTGCACTTTTAAAAATCGCACAGAAAAATAATGCCCAACAAACCAGGGCGCGGAAAATGTGGACCAATCCAACACAACAGGGTACCAGGTCCAGAGCACGAACACCAAAAAAATACACACGTAACATATGAGTAATCCCACACGAAACAAGGGCGAGTAAACATACTATAAATAAGGAAGTCAATTAAGGTTCTCACTTTGTTATTTTGTTCTAGTGTTCAGTGTTAATAAAAATCATGAACACTTACCACACTGCGCTTTGGTCCGATCCTTCTTCAGAGGACCGTTACAACCATAGAGGAACAGAATAAGGAAAAACAAAAAGAAAATTAGGAACTTATTCAATAAAGATCAAGTGTAATATATTGTAAAAAAAAATAAAGAGAACTGGATGGAATATGGGAACAAATTCACCAAATTATTTTTAAACTTCAACATAGAAATGCTACCAAAAATAATTTACTGAAACTTGTTACAAATTATGGAATCACCCATGATTCACAAACAATATTTTGAAAGAAGAAGCAAAGTACTTTAAGCATATTTTCTCATTTCAGTCTCCATCTCCACTAACCAAAGATAATTGTATGGATTTTTTTGGGGCAACCTTTCCACACGTACCAACAAACGGGTGTGATTAGAATGCTTATTTAGAATGTCCAGTTTCGATTGACGCAACAGTCAACATTTGAGCTTGCCACACAGGTTTTTCATAGAAACATTTTGCACAAACACAGTCCTTACAAAGTTGTCGTGAATGTGACCAGTTCATTTTTGGATGCAATGTTCAGACATTCACTGAAGTAGCTACAGCATAACACAATCATCCAAACTGTAAAATGCAGGCTACATTTGTCCTTGCGCTAACTGAGGAAAGATAACAAGTGGTCATATTTAGACTCTCGGCTGACAGAAACTACAGAATTGCGTGAAACCCATAATGCGTTGTATGTCAACAAACATGGCTCCACACATAGCTGGAATTAGCTTAGCTCATCATAATTAGTACAACCTTCAAAATAATGTATTTTACACACACGAAGAGAATCAGAATGCATGATTTGTCACCAGTACTTGTAAATAAATAAATAATTACCACACAAAACATTTTCTATGGCACGTGCCTGCAGTCAATCATGTAACCTCTGACTCCCACTCTGAGCCATTCAGTGTTGTTGTCTATGTATGTAGCTAGTGGGCTAAGCTGTAGCATTAGCAATGTCTTTCAGAAGGAGACAACTCACAAATGCAGAAATTCTGGAGATTTTTATCAATTCTGACAATGAGTCTGAGTATGGTCAGATTCTGACAGTGACAGTGAGGAGCTGCCCCTCAACCTTGTAGCCAAGGAAACCCCAGAATCTGAGGACCCCTTGTCCACTGACGAAGTCCCAGGTTCCTTTGAAGATGCTTGTGGTGATGGAGGCAGACCGACAGTGGATGAAGTATGGGAGGTCTGTGGTAGCTGGAAGGCCGCCAGCCATTTCACCTCTCCTGTCCCTGCTGTTTGCTTTGATGAGTCCCAGTCTGGAGTGCAACGCCCCTTGCCATTTCCATCTGAGGCAGAGTGCTTCAAGCGGTTTCTGACAGAGGAGCTGGTGGGAGACATAGTAGAGGAGACCAAGCGCTATGCCTTGGAGCTACTGGAGAAGAGAGCCAGGAGTGAGGGGGAAACTCGCTAAATGGGTGACAACCACAATTCTTTTACATCACCGTATAGTTTACCAATAAAATAGTCTGACGGTGATAAGGACATACTTGGTATACATATCCCAACATAAATGAACTCACTACAATACATTTTAATAGAAAGTTAGCAAAAATCTTGGAAGGGTGGAAAGGAAAATACCTTTCTATTTGAAGAATAATTACCCTGATTTACCCAGTTTACCTATTTGCTTATGGTCTTGCGTACACCTAGCAACCTGTTTTTTAAATTATATGAGCAAAAAAAAAAAGGTGCCTTTTATACCGATAACAAGTTCAAACAGGTGCCATTAATACAGGTAACGAGTGGAGGACAGAGGAGCCTCTTAAAGAAGAAGTTACAGGTCTGTGAGAGCCAGAAATCTTGCTTGTTTGTAGGTGACCAAATACTTATTTTCCACCATAATTTGCAAATAAATTCATAAAAAATCCTACAATGTGATTTTCAGGATTTTTTTTTCTCATTTTGTTTGTCATAGTTGAAGTGTACCTATGATGAAAGGAAGTCCAGAGAGGACATTTGAGAGGAGATCAACTCCTCCCCAGGCTACTGGGTTTTGCTGGCAGGGACTTTGGGAGCGATTCAAAGAATTCAAATGAATTAACTATGTTTGTTTTTTTTACTTTGTACATTTATTTGCTTGTGTTGATTGCCTTGAACAATTAAAAACGCCTTTCGAAGTTCACAAGCTATTTTGGCCTGAAATGGTCTCTGTACCATAAAATATCGGAGTGCATGCTGGGCACTCCGTGTGTGTTTTTTTTTGGGGGAAAGAATGTTGCTTGTACAGATGGTAGCTAGCCATTTCCATTGATAGAAGTTTGTATTGCACGTTTATTGTACAAAATTACTATTCGGTGTCCTCTACTATTGTTCAGTTTCATTGACACTAGGCAGCTATTTAATAACTAAATTACGTCATCCTTCGTGGTAGCAACTGTGTCATCTAGCTAACGTTAGCCATCTAGCTTCCCAACCGCAGAGTTTAACACTTTCAATTTGTGATTTTATACTAATGTTGGCCAAACCTGCCATTACTGTGTTTAATTTCGGGAGGTAGTATTATGTAGGAACCATGAACTTTGCTCAAGCAAGGCATATGCCCAACTGATTTCGACTGTAACAGACTGCAGAGAGACTAGCTAACATTAGCTAGTATCCGCTAGCTAGCTAACAGTGACTGGTTTCCAAGCACTCAAGTCCATCTTGAATAGGCACAAAGCAAAAACAGAGACAATGGATGAGAGCCCAGAAGCTGCTGTGGACAACGATGACCTTGTTATTATAGTGGAAAACGAGGCAGAGAGCTTGCCAGCTGAAGAGGAGAGGGCGAAACAGCTAGGAGGTAGCATCGGTCTCATGGACACTTGCCCTGTCTGTAAGTTGAATTTCCACAATCGAGAGCCGAAACTTCTGCCATGCCTCCACTCTTTCTGCAAGAAGTGTCTTCCACCCCCTTCAAGGAACTTAGTCAACAGTGAACAACGTCGCGACCCGCAACTTCAAGCGGACAACTCGAAACCACGTGAGATCCGTCAGTTTGTTTATCGGGAAGTTGATAACTGTAATGAAGTGCAGGATGATCATTGCAACTTTTCATTAAAATGCAGATGTCTTTTGTAACTTGATATTAGAAGATGCCTTACTCATTCCTGTGTATGTTATTCCCCTGGCTCCAGTCAATGTGATCCGCTGCCCAGTTTGTCGACAAGAGTGCTGGGAGGTGGAGGTGCTGGATAACTTCTTTGTGAAGGACTCTGTGGAGGTTCCCAGCAGCACAGTGGAGAAGACCAGTCAGGTGCGTTAACATTGGTTACCAGTAAAAGGGTGACATGGTACACTCGAGTGGGGAATTTTTTTTCAGATGGTGAATCCTTGTCTGTTAAGGTCAGGTAGTAAGTGCTTACTGACCGAGACCCAGGACACTTACCGTGCCTTCAGAAAGTATTCATACTCCTTTACTTATTCCACATTTTGTTGTGTTGCAGCCTATTTTTTCTCACCCATCTACACACAAAACCCTATAATGACAAAGTGAAAACATGTTTTTAGAAGTTGTTACAAATGTATTCAAAATTAAATACAAAACTCTAATTTTTCATTTATTTCACCTTCATTTAACCAGGTAGGCCAGTTGAGAACAAGTTCTTATTTACAACTACGACCTGGCCAAGATAAAGCAAAGCAGTGCGACAAAAACAACAGAGTTTCACATAAACAAACGTACAGTCAATCACACAATAGAAAAATCTATGTACAGTGTGTGCAAATGTAGAAGAGTAGGGAGGTAAGTCTATAAATAGGCCATGAAGGTGAAATAATTACAATTTAGCATTAACACTGGAATGGCAGATGTGCAGATGATGATGTGCAAGTAGAGAACAGAAATATTGGGGTGCAAGATGGTAAGTTAACAATATGGGGATGAGGTAGTTGGGTGTGCTATTTACAGATTGGCTGTGTACAGGTACAGTGATCAGTAAGCTGCTCTGACAGCTGAAGCTTAAATTTGGAGAGAGATAAGACTCCAGCTTCAGATTTTTTTTTTGCAATTCATTCCAGTCATTGGCAGCAGAGAACTGGAAGGAAAGGCGGCCAAAATAAGTGTTGGCTTTGGGGATGACAAGTGAAATATACCTGCTGGAGCGCGTGCTATGGGTGGGTGCTGCTATGGTGACCAGTGAGCTGAGATAAGGTGGGGCTTTACCAAGCAAAGACTTATAGATGACCTGGAGCCGTAGGTTTGGTGCCGAATATGTAGTGAGGGCCAGCCAACGAGAGCATACAGGTCACAGTGGTGGGTAGTATATGGATGAGGCTTTGGTATTCACACCCCTGAGTCAATACTTTGTAGAAACAGCAATTACACCTGTGAGTCTTTCTGGGTAACTCGTAAGAGCTTTCCACACCTGGATTGTGCAACATTTGTCAATTATCCTTTTCAAAATTCTTCAAGCTCTGTCAAATTGGTTGTTGATCATTGCTAGACAACCATTTTCACGTCTTGCCATAGATTTTCAAGCATATTTAAGTAATAACTTGAACTCGGCACTCAATGTCTTATTGATAAGAAACTCCAGTGTCGATTTGTCCTAGTGTTTTAGGTTACTGCCCTGCTGAAATGTAAATTCATCTCCCAGTGTCTGGTGGAAAGCAGACTGAACCAGGTTTCCCTCTAGGATTTTGCCTGTGCTTAGCTCGGTTTATTTTTTATCCTGGAAAAACTTCCCAGTCCTTAACTATAACAAGCATACCACCACTATGCATGACCATATGGAGAGTAGTACGTAGTAATGTGTTGTATTGGATTTGCCCCAAATAAAACACTTTGTATTCAGGACAAAATGTTAATTGCTTTGCCACATATTTTGCAGTATTACTTTAGTGCCTTGTTGCAAACAGAAGGCAGGTTTTGCAATATTTTTGTTCTCTACAGGCTTCCTTTTCACTCCTGTCTATTAGGTTAGTATTGTGGCGGAACTACAATGTTGCTCCATCGTCAGTGTTCTCCTATCACAGCAATTAAACTCAAACTGTTTTTTAAAGTCACCTTCGGCCTCATGGTGAAATCCCTGAGTGGTTTCCTTCCTCTCCGGCAACTGAGTTAGGAAAGACACCTGTGCCTTTGTAGTGATGGGGTGTATTGACAGGCAAAAGTGTAAATAATAACTTTGCCATGCTCAAAGGGATATTCAATGTCAGCTTTTTTATTTTTACCCATCTACTAATAGAGGTGCCCTTTGCAAGGCATTGGAAATCCTTCCTGGTTTTTGGGGTTTAATCTGTGTTTGAAATTCACTGCTCAACTGAGGGACCTTACAGATAATTGTGGGGTACACAGGAATTCATTCAAAAATCATGTTAAACACAGAGTCCATGCAACGTATGTTAAGTACATTTTTACTTCTGAACATATTTAGGCTTGCCATAACAAGAGATTGAATACTTATTGACTCAAGACATTTAACCTAATATAATACCACATAATACCACTTTGACATTATGGCGTATTGTGTGTAAGCCAGTGACAACAAATCTCTATTTAATCCATTTTAAATTTAGACTGTAACACAACAACATATGGAAAAAGTTGAGTGTGAATACTTTCTGAAGGCACTGTATACCATGTCACCACTGAAACGTTGCCTTGCATAGGACTAAAATCATGGATTCATGCAAAAGCCAGTTCTTGCTCATATGTTCTCCCTTCCCTATTTCCAGGTGTGTATGAGTTGTGATGACAACACCGAGGCCACGGGGTTCTGTGTGGAGTGTGTGGAGTTCCTGTGTGTGACGTGTATTGAGGCCCACCAGAGGGTTAAGTTCACAAGGGATCATACCATACGGCAGAAGGAGGAGATGTCCCCAGGTAGCCTACTCTATGAAAATATGTGGCTTTCTGAATTGTACACTGTAAGAAAATATAATGTCCAGGGCAAAGGAAGGTGGTAGGTACAACAAAATCTATGAAACCAAATCACAAATGTGTAGACGGGTAAATGCATAGTGCTTTATTTTGTCATATGCTAAATTCTTGTCTTATTCCAGAGGCTGTGGGTGCGTCCTCACAGAAGCCAGTGTTCTGTGACATCCACAAGCAGGAGCCCCTCAAACTGTTCTGTGAGACCTGTGACCGTCTCACATGCAGGGACTGTCAGCTGCTCAAGCACAAAGACCACAAGTATGACCACATTATTTATTCACCCTTTGTTTCCAGGTTAGTGTCAGAGAATCTCTTTTGTCGTGCTTAGCTACCTTAAAGGGATACTTTGGGATTTTGACGATGAGGCTCCTTATCTACTTACCCAGAGTCAGATGAACTAGTGGATACAATTCTTATGTCTCTGTGTCCAGTATGAAGGAAGGAAGTTAGTTTCGCAAGCCAATGCTAACTAGTGTAAGCGCAATGACTGGAAGTCTATGGGCTTCTGCTAGCATGCTGTATCTGCTAGCATTAACTGGAAGTCGCTCTGGATAAGAGCATCTGCTAAACGACTTCAATGTAACGAGACCTAGCTATCGGATGCCTGGGTTGAAACCTTCACAATAGTCAATATTATGCTCAAACTGGTTCTATATTTTGAAGTATTGTTTTTGTACCTGTGCTTCATGTGTTGGTATTAATCCTCTGTGGGAATTTTCAGGTGAACAAAAAGGAGAGCAGTCGTTGATAATATCAATAAAAATCCATCTGGTTTATTACAAGAATTCAGGGAGAACACCTCTAATTATTCATTAATCACATAGCACTGAAGGTTCTGTAAACACAGCCCAAGACTCTTGTAGGAAGTCACATCAACTGCTACAGAATCTGTCTCTCAGATAGATGCATTACATTATCAGTGTGCCCTAGGCTCAGTCAAACTTTAACCGTAACATTCAACAAGGGCAGACATTTGATACTAGCAGTTAAACAGGTCAAAGGTCGGAACATCAACTTATGGAAAAAGTTGAGTGTGAATACTTTCTGAAGGCACTGTATACTAACAGGGATATAAACAAAAATATAATGTAACATGTAAAGTATTGGTCCCAAGTTTCATGATCTGAAATAAAATATATCATACATTTTCCATATGCACAAAAAGCGTATTTCTCTCAAATTTGGTGCACAAATTTGTTTATACCCCTGTTAGTGAACATTTCTCCTTTGTCAAGACAATCCATCCACCTGACAGGTGTGGCATATCAAGAAGCTGATTAAACAGCATGATCATTACACCGGTGCATCCTGTCCTAGGGACAATAAAAGACAACTCTAAAATGTGCAGTTTTGTCACACAACACAATGCCACAGATGTCGCATGCAATTGGCATGCTGACTGCAGGAATGTCTACCAGAGTTGTTGCCAGAGAATTGAATGTTCATTTCTCTACCATAAGACGCCTCCCATGTTGTTTTAGAGAATTTGGCAGTATGTCAAACCGGCCTCACAACCACAGACCATGTGTAACCACGCCAGCCCAGGACCTCCGCATCCGGCTTCTTCACCTGAAACTGAGGAGTATTTCTGCCTGTAATAAAGCCCTTTGTACAGATGGTAGCTAGCAATTTCCCTTTGGCTCTGCCCCCTGCCCAGTCATATGAAATCCATAGATTAGGGCCTAATTTATTTTAATTGGCTGATTTCCTTATAATAGCTTTAACTCAGTAAATTTGTTACAAGAGATAATTATAGACTAACAGGTGCAACATGACTTAACCACATATGTTTAAGTACCATATCTAATTAACTCCTGTTTCCCTTCCCCAAGGGAACGCATCTGTCTGTGTCTCCCAGCACATACTGTCATGTTTTTTACACATCAATCCATATCACCAGTAAATCAAATACAGAAAAATAATTACTCAAGTAATTTCCAATTACACTCTGCATATCTTGTCTCTCCAGTTACCAGTTCCTTGAAGATGCCTACAGAAACCACAGGCAACACCTGGAAAACATGACGCATCAGCTACAGGAGAAGAGGAAAGCCATAGAAGAAGTGTCCAATTGCATCAACAATGGGTAATTTATTACATACACTAAACATGCTAACTAAACTCATATGTTATGTACATAGACATGTTCAATAGCATGACTGACTACAGGCAAGCTCATAATTTCCTGCTTTTCTACTATCTTTATTCTTTCAGACTCCAGCAAGTCGATGAAAACCGCAAGTCTGTCACCAATGAGATAAAGAAGTCAATTTGCAACTTGATCATGGAGATCAACAGAAAGGGAAAAATCTTGGTCAATCAACTTGAGGTATGCTTGTTAAACAGGACATGAGCAATCATGTCATTCCAACACATAATATAATAATGTACACTTCTGCTGACATGGCGCTAATCACACTTTGTGAGCATATTTGTAAGTAGCTTTGTGCTAATCATGGTGGTTGTGTCAGACACTGACGAAGGACCATGAGGTCGGACTAAAGAAACAACAAGAAGATGTCAGCCACCTGACCAGACATCTAGATCACGTCATCAACTTCACCAAATGGGCCACAGCCAGTCACAGTGGCACAGCTCTCCTGTACTGCAAGAGACTGGTAGGAACCATGACTTTAATTAGGGAGGTGGATTTATTTTCGCCTACCTTTTAATCCCAATGTTGACCTAAATTGTTCAGACAGTTGTGTAGAAATTCACATTTAAAACTGAATTTGTGATTTTCAAAAGCATTAGACTACTTCAATTTGAGTGATTCAGAAACCTTTTCTTTCAGATTCTTTGCCAAATCCATTACCTAATGAGGGCCAACTGTAACGCATCCATCGTCCCTCAGAGCTCAGTCCGCTTCCAGTGTCGCTCCGGTTTCTGGGCCTCAAATGTCGATCTTGGTAAGAACGCTAAAACTTCAGTTCTGACGGATACTGTAGGCATAATTCAAAATTATCCCCATGATGTTAAATGCAGACTTTGTTGAATTGCTGATTTTTTTTTTCTTCATGTTTCTGTGTTTTTCCTAAGGGTCTTTGGCAGTAGAGAGAATCCCTGGTCGGCAGCCCAGTTCCATGCAGCAGGGCTTCCCTCCTGGCCACCCCAGCCAGCCTGGCCCTGGCCCCAGAGGAGAGGGCCCTCCCGGGGCTTTCCCTCCAGGCTCCTCCGCCCACCAGCGTGGGAGCACCCTGGCTCAGCTCCAGCTGCAGGTAGAGAAGCTTGCCCAGCACCCCAACAGGGCTGGACAGCCCCCTCCCAACCACTGGTCCTGGTACCAGCAGGGTCTGAAGCTCCCGGGGCCAGGGGGCCCCCCTCAACAGAGGCCCCACCAGGGGGGTTCTCCGTCGCAAGGTCCCCCCAACATGGTCCAGATCCAGCAGCCGGGCCGGAGTTACGGACCCCCCGGGCCCCAAACCCATCCCAACCCCAGGAGCCCCACCTCTATGCTGCAAAACGCAGGATTCCCTCCTCAGGTATTTGTGTTATTCTTAAAAAAATATGTATATATTCCTTATCCCTTTTTAAGTTGTAGATTTGCTCTTTGTTGTTATCAGACAGTGTACAATGAGACTGAGCCACTGAGAACATGCTATTTCAGTTGTAATAAAATGGAGACAAGCTGATGCAAAGGTACCAGTTATGATTATTTTTTTAATTTCACCTTTATTTAACCAGGTAGGCTCGTTGAGAACAAGATCTCATTTACAACTGCGAGCTGGCCAAGATAAAGCATAGCAGTGTGAACAGACAACACAGAGTTACACATGGAGTAAACAATTAACAAGTCAACAACACAGTAGAAAAAAATGAGTCTATATGCAAAAGGCATGAAGAGGTAGGCGAATAATTACAATTTTGCAGAATAACACTGGAGTGATAAATGATCAGATGGTCATGTACAGGTAGAGATACTGGTGTGCAAAAGAGCAGAAAAGTAAATAAATATTAACAGTATGGGGATGAGGTAGGTAAATTGGGTGGGCTATATACCGATGGACTATGTACAGCTGCAGCGATCGGTTAACTGCTCAGATAGCAGATGTTTGAGGTTGGTGAGGGAGATAAAGGTCTCCAACTTCAGCGAATTTTGCAATTCGTTCCAGTCACAGGCAGCAGAGAACTGGAAGGAAAGGCAGCCAAATGAGGTGTTGGCTTTAGGGATGATCGTTGAGATACACCTGCTGTAGCGCGTGCTACGGGTGGGTGTTGCCATCGTGACCAGTGAACTGAGATAAGGTGGAGCTTTACCAAGCATGGACTTGTAGATGACCTGGAGCCAGTGGGTCTGGCGACAAATATGTAGCGAGGGCCAGCCGACTAGAGCATACAGGTCGCAGTGGGGGTGGTATAAGGTGCTTTAGTGACAAAACGGATGGCACTGTGATAAACTGCATCCAGTTTGCTGAGTAGAGTATTGGAAGCTATTTTGTAGATGACATCGTCGAGGATCGGTAGGATAGTCAGTTTTACTAGGGTAAGTTTGGCGGCGTGAGCGAAGGAGGCTTTGTTGCGGAATAGAAAGCCGACTCTAGATTTGATTTTAGATTGGAGATGTTTGATATGAGTCTGGAAGTAGAGTTTGAAGTCTAGCCAGACACCTAGGTACTTATAGATGTCCACATATTCTAGGTCGGAACCATCCAGGGTGGTGATGCTAGTCGGGCGTGCGGGTGCAGGCAGCGAACGGTTGAAAAGCATGCATTTGGTTTTACTAGCGTTTAAGAGCAGTTGGAGGCCACGGAAGGAGTGTTGTATGGCGTTGAAGATCGTTTGGAGGTTAGATAGCACAGTGTCCAAGGAAGGGCCGGAAGTATACAGAATGGTGTCGTCTGCGTAGAGGTGGATCATGGAATTGCCCGCAGCAAGAGCAACATCATTGATATATACAGAGAAAAGAGTCGGCCCGAGAATTGAACCCTGTGGCACCCCCATAGAGACTGCCAGAGTACCGGACAACATGCCCTCCGATTTGACACACTGAACTCTGTCTGCAAAGTAGTTGGAGAACCAGGCAAGGTAGTCATTAGAAAAGCCGAGGCTACTGAGTCTGCCGATAAGAATATGGTGATTGACAGAGTCGAAAGCCTTGGCCAGGTCGATGAAGACGGCTGCACAGTCTTTTATCGATGGCGGTTATGATATCGTTTAGTACCTTGAGCGTGGCTGAGGTGCACCCGGGACCGGCTCAGAAACCAGATTGCACAGCAGAGAAGGTACGGTGGAATTCGAGATGGTCAGTGACCTGTTTGTTGACTTGGCTTTCGAAGACCTTAGATAGGCAGGGCAGGATGGATATAGGTCTGTAACGGTTTGTGTCCAGGGTGTCTCCCCCTTTGAAGAGGGGGATGGCTGCGGCAGCTTTCCAATCCTTGGGCATCTCAGACGATATGAAAGAGAGGTTGAACAGGCTGGTAATAGGTATTGCGACAATGGCGGCTGATAGTTTCAGAGAGGGTCCAGATTGTCAAGCCCAGCTGATTTGTAGGGGTCCAGGTTTTGCAGCTCTTTCAGAACATCTGCTATCTGGATTTGGGTAAAGGAGAACCTGGAGAGGCTTGGGCGAGTAGCTGTGGGTAGGCGGAGCTGTTGGCCAAGGTTGGAGTAGCCTGGAGGAAGGCATGGCCAGCCGTTGAGAAATGCTTGTTGAAGTTTTCAATAATCATAGATTTATCGGTGGTGACCGTGTTACCTAGCCTCAGTGCAGTGGGCAGCTGGGAGGAGGTGCTCTTGTTCTCCATGGACTTTACAGTGTCCCAGAACTTTTTGGAGTTGGAGCTGTAGCTCCTGTAGGATGCAAATTTCTGCCTGAAGAAGCTGGCCTTGGCTTTCCTGACCGACTGCGTGAATTGGTTCCTGACTTCCCTGAACAATTGCATTTCGCGGGGACTATTCGATGCTATTGCAGTCCGCCACAGGATGTTTTTGTGCTGGTTGAGGGTAGTCAGGTCTGGAGTGAACCAAGGGCTATATCTGTTCTTAGTTCTGCATTTTTTGAACGGAGCATGCTTATTTAAAATGGTGAGGAAGTTACTTCTAAAGAATGACCAGGCATCCTCAACTGACGGGATGAGGTCAATATCCTTCCTGGTTGAAGACAGCGGAGGTATATTTGGAGGGCCAGTTGGTCATGTTGACGTCTATGAGGGTGCCTTTGTTTACAGATTTAGGGTTGTACCTGGTGGGTTCCTTGATGATTTGTGTGAGATTGAGGGCATCTAGCTTAGATTGTAGGACTGCCGGGGTGTTAAGCATATCCCAGTTTAGGTCACCTAACAGAACAAACTCTGAAGCTAGATGGGGGGGCGATCAATTCACAAATGGTGTCCAGGGCACAGCTGGGAGCTGAGGGGGGTCGGTAGCAGGCGGCAACAGTGAGCGACTTATTTCTGGAGAGAGTAATTTTTAAAATTAGTAGTTCAAACTGTTTGGGTATGGACCTGGAAAGTATGACATTACTTTGCAGGCTATCTCTGCAGTAGACCACAACTCCTCCCCTTTGGCAGTTCTATCTTGACAGAAAATGTTATAGTTGGGTATGGAAATCTCAGAATTTTTGGTGGCCTTCCTGAGCCAGGATTCAGACAAGGCAAGGACATCAGGGTTAGCAGAGTGTGCTAAAGCAGTGAGTAAAACAAACTTAGGGAGGAGGCTTCTGATGTTGACATGCATGAAACCAAGGCTTTTTCGATCACAGAAGTCAACGAATGAGGGTGCCTGGGGACATGCAGGGCCTGGGTTTACCTCCACATCACCCACGGAACAGAGGAGGAGTAGTATGAGGGTGCGGCTAAAGGCTATCAAAACTGGTCGCCGAGAGCGTTGGGGACAAAGAATAAAAGGAGCAGATTTCTGGGCATGGTAGAATATATTCAGGGCATTAATTTTTACTGAGTTGTGTTATTGTCTGTAGTAATCCTTGGTTAGCATTTTTTTGTCATAATTCGCCTACAAATTGCAAGAATTCTTGCCTCTGACTTTTGTGCCATTCTAGTCTCTGAGGGATCTCATCCACAACTCCAGCTTTCCTCCCAAACCAATGGATGTGCTACAGGGTACCTCTCGCTACTCTCATGCACCCCCTCCCAACACAGGACCCATCAGCACTCAAGCATCTATACACCAGGTACATGCGTTTTCCTGTAAACTGAAGCTGAAACTCATTATTTAATATATTTACATGTATTTTGTGTCTCTATGGTTGTGTATTTGCCACACACACACAAACGAGAAATAGAATACTCTGGTTGTTTTCAGCGTAACATGATGGAAGCCGCACAACTGAGGAGGAGTGACCCCAGTGGAGCTTCATCATCATTATCCATGCCTAACCCCAGAGCTAGTTATGCTCCGAGCCTAGTTACAGCCTTCCCAGACAGACATGGTAGGCATCTCACCCTCACACTTCCCTCATTTGTTACATGTAAAACAAACATAAAATATAATTAAATTAGCTATTCATGCCCAATCGTAATTTATTCTCAATAAAACCCCTTTCTCTTTCTCTCCTCAGCACAAGGAAGACAGAATTCCCCCATGTCCAAATCTTCCTCTGAAGCCAACATAGGGTAGGTGAACCTCACTCCCACACCACAGGGTGCTGTCCTCTTTACACCCCACACCAAGGTCACAGTATGTACCTTATGGTGGATGTGTTCCTGGCTGTCATATCTGTACTATTAGGTTGATGTGTTCCTGGTTGTAATATCTGTGGTTCGGTGTTGAAGGTCTGCTTCCTGGAAGCGCACAGAGCCTAATGCGGCGGCTCCCCCCTCCTCAGCTAAGCGGAGGCGAAGGTCATCCCCCGGACCAATCATCGTCATCAAGGACGAACCAGAGGACGATGACGAAGTCAGCTTTGTATGTATGACTACATTTACACACACTCTGTGTGTCTATCTCTGTTTGCCTTTGAAAGAGGTATATTGTATACAATCATGTATGAAAGATGATAGAATCTCCCTAGTCTCTCTTCCATCCTCCAGGTGCAGTCTAGTGTTGGAGCCTCAGCCAGCCTGCCAGACAGCAGTACAGGCATCCAGCCCAAGCCCCAGCCCCAGCAGCAATCTCTCCCAGCACCCATGGTGGAGCCCCAGCCGGAGCCCCAGCCGGAACCCCAGCCGGAGCCCCAGCCGGTGCCCCAGCCGGAGCCCCAGCCGGAGCCGGAGCCCCAGCCAGAGACTCAGGTAGAGCTAGAGGCAGACCCCCAACCAGACCCAGAAAAGGCCCCAGGTGTCCCTGAAGACGACCCCAATGAAGACTGGTGCGCTGTGTGTCAGAATGGGGGAGAACTGCTCTGCTGTGACCGATGTCCCAAAGTCTTCCATCTGAACTGTCATATACCTACACTTAGAGAGTCTCCCAGGTAATTAACACCTACTTTTAAATTTCTATGTGCTACTCACAGCTGCACCGTCCTGCATGCTCTGCCTGTTAAATGTAATACACCTGGGCCTCCCAAGTGGCGCAGTGGTCTAAGGTACTGCATTGCGGTGCTGGCTGTGCCACGAGAGATCCTGGTTTGAGTCCAGGTTCTGTCACAGCCGGCCGCGACCAGGAGACCCATGGGGCGGCTCACAATTGGCCCGGGGTCGTCCGGTTTAGGGGAGGGTTTGGACGGCAGGGATGTTCTTGTCCCATCACGCACTAGCGGCTCCTGTGGCGGGCCGGGCGCAATGCCCGCTGGGTTGTGTTTCGGAGGAAGCACGGCTCTCGACCTTTGCCTCTCCGAGTCCGTACGGGAGTTGCAGCGATGGAACAACACTTACTACAATTGGATACCATGAAATTTGGGAGAAAAGGGGCAAAATTAAATAAATATATAATTCAAAATGTAATACAGCTGTCTCTGAAGGGTGATTTATTTAGCAGTACTTTGTAATATAAACTGGGGTTATTGCAATATTGAGAGACTGCAATATTGTGAATTCACTAACCCCCCTATGTTTCCAGTGGTGAGTGGTTCTGTTCGTTCTGTCGTGACCTGACCAGTCCTGAGATGGAGTATAACCCAGATAGCCAGGGAGAATTGCCAGCCATGAAGGAGGAGCCAGGATCAGAGGGATTCCCTCCAGTTGATAAAAGGAAATGTGAGAGACTGTTGCTCTGCATCTACTGCAACGAGTTCAGTACAGATTTCCAGGAGCCTGCCTCACCGTCGGTAAGACTGCAATTACCAACTGCCCCATAGAAAGTTTTTGCTCTGTAGTTTTAATTAAATCGATATGATACGACTTTGTCTATTGAATCAGAAAATTGTCTTAACTCTCAATCCCCAAACACCATGCCATTCATTTTGGTTAATTTATCACAGTTAATTAATGATGGTTCCTCCATCTGATATGTCCAGTCAATCCCAGAGTATAAGGAGCTGATTGAGACTCCAATGGACCTGTCCATAGTGAAGAGCAGGCTGGAATCTAAGGAGAGCCCGCGTTACTGCAGTGCTGAGGAGTTTGTCAAGGATGTCAGGCTCATATTCAGGAACTGTGCAAAGTATTACCAGGTACGGCAAGACTACACGACACACAATATGACGAACTTGGAATGGATTATTCTGTTTGCGTACCACACTAGAATTATTATAATTTTTTTTTGCATTGGACCACAACTGAATATGCCCTGATTTCCCAGACCCAAGTTAAGCCTATTTAGAATGGACCAAAGTATGCTCAATGTCTAGTTGAAGAGTTAATTTAGGTCTGGGAAAACCAGCCCAAAATGTATTAACAGAATTCAGACAGACACAACACTTCTGTTTTGTTTAATTAGAGATATACATAGCATACAGTAATGTGCATGTTTTCCTATTTTATTCCCTACGACAGTGCTTTCACTTCTGCTTTCGCTTCTGCTTTGCTTGGTCTTTGAGCTCGGGTAACTGTAAAGCACTTTGTGACTACTACTGATGTAAAAAGACTTCATAGAAGTGTTTTGTTTCATTGACAGGCAGACACTGAGGTGGGAGGTGCAGGACTGAGCCTGGAGGAGTACTTTGAGGAGCAGCTGAAGTTCCTCTACCAAGACAGGAGCTTCCCTGGGGGCAGAGAGGAGGGCATGATACCCCCTGTGGAGGACGAGATGGAAGAAGGGATGGAAGACGATGTGATGGCTCCTAACGAAGGGGATATGCCCCCTGTCGAGGACGACCTAACACCTGTTGAAGAAGGGATGCCTTCTATGGAGAAAGAAGGAACTGAAGAGGGGATGGATCCTGTGGAAGGAGAGATGGAGGAAGAAGGGATACCTCCTTTAGAAGAGAGCATGGAAGAGGAAGAGACTTCTCCAGTGAGAGAAGACTCACTACCTTGTGATGCTACTGAACCAGTAGATCCATCAATAATGGGTGCATCATCTCCCAACCTTTCCAGCAAGGAGGTGCCCCAACCCCTCTCAGATACTCCAGACAACCCTCCCTGCGAGGAGGCCCCCCAACCCCTCTCGGATACCCCAGACAACCCTCCTGACTCCCAGGACACCAGCCCTGCTGCAGGCTTAGCCACAGAAAATGAGGGGATGACTGAAGAAGTGAGAGACAAAGCAGAAGAGGAATGATTCTTGTTCTTCCACTGTAAATTGGACGGACAATAAAGCTTTTTGAATTATCTATAGGATCTGTTGTCTGAAAATACAGGGAGACCTCTTTGCTGCATCATACACTTTCTGATATGATTTGCAATAATAAATAAAACCGAGAAACCCAGGATGTATAACGGGGTACAGAGATGGACAATGAATGCACAAATGTTTGTCTTGTTACAAAGCAATGTAGCTACATGTATGAACTAATAATGCACAGACTGTTCTGTCTGCTGAGATTGAGAAGTTAGTCATGGTGTAATAGGCAACTTTCTACAATAACAATCATAAAACACAAATAATGTCCATTATTGATAAGTTGTCTGCAATTTTCCATGTTGGCTTTTGTAAAGATGAATGCCATATAATACTGTATATTTATAATGTAAGTTTATTTATCCAACTCTAAAGGAAAAATACCTGCAAAGACCGAACTACATGAAAACCATAGCCCTACATCATATCTTAACTCTGGTCAATTATTTTTAAGACATTTTTATGTGTAGTTGTGTTTGTGTTATAATTTAGTTAAATTATAGGCTACTCTAGTTCAGAATGTTTGTGAAGGAGGTATTCTGAAAGGTAGACTCGGCGATATAACAGATGCAAAAAGTAAACTGCATCGAGGGTCAATTTCAGCGACAACAAAGAGCGTGAGGCTCAACTTCTTTGCTGTTTTGGTGCCCTGGCTACCATGAAGCCAACTGTGCACATGAGTAGATACTGTGTGAGGGCGAAGCCTAGCATCTACTCATCTCAATATCTGATGTGCTGCTGGTGGCAATGTCATTTCGCAAAGTCTACCTTTAAGACTGTTCACTAGATTACAGGGATGCAAAATGTAAATATTTTTCTCAGAATGAACGTGCAGTGTTCTCGAATGGTGCTGCTTGCTTTTTGGCATGTAAAGAGAACCAAACTGTTCCCCTCACTTTTCCTTGTTGCATGTTTTCTTGTTGCCTGGCTACCCTGACTTGGTCTGCCGAACACTACGCCACACCCACGGATGTTAATTTCTTCTCCACTATCAATCTGGATCTAAGTACCTCCCCAACCCTTCACCGAATGCGAACACATTCGGGGCCGTCTGATTTGTCCTGAGACCGATGGGTTGGGCCAGAGCCAGAACACACGTGGGTAAAGTGTCCAGTTAGAAAATGTGTAATTGACTTTAATACTCTGATTGGTAAGAGATGATCCAATCGATGAAGACTTTGTTTTGTACAACACACCTCATCCCCACCACAAGACTTCAATAGATGCTGTAAAGAGGTCACTGGAAAGCAGACTGGGGGGGATAGAAGAAGGATGCCAGGTTGGTGCCCATTCAACAAATTTGATCTAACAAAGTGGATATTCATCAAATCCGTCGTGATTGATGTATTGTAACAGGCCCACTGTGGTTACTAAAGTCTGATTTGGCTGTTTTCGCTGCATAACGTTTAGAAGTAGTCCCTTTTCAGGTTTAGACGTGACTGCTAAATGCTAACTCCTGTTGGTATAAGCTGGTAGCATACAATAAAACTTTAATTAAACACGGAGTCTCAAATAGCCGCTTGTCCGTTTTAATAGCCGGTTAATGGCCCATATTTCAGCAAATAAATGTCCCTTTCAAATAAATGCAGGGTCTACATGAATTGTTAATAGAGGTTACCAGGAATTTCCAAAAACAGTCAACTTCCGGAGTACAGACCCCCAGAAATCAGCCAATCGCCTTCTAGTGGCGAAAGTAAGAACCGCCGGAATGCACAGTCAGAGGAGAATGATGCTTTTGTAAACGTTTTTAAAATATATTTTTTAACAGGCATACTAAGACAAAAGTAAATGATAACACATTAGTGTAGGAAATGAGAAAATGTTTTAAAATGATGGAAGTGAATTCTGGAATTTAACAAATATTCAAATGATCAAAAGCTGTGTGCATTAATGAAATGAATGCTTGGCTCAAATTGAAGCTTGGCTCAAATAGATGCCTGTTGTGTTCAGTGATTTAAGCAAATAAACACTGGGCTATTGTGGTACAGTAGCTAGCAGAGAAATCAGTGGTGTTAGTCGAAGTCGTTTTTAACTCTAATGGAGTTGATTGGTGACAATGACATGAACATGTACTGGGGTTGACATCCATACAAGCATTATACTCAGATTTTTACCCAACATAGTGTGAAATACACATTTATACTCAAATTTTACCTCAGCATAGTGTGAAATACACATATAAACAATGTTCATGTAATTGCATCTTTCCCCATGCGTTTCCATGGCATTTCCATTGTTTTAATTGTGTTCTATTGATCTCTCTACCACATCTATAATGGCAGCCTCAGACTAAAGTATGTAGCAAACGACAGAGCAAAGGAAGAATTTACTGTGAGTCGTCAGGCTAGTTTTCTTGTTTAACCTCCTTGATAAGTGTTTTTGAAGTAGAGATAGGAGACCATTCAGTTCCTATCAAGTCACTGTTTTAAGGCAGCCAGACTTCTTGTTTAAACCAGAGCATCATGCAACCTTGTATACTCAAATATCTCTATCAGTGAAATGGTAGCATCAGAGCACGAATTCGAGGGGGCAGGTGGGTCTCAGGCCCGCTATGAGACATGAGCCCCCCTGAATGTAACAAAGTCAAACTTTGGGGGGTCTCTAAATAATGCTATTTTAACCATTCTCCTATTTGTTTAAAATGCAATCTGTACTTCTACAGTGGTATATATATACAAATAAAAGCTTATTCCAAATTAAATGAATAACACTACCTCTGTGTCATGGTTTAAAAAAACATCCCCATGTGGCTGCACTTTTCATCTTGGGACAGTCCCATATCACTACCCTTTTTCCGGTGACAAAAAAAAGTTCCTTATGTCAGCAAAATGTATGAATTAATTCAGGCTACAAAAGTGTAGGTCCAATTACAATCATTGAATGTCATTACACTTTTGGGTGTTTTGTAACAAGATGTATCTTTCAATTGATCAAATAGCACAAGTGCACAATGCACTGTTTGGATGCTGGAATTATTTTGGTAAGGATGAACATGCTCAGGTGGCCTATGTTTGAAAGTGATTTGTTTGGCAATAAGATGAAAACCGTTAAATGACATGTCTTTAGCCTGCTATAGTAATATATAGTATAGTAATATATTATGCCTATAAAACATGTCATGCACATAGTAGGTCCTTTGAAAAAATAATTTGCATGGGGTAGCACCAAGACATGCTGAAAATGTAGGAAAAAATATATATAATCAAAATCTTGAGTACATTACTTCAGTTGATATCTGTGTACTGATCTCTATAGCCACTAATTGTATATCATAGATATCGTGGAATGCGTTAATTGTAGTTTTTAATGGACACCACATCGGCTAATAAACCAACAGTGAGATAGATGACGCCCTACAATCCCCCATACCCCAAGGCAAGATTATTCGCACTGTTTTGCTACACCACTGCAATACATGAGATTCTCAGAAACTGTCTGACCTCCCTATACGCCGACACACTCTCTCCTTTTGTCCCCTTCATGACGGGGGCGCTCAGCGGTCCAGAATAGAGAATGGTTTTCCAAGACTCAAGTAATCTTAAATATATTTTCAAGTTGTTTTAATCAGAAAATATATTCCAATTGCAATGGGAACGTGGGTATTAGGAGAGAGCGAGGTACATTGTCAAACTGTTCATAACTCCAACATTAGAGGCGCTATCTCAAAAATCAAATAGCTACTTTAGGTGACTACATGTTCTATGGTCAACTTCCTGTTCACATGTGGTCAAGGACACTAATCTGAGGTGAGCACAATTTTCTTATTTTTCCCCTTCAAAAGTAAAACATCTGCAATTTACATTTTATGCAATGAAACTTTATTAGGTATGAATGTTCAAAATTATAATTTTGCACTGAGTAGAGGAGACAATAATGTGTATTTTGATACTTTAGCTGCAGTCCTATGTCGAGCTAACCTTGAGATTTAGCCAACATTAGCACACATGTCAGTTTTGGGCAAGTTGTCTCAATGACCTTGGGGCAAGTCTTCACATGTGACAACTTTCCCCAGTATACATAGACACATAGCACATGCTCAAAAAACCGGTGTTTAGCCCCCTCAAGCCAATGTCTCCATGCCTTCAAGGCCTTGACGACAGCCATCAGCTCCCGGTCCCCCACATCATAGTTTCGCTCTGCCGGGCTGAGCTTCTTTGAGAAGAAGGCACAGGGGCGGAGCTTTGGTGGCTTACCCAAACGCTGAGAGAGCACCGCTCCTATCCCAGCCTCGGATGCGTCCACCTCCACTATGGACACCAAAGAGGGATCCGGATGGGCCAACACGGGAGCTGAGGTAAACAGAGCCCTCAGGTGACTAAAAGCCCTGTCTGTCTAAGCTGACCACTGCAAGCGTACCGAGCCCCTCTTCAGCAGTGAGGTAATGGGAGCCGCCGCCTGACCAAAACTCCGGATAAACCTCCGGTAGTAGTTGGCAAACCCTAAGAACCGCTGCACCTCCTTTACCATGGTGGGAGTCGGCCAATTACGCACGGCTGCAATGCGGTCACTCTCCATCTCCACCCCTGAGATGGAAATGCAATACCCTAGAAAGGAGACGGACTGTTGGAAGAACAGGCATTTCTCAGCCTTGACGTACAGGTCATGCTCCAACAGGCGACCAAGCACTCTGCGCACTAGGGACACATGCTCAGCGCATGTAACGGAGTATATCAGAATGTCATCTATATACACCACTAACTCTGCCCGTGCAGGTCCCTGAAAATCTTGTCTACAAAGGCTTGGAAGACTGATGGCGCATTCTCAACCCGTACTGCATGACGAGGTACTAATAGTGCCCAGACGTGGTACTGAAAGCCATCTTCCACTCGTCTCCCTCTCCGATATGCATCAGATTGTAACCGCTCCTGAGATCTAGTTTAGTGAAGAAGCATGACCCGTGCATTGACTATCGCTGTGGCTATGAGCGGTAGCGGGTAGCGGGTATACCTCACAGTGATCTGATTCAGACCCCGATAGTCAATACACGGCGTGTAGACCTCCCTCCTTCTTCTTCACAAAAAGAAACTCAAGGGGGCGGGTGAAGTGGAGGACCAAAGGTACCCCTGACGCAGGGATTTGGAGACGTATGTTTCCATAGCCTCCGTCTCTGTGGAGTGAGAGTGGAGTGACTCCTGGGAAGTGCAGCGTCTGCCAGGAGATCTATTGCACAATTGCCCTGTTGATGAGGTGGTAATTGAGTCGCCTTCTTTTTGGAGAAGGCGAGAGCCAAATCGGCATATTCAGGGGGAATGCGCACGGTGGAGACCTGGTCTAGACTCTCCACCGTAGTAGCACCAACGGAAACCCCTAAACACCTACCTCAGCACTCTCGCGACCACCCTGTGAGAGCCCTCTGTCGCCAAGAAACAGTGGGGTTATGACAAGTTAACCAGGGTAGGCCCAGCACCACGGGAAATGCAGGAGAGTCAATAAGGAAGAGACTAATTCTATCTGTATCACACCCCGGGGGCACCATGCCCAACGGCGCGGTGACCTCCCTAATTAACCCTGACCCTAATGGTTGACTATCTAATGCGTGAACGGGGAAGGGCACATCCACGTGAACAATAGGGATCCCTAAACTATAGGCTAAAGCACTATCAATAAAATTCCCGGCTGCGCCTGAATCAACGAGCGCCTTATGCTGGGAATGCGGGGAAAATTCAGGGAACGTAACAGACACAAACATAGGTACAACAGAGGGCTCTTGGGTGAGAATGGTGTCGGCTCACCTGGGGTGATGCCAGAGCGCCCTGCCTGCTGCCTCGATTCCCAGAGGAACCAACCCGGCACCGACTGGCAGTGTGACCTCTGCGGCCACAGATGGTGCAGCAACCTCCGGTTTCCCTGCGCACCGCCCCTCCCAGCTCCATTGGTATTGGGGGAGGATGGAACAACCAGACCCCGATCTGAACGACCGGGAGTAGCCAGCAGGTTGTCCAGACGGATGGACAGGTCCACCAGCTGGTCAAATGTGAGGGTGGTGTCTCTGCAGGCCAGCTCCCGACAAACGTCATTGCGCAGACTGCAACGATAATGGTCGATCAGGGCACTGTTGTTCCATCCCGCGCCGGCAGCCAGGGTCCATCCCACGCCGGCAGCCAAACTCCAGGGCAAACTCCTGGGTGCTCCTCATCTCCTGCCTCAGATGGGGAAGGCGCTCACCCGCCGCTCTACCCTTGGGCGGGTGGTCGAAGACCGCCCGGAAACGGCGGGTGAACTCCTTAAACTGGTCCAACGCCGCATCTCCCTATATCCACACGGCATTGGCCCACTCCAGGGCACTACCGGTGAGGCGGACACCCTCTCACGGTCCGATAGAGCCGGGTGGACGGTGCCAGATAAATGTTTAATTGGAACAAAATCCCCTGGCAGTTCGCAGCCCTCCCGTCGTACTCCTGGGGCAAGGAGAGACGGATCCCACTGGGTAGAGTCGGGAAAGGGGCGCTCAAGAGAGACCCCGGTTGTGTTGGTGGAGGCGCTGGAAGAACTCCCTGTCTCTCCCAGTGGTCCATTGTCTGGACAATGCGATCCATGGCGACGCCAAGATGGTGAAGCATAACAGCATTCTCATGGACACGCTCCTCCACCTCAATGGCCGGGGTACCTTCTCCTGCTGACTCCATAGTTGTGGTCAGAGATTCTGTAATGGGTGCGTGTTGGTGGCAGGGAAGTCAGGCGCAGGAGAACGAACTTGGTATAAACTGAGTCGTTTAATAAGTGCTGACCAAACTCCAAAAAACTAAATATATAAAAATAACAAAGTGGGTACAAAACCCGTCGCACACCAACACATAATCATTACAGATCACATACAATAAAACAATCTCCGACAAGGACATGAGGGGAAACAGAGGGTTAAATACACAACATGTAATTGATGGGATTGGAACCAGGTGTGAAGGAAGACAAGACAAAACCAATGGAAAATGAAAAATGGATCAGCAATGGCTAGAACGCCACCCGAACAGGGAGAGGGACCGACTTCGGCGTAAGTCGTGACACCCTTGTCCAGCAATGCCATTGCTGACAGCGGATTACCAACTCTAGAGGACATCCGGGCATATTCAAAAGCTGGCCCCTGAAAACCAGCTTGCAAAGGAAAAAACAACACAAAACAGCAATTCTAACTGGCACACCAGTGAAGCAGGCACTAGAAATGGAAAAGGATAAGATAATCTAGCAAAAGGCTGTTTCCGAAGAAAAGGAAGCAAGGAGGGGAGTCAAAGTCTAGATTTGCAAAGAACAAGAAGGCAGCTAAAAAAATAAAAATCGTAGAAGAGTCATCATCAGATGAAGAGGAGTGCTTCTGCCTCGTCTGTGTGGAGCCATTTTCAAACAGCCTTCCAAAAGAGACTTGGGTGAAGTGTGTGGGATGCAACAAATGGGCCCATGATGCTTGCACCTCAAGCCAGGAAATTTATGTGTGCCAGAACTGTGACTCTGAAGATGAGTCTGATTAGTCAGATACAGATGCACGTCGTATTTTTTAAATTTTATTTCACCTTTATTTAACCAGGTAGGCTAGTTGAGAACAAGTTCTCATTTGCAACTGCGACCTGGCCAAGATAAAGCATAGCAGTGTGAACAGACAACAACACAGAGTTACACATGGAGTAAACAATAAACAAGTCAATAACATAGTAGAGAAAAAAAAATCCATATACATTGTGTGCAAAAGGCATGAGGAGGTAGGCAATAAATAGGCCATAGGAGTGAATAATTACAATTAGCAGATTTAACACTGGAGTGATAAATGATCAGATGAACATGTGCAGGTAGAGATACTGGTGTGCAGAAAAGAGCAGAAAAGTAAATGAAATAAATACAGTATTGGGCTGAGGTAGGTAAATTGGGTGGGCTATATACCGATGGACTATGTACAGCTGCAGCGATCGGTTTGCTGCTCAGATAGCAGATGTTTAAAGTTGGTGAGGGAGATAAAAGTCTCCAACTTCAGAGATTTTTGCAATTCGTTCCAGTCGCAGGCAGCAGAGAACTGGAAGGAAAGGCAGCCAAATGAGGTGTTGGCTTTAGGGATGATCAGTGAGATACACCTGCTGTAGCGCGTGCTACGGGTGGGTGTTGCCATCGTGACCAGTGAACTGAGATAAGGTGGAGCTTTACCAAGCATGGACTTGTAGATGACCTGGAGCCAGTGGGTCTGGCGACAAATATGTAGCGAGGGCCAGCCGACTAGAGCATACAGGTCGCAGTGGGGGTGGTATAAGGTGCTTTAGTGACAAAACGGATGGCACTGTGATAAACTGCATCCAGTTTGCTGAGTAGAGAATTGGAAGCTATTTTGTAGATGACATCGTCGAGGATCGGTAGGATAGTCAGTTTTACTAGGGTAAGTTTGGCGGCGTGAGCGAAGGAGGCTTTGTTGCGGAATAGAAAGCCGACTCTAGATTTGATTTTAGATTGGAGATGTTTGATATGAGTCTGGAAGTAGAGTTTGAAGTCTAGCCAGACACCTAGGTACTTATAGATGTCCACATATTCTAGGTCGGAACCATCCAGGGTGGTGATGCTAGTCGGGCGTGCGGGTGCAGGCAGCGAACGGTTGAAAAGCATGCATTTGGTTTTACTAGCGTTTAAGAGCAGTTGGAGGCCACGGAAGGAGTGTTGTATGGCGTTGAAGATCGTTTGGAGGTTAGATAGCACAGTGTCCAAGGAAGGGCCGGAAGTATACAGAATGGTGTCGTCTGCGTAGAGGTGGATCATGGAATTGCCCGCAGCAAGAGCAACATCATTGATATATACAGAGAAAAGAGTCGGCCCGAGAATTGAACCCTGTGGCACCCCCATAGAGACTGCCAGAGTACCGGACAACATGCCCTCCGATTTGACACACTGAACTCTGTCTGCAAAGTAGTTGGAGAACCAGGCAAGGTAGTCATTAGAAAAGCCGAGGCTACTGAGTCTGCCGATAAGAATATGGTGATTGACAGAGTCGAAAGCCTTGGCCAGGTCGATGAAGACGGCTGCACAGTCTTTTATCGATGGCGGTTATGATATCGTGAACCTTGAGCGTGGCTGAGGTGCACCCGGGACCGGCTCAGAAACCAGATTGCACAGCAGAGAAGGTACGGTGGAATTCGAGATGGTCAGTGACCTGTTTGTTGACTTGGCTTTCGAAGACCATAGATAGGCAGGGCAGGATGGATATAGGTCTGTAACAGTTTGTGTCCAGGGTGTCTCCCCCTTTGAAGAGGGGGATGACTGCGGCAGCTTTCCAATCCTTGGGCATCTCAGACGATATGAAAGAGAGGTTGAACAGGCTGGTAATAGGTATTGCGACAATGGCGGCTGATAGTTTCAGAGAGGGTCCAGATTGTCAAGCCCAGCTGATTTGTACGGGTCCAGGTTTTGCAGCTCTTTCAGAACATCTGCTATCTGGATTTGGGTAAAGGAGAACCTGGAGAGGCTTGGGCGAGTAGCTGTGGGGAGGCGGAGCTGTTGGCCGAGGTTGGAGTAGCCAGGAGGAAGGCATGGCCAGCCGTTGAGAAATGCTTGTTGAAGTTTTTGATTATCACGGATATATCGGTGGTGACCGTGTTACCTAGCCTCAGTGCAGTGGACAGCTGGGAGGAGGTGCTTTTGTTCTCCATGGACTTTACAGTGTCCCAGAACTTTTTGGAGTTAGAGCTACAGGATGCAAATTTCTGCTTGAAAAAGCTGGCCTTTGCTTTCCTGACTGACTGCGTGTATTGGTTCCTGACTTCCCTGAACAGTTGTATAGGCTGTTACAAAACTGCATTAGTGTGTTTAAACACCACGTCTGATTTGTTAAGACTTTAAAGCAAGTTATCTGCAGCATTACATTCTATTCCAATTCCAACAATTACCATGGATCTATGGGCATGCCAGAGAATGTTGGATTTCAAAGTAAAGTGGTCATGCCACTTAATTAATATGTGCTCTACCACCATTCTTGTTTTGATTGAAAGGCATGAGTTGCCAGATTCTCGAGGCATGATTGTTTTTATTTTGAGTTCTTTGATGAAGTTGAATTTGGTTTAGAATTTGAAATTTAAATCAATATTCACAATGAATTAGTTGTGTTCTTATTTGTTGATAATCCAATGTGACAACTTACCCGTAGTGTGACAATTTACCCGCTGATGGGGCAAATTGTAGTACACACTCTCTATTTAACGTTCTACAACTCCGTACTGAAATAAGATATGAAGATGTAATAAATACAAAATATGTGCCCAAGACTTCCTTCTTTCATTTGGTATGGAATTTATACCATTGTAATGTATTGTATTGTGCCGAGTAAATGTTAGACAGCGTGAAAGGTGTGACAACGTACCTCCCTCTCCCCTACAATTTTTCTCTTCATATGGAGTTTTACATGGGCAAGGAAGAGTTAAAACTGGTGAGATTGCCTTGAGATTGCCTCACTATTAACAGTGTTACTAATATAATTAATATAATTAATTAAATTAATGTTGGAATAAAATATAGGCCTGTTGTATTTTACTTTGGATTTTTCAGTCAGCAATATAAATCTGAAATACATTCTTTGAATCAAACATGGCCAAAAAGTTCATACATTACTCATTTTGAGTTATGAAATGGGCCTAGATTATTTTGTATATGTGGAAAAGTATGTACAGGAATGCCTTGAATATAGTCTACATCTGCTGACTAGGCTTAGCTATATAATTAAATGCTGTTTATTTACCTCCCCTCTCACTTGTTTGTCAAAACCTTTCTCACCATGTTCTCACCCCACATAAACTTGGCCAGAGCACCGAGAGTACCACGTTGGACCACGTTGAAGGATTGCTGTCAGGATGGGAGTGGCCGAGCTCTGGGTGAACAAGACTGTACACTCCTCCCTCTAATCGCTGCCTCTCACACCTGCAAGTAGGTAACAGTAACACCTGGTTTTCAGGAGGACAGTATGTATGTGTCTGCAACCTGTATGACCCAGATTATAAGAGGCCCCTGTTGGTAGGGAAGTACAGGAAGAAATCCAGGACAGTCCAGGAATGGGTAGATAATTAAATGTTATAATGCTTGTGCTGTTGACTATCACTGTGGTGAGTAGCCTTAGTGCCAAGAAAAAAAAGAAGGTTTATCGGGCATTGTTACGGCATTCATAACGGGAGGCACAGGGGTGTAGTTGTGTGTCTGTTGAGAGATGATGGTGTCATTAAAACAACTCAACCCCAACCACTCCCCCTGCCAACCCCATCACGCTTCCTCTATCACCTCCCACTCCCCCTACAACCCTCAACTCTGTTCGTCTGATTGCCATACAGGCCCCATAGGACCTAACTGCTGCCTTTGAGCCCTCCTAAAGGACCCATTCACTAATTTTTACAAGCTCTGTGGATGGAGGTGAAAATTGCAATTGGGAGACACCTGGAGCACACATGGAACAGCATTTTACTGACTGAAGACAGTATTCCATTCCTCTCCTCAGACCACCTGTATTGTTCTTCTTTTCACTTCTCTGTGGTCTAACAGGATATCTCAGGAGCAGAGTTGTTCGACTGTAGTAGGGGACAAATTGTTTACCAGCGGCATCAACCTGGCCAAAGAACATGGGGACCCCTGTGAAACAAAGACTACCAAGGTGTGTGATTGTGTATTGGCACTCTCTCTCAATCACCATCCTCGTTTACTTACTGTAGCTCCTCTCCTCTCCAACATTTTCTTCCATCCTCACTCCCTTGTCTCTGAGTCTACCCTCTTAATGAGCGACTGAACACACCGATTCCCCATGTTTTCTGTTGCTCATTATGAAAAATGTGATTTCAATCTTGGGAGTGTGGTTCGATGTGGCAGCAACTGATGTTTGTTCCCCAAAAACACCATAGGAACAAAGCCAGTATCACTTCCTCAAAATAGTCAGAATGACTCTCAGATAACTCATGAAATCAATAATAAATGCTGATGTTTTTGCCAAGGAGGCTTTAGTTGCGCAATTTTAGCTTAGGTGTTTGGTGCAGTTTAAAAAAAAAGTGAGACATCTTGTCTTATGTAAACAAATTTCAATTTGCTGGTGGGCCGGTCTGTCTCACCATCTGTGTGTTCTGCGGTACAATTGGATAGAGCGCAAACACCGCAGCTGTTTATCCTGTATTAGTTGGCAAGTGGGCTGTTTATCCTGTATTAGTGGGCATTGTCGAAATCAAAACCTAACCCTCAAGGAAGTCTTGACAAACTCTTGTACTCAAATCTCACAAAACTCAGTTTTGGAAGATACTGACTTTATGACCAAAATTAACCTACTTGCACCTTTTCGTCAATGTTGGCACTTGAATAAATGTTTCAGACTAATGTCGATGTCACGTGCAGTTTTCAACGACAGAAGTTGGTTCTCGAGTTCTTGAAAGTGTACATTTATAAAGTTTTCTTCCACAGACCAGGCTGAATTGAAACCTTCACCTTGTGATCCACTGAAGTCACCGGCTAAGGGTCCATGCAAAGGTCAGGAATCTCTGATTCAGTCAGTTATGTATATTTGAGCCTGTTTATTTTCTGTTAGAGTTCTGCCAAGCATACAATACACTTTTTTTGCATGAGTAATTTAATGTATTTCTATACAATTAAAAACTTTAAAATGCTCTTCGGAGAAGAGCAAAAACAAGCAAAAATGACCTGTCATTATCAGCCAGGCTGTAACAATCGTTGTTGGAAGGATTGGACCAAGGTGCAGCGCGGAAGGCGTTCATCATGTTTATTAATCATGTGAACCAGCAAACAAAACAATAAAGCGTAACAAAATGAAAGTGCAGCTTTGTAGTGCAAAAAGGCGACAATACAAAAACAAGATCCCACGCACGACAGGTGGAAAAAGGCTGCCTAAATATGATCCCCAATCAGAGACAACGATAGACAGCTGCCTCTGATTGGGAACCATACTAGGCCAACATAGAAACGAAAAACTAGAATGCCCACCCTAGTCACACCCTGACTTAACCAAATAGAGAAATAAAAGGATCTCTAAGGTCAGGGCGTGACACAGGCTGCTAATAGTTTGTTCACCTCAGTTGATCTACAAACATATAGCCTATTAGCTATACAATTCTAATGTTATACCCCTAAAAGGGAAGAAATATGAGAAATGATTCACACTGACACGTAGCATAAGCGACTGTTCAGTCAGTTGTACTGATGAATTGCATAAAATCGTCAACTGTTTACATAGATATCTCTTTTCTCAAATTACATAGTGTTTGTAATTGTATACCTTTGTATTCCTAGGCATTACTAATCAAGCTTCGCACAAACTCACATCAATGAAGCACACAGGTGATCACATTATCACATTTGCCCCCCCCCCAGCTGTGCCCTGGACACCATATGCGAATTGATCTCCCGCCATTTATCTTCAGAGTTCGTATTGTTAGTTGACCTAAACTGGGACATGCTTAACACCCAGGCCGTCCTACAATCTAAGCTAGATGCCCTAAATCTCACACAAATGATCAAGGAACCTACCAGGTACAACCCTAAATCCGTAACCATGGGCACCCTCTAGATATCATCCTGACCAACTTGCCCTCTAAATACACCTCTGCTGTCTTCAACCAGGATCTCAGCGATCACTGCCTCATTGCCTGTGTGCGTAATGGCTCATCACTGCTCAAACGCTCCCTAAAACTCCTCAGCGAGCAGGCCTTTCTAATCGACCTGGCCCGGGTATCCTGGAAGGATATTGATCTCATCCCGCCAGTAGAGGATGCCTGGTTGCTCTTCAAAAGTGCTTTCCTCTCCATCTTAAATAAGCATGCCCCATTCAAAAAATGTAGAACTAAGACAGATATAGCCCTTGGTTCACCCCAGACTTGACTGCCCTTGAGCAGCACAAAAACATCCTGTGGCGATCTGCATTAGCATCGAATAGCCCCCGCAATATGCGGCTTTTCAGGGAAGTCAGGAACCATTACACTCAGTCAGTTAGGAAAGCTAAGGCTAGCTTTTTCATACAGAAATTTGCTTCCTGTAGCACTAATTCC
Source organism: Oncorhynchus masou masou (assembly GCF_036934945.1). Classification (NCBI taxonomy): domain Eukaryota; kingdom Metazoa; phylum Chordata; class Actinopteri; order Salmoniformes; family Salmonidae; genus Oncorhynchus; species Oncorhynchus masou. The sequence continues at coordinate 35,674,840 of NC_088238.1, forward strand.
AATTTTTTGAGGGACAATGCGAAGTCCATGGAGAATAAAAGCACCTCCTCCCAGCTGCTCGCTGCACTGAGGATAGGAAACACTGTCACCACCGATAACTCTATGATAATCAATCATTTCAATAAACATTTTTTCACAGTTGGCCATCTGGATCCTCTCTTTCTAAAATTACCCACCGAAATTGTCGCAACCCCTATTACTAGCCTATTCACCTCTCTTTCGTATCGTCTGAGATCCCCAAAGATTGGAAAGCTGCCGCGGTCATCCCCCTCTTCAAAGGGGGAGATTCTCTAGACCCAAACTGTTATAGACCTATATCAATCCTGCCCTGTCTTTCTAAAATCTTCGAAAGCCAAGTTAATAATCAGATCACAGACCATTTCGAATCCCACCGTACATTCTCCACTATGCAATCTAGTTTCCAAGCTGGTCATGGGTGCGCCTTAGCCACGCTCAAGGTCCTAAACGATATCATAACCGCCATCGATAAAAAACAGTACTGTGCAGCTATCTTCATCGACCTGGCCAAAGCTTTTGACTCTGTCAATCACCGCATTCTTATCGGCAGACTCAATAGCCTTGGCTTCTCAAATGACTGCTGTAGTGGAAATTTCAGTACTGAGAGACTTAGACAATTATTCAAAAATCATCTTTATTCAACATCAATGAATTATTGCAATAATGAATCCGTTGACCACACACTCTAGGTTGTGTTGCAGAGAGCTTAACTGATAATGAAAAAACAGTGATCTTATATTGGCCCTAAATGCTCAGTCAGTCATTTCTATCATTCCCATAAGCCACTTTGGTCCATCTCCTGGTTATCTGCACGGGATGTTATTTTAATTCCCAGCTGGCTTAGTTTCCCAGATGCCAGGAAGATGAGGCAATGAGACATTGTTCTAAACTCTTCTAGGCCATCTCTATCTCGGGTCACACACAACATCTTGTCTATAGAGTGACAGCTTTTAGAATTTTATCAACAAGTCATTGTCAGCTCAAGCTATCCCTAGCAAAACCCATTTCCTTAACCAGATGCCCAGACTAACTGCAGGAAGTTAGAGTGGACACCATAACATTTACATTTACATTTAAGTCATTTAGCAGACACTCTTATCCAGAGCGACTTACAAATTGAAAACTCAGCATTAGCAGGCCAGTCTTACTCTTAGTTAAATATATAACCGTTTACTATTAATTTCAAACATATCAGGTAAGTATGTAATTGTTCCCTGACACTGCCTCGCCTGGTTCACCAACTACTTCTCAGATAGAGTTTAGTGTGTCAATTTGGAGGGCCTGTTGTCCGGACAGCGTTCAATTCTCAGGCCGACTCTTTTCTCTGTATATATCAATGTTGTCGCTCTTGCTGCTGGTGATTCTCTGATCCACCTCTATGCTGACGACACCATTCTGTATACATTTAACCCTTCTTTGGACACTGTGCTAACAAACCTCCAAACGAGCTTCAATGCCATACAACACTCCTTCCGTGGCCTCCATCTGTTTTTAAATGCTAGTAAAACTAAGTGCATGCTCTTCAACCGATTGCTGCCCGCACCCTCCCGCCGGACTAGCATCACTACTCTGGACGGTTTTGACCTAGAATATGTGGACAACTACAAATACCTACCTGGTTAGACTGTCAACTCTCCTTCCAGACTCACATTAAGCATCTCCAATCCAAAATGAAATCTTGAATCGGCTTCCTATTTCGCAACAAAGCCTCCTTCACTCATGCCGCCAAACATACCCTCGTAAAACTGACTATCCTACCGATCCTTGACTTTGGTGATGTCATTTACAAAATTACCCCCAACACTCTACTCAGCAAACTGGATGTCGTCTATCATAGTGCCATCCATTTTATCATCAAAGACCCATATACTACCTACCACTGCGACCTGTATGCTCTCGTTGGCTGGCCCTCATTACATATCCGTCGCCAAACCCACTGACTCCAGGTAATCTATAAGTCTTTGCTAGGTAATCTCTACTTGCACATCAAATTCTGCACATCTATCACTCCAGTATTAATGCTAAATTGTAATTATTTTTTATCTCTATGGCCTATTTATTGCCTACCTCCCTACTCTTCTACGTTTGCACACACTGTACATAGAATTTTCTATTTTTCTTTTCTTTTGTGTCATTGACTGTACATTTGTTTATGTGTAACTCTGTGTTGTTTTTTTCCGCACTGCTTTGCTTTATCTTGGCCAGGTTGCAGGTGTAAATTTGAACTTGTTCTCAACTGGCCTACCTTGTTAAATAAAGGTGAAATAATAAAAAATAAAATTGGAATATTACTTACGATTCTGTATTCACATCAGTGATGGTAAAAAAAAGTTGAGGAAAGGGTAAACTATAAACTCCAGTGGGCGAACAACAAATGTATTGTTTGCATTTTGTTGCATTTTAAAGTAGGCCTAGGCCTATAGGGAAGACAGGCCATGTCTAAATGTTCATGTTGAAACATATCTTATTGTTGTACAGTTTCTAACTTGTTTGATGAGATTAGTTCAAGAGAGTAGTGAATATGGCCCCTGCACTGCAGCCCGCAGAGCTTGGACCCCAGGTTCATATCCTCACCTCCTGAGGATGCCCTTGTTAAATACTGACAGCCCCCATACCAGGCTAGGAAACAGAATGTCAGCACACTCTATATGTCAGTTGTAGTAGTTGGAGAGTATATGGGTGTTGACATCCAGTTATCTCAGTCAGCGCAGGAGGGATTTTCAGGATTGGAGAGTAGAGTTGGTAGTGTAGTAATATTTGATTACTGATGACAACTACTTTATTTATAAATAACTGTTTTTGCTTTGTCATTGTGTTAGTGTGTATAGATTGATGAGGGAAAAAAAACAATTGAATCAATTTTAGAATAAGGCTGCAACTAAAATGTTTGTGTGTGTGTGTGTGTTTAGTAGGATCCACCAAGTGTTCACATCTGTGTGTGGGCAAAGGCACATATGCTTACTTCAATGGCTACAAAACCAGACCAACACAATATGTAGACCTATGCAAAAATGGTACATGTCTAAACATATAGAACATGTGACTCATCATAGGCTAGAATACACTCAAGCAATGAGACATGCACATTAGTGGTCAGCTGTTTGTTCACCCGCACCCGCCCACAATTGCTAATAAACCATCCTCAACTGCCCGACTAAATGTGATAAAGTGAAAATCTGAGGCCTGGGGCGCAATATTTCTTTGTTGCCTGATTTAGATATTTTTCTACGTATCATTTTCAACATTTTGTTAGACTATTTCTTAGTCAACTTGTCTATAATAAGATACATGCACCGTCTCTTCTGCCATTTAATAACGCCCTAGAATACTGTATAAAACCTTGCTCACCAGAAAAATGTAATAAATTGATGGAATGAATGCTTCAATCTAATTGACATTGGTTAAGTTTTCTCTGTCATCTCTGTTTCTTTCACAGAGCAAATACATTTAGGGACTGGGGAGAAAATGCAATAACAAAATATTGCTGTTAAAAATGTAAAAAAATCAGTTTGACCAGTTGTAAGGAAATAGAAAGCTATGAAAACTACTCAACTTGTTTCTAATAGGATTTCAGTTCAGCTTGGATGCATATTTTATGTGGTTGAAATACTATCAGCTTTTATGAGTTGATAAAGATAGCACTTCTACATGAGGTATCTAATTGTGCATTCACATTCTCTCGAGATGCTGAAATAAATCAATCAAATTTCTCCACCCAAAAGTTTGGCTATAGTACATTCTCCACCCAAAAGTTTGCAGTGGAAACACGTTCTCTTGAGTGATGAATCACCCTTCACCATTTGGCAGTCCGACTGACTAATCTGGGTTTGGAGGATGACAGGAGAACGATACCTGCCCCAAATGCATTGTGCCAACTGTAAAGTTTGGTGGAGGAAGAATAATGTTCTGGGGCTGTTTTTCATTGTTCTGGCTAGTTCCAGTGAAGGGAAGTCTTAACGTTACAGCATACAATAACATTTGAGACGATTGTCTTCTTCCAACTTTGTGGCATCAGTTTGCGGAAGGCCCTTTCAGAAATGGTTTGTCGAGATTGACATGGAAGAACTTGACTGGCCTGCACAGAGCCCTGACATTGAACACCCTTGGGATGAATTGGAACACCGACTGCGAGCCAGGCCTAATTGCTGAATGGAAGCAGCAATGTTCCAACATCTAATGGAAAGCCTAGCAGCAAAGGGGGAACCAACTCCATATTACTGCTCATAATTTTGGAATGAGATGATCGACAAGCAGGTGTCCACATACTTTTGATCATGTAGTGTATTTTGCAGGAAATAATATTAAGGTTATGTGAGAGGTTATAGACCTACAGTCAGTTTCGAGATTTCAGTTTCCATTTAACCCATCTGAACAGTAGGCTACGGTTCCCTCACGTGCCATAAGCATATGCAGTCTTGTGACTGTGTAAAGCATCTCACAATCATCACATAACATAGGTCCTGCTATCATCCTCTTTTACCACTTCACCAAATCTTTCCCTAAGATTACTTTTCTGTCCCTCCCCTCTCTATATTTTCAACTCTCCATTCACAGATTTTCTCGCATTGAATTAAACTGACGTTGTCCTTTTTGCCTCTGTGGATTGACATGAACTTTTTCTGCCTGTTCCCAAAAGCATTTGATGATTGGCATGCAGGCTATTTGGCGAGCGTACAGTTATAGGTCCTGTTGTGACGTATTATTGTTAATGTGATGACATGCTATTTATTGAATAATTAACTATGTTTATAATTACGTGACTAAATTAATCCTGTAACCATTAACTCAGTAACCTGGGTCACCATGGGAAAAGTTTGTTTAATGAGTTACCATTTCCCGAATTCACTCAAAGAATATCAGAATATCAATTTCATAGCAGTCACTAATTAATTAATTCCTCATCAGTCTCGTTTTGAACATTGCATAATTTGTAAATCTGCACAAACGCGGGTCTCACTAAATCATTCTGTACCACACAAATTGAGTTGATTTTTTATTTACTAACAAGCTAAATGATAACATAAGATACAAATACACAAACAGTCTAGGTTATTGGTTGGAACTTAATACAATGGCAACAGGTCCCTAGCAGACTAACACAATATGACACTGTCACGCCCTGATTTGTTTCACCTGTCCTTGTAATTGTCTCCACCCCCTCCAGGTGTCGCTTATTCTCCCCTGTGTATTTATCCCTGTGTTTCCTGTCCTCTGTGCCAGTTCATCGTGAATGTTAGTCAAGTCAACCAGAGTGTTTTTCCACATACTCCTTTTGCTATTCTCTTTTTGATAGTCTTCCCGGTTTTGACCCCTGCTTGACTCTGGACTACGTTTCCACCTGCCTGGTCATCCTGCCTGCCCTGACCTTGATTCTGCCTGCCCTTTGGTACTTTTTGGACTGAACTGATATTGACCCTTTTGCCTGTCCACGACTATTCTCTTGCCTTCCCCTATTGGATGAATAAATATTGTAAGACTCCAACCATCTGCCATCTGCATCTGGATCTCACCTTGTGTCATGATAGACACGTGTTACACAAGCTAGAGATTTAAAGAAACAGAGCGAGAGAAAAGCACACTTGGATACATTTGAAGATTATGCTTAGTTTAGAGCTAACACCTTGCCCCAAACTGTCGCTCTTATGGGTCAGAATTATAATGCATGTATTTACGTGTTGAAGGTCTCCATTGGGTATGTCTTTATGGACCGAGTTCCGCTTAGTGGGAAAGGTTTGGCTGACGCCTTGTTCTTCCGTCTTCAGGTGCAAGTCTCTTTTGTTATCGGGTGTAGTAAGTCTCTGATTGTCCACACGATGTCACAACGTCCTTTCTCTTGGTTGTCTGTTTCCTTGCACTCATTCTGTGAGAGGTCTTCTTAGGAGGTGAATCAGCCGTGTTGATGCTCCCAGCTTGGGTAGGAGGGCTATGTAGACAACCGATGACTTGAAGAGAATAACCGGTTTGTCCTTCTTGAATTCACCTTCTTAGATACAGTACTCAATCGTAGCATTGATTGTTAAGAGGTTCCTTTGTCCTCTTCCTCGTGTTGCGTTTCAGGGTCACGACTAGTCGTAAACCTCGGCTGCAGCTCGTGGTAAACTTAGTCGGATATGTAAATTCTTAACTCACATGTTTTATACCCCAGGGTAGGAATGGCATTCCCGTCGTTATGACATGCTCGCTGGGTTCCCTGTGACGGAGCTAGTTACAAGGCAAGGTATTATAAATGGCTATGATCTCATTTAGACAACTAAAATCAGTGTTATTGTGGATATTTTCTACACAACATAAAGTATGTAAACACGTACACATTATGAAAACTCTTCAAATTACAATGTTTTTGTTATAACGTCTTCATTTAACTTTTAAAAACATAACAAAATCGACATTCATTTTCATATTCCATCTATCATTTTTACCACCATTTTGGCTGATGAAATACACTGCTCAAAAACATAAAGGGAACACTTAAACAACACAATGTAACTCCAAGTCAATCACACTTCTGTGAAATCAAACTGTCCACTTAGGAAGCAACACTGATTGACAATAAATTTCACATGCTGTTGTGCAACTGGAATAGACAACAGGTGGAAATTATAGGCAATTAGCAGACCACTTCTCAGTTCCTATGCTTCCTGGCTGATGTTTTGGTCACTTTTGAATGCTGGTGGTGCTTTCACTCTAGTGGTAGCATGAGACAGAGTCTACAACCCACAGGTAGTGGCTCAGGTAGTGCAGCTCATCCAGGATGGCACATCAATGCGAGCTGTGGCAAGAAGGTTTGCTGTGTCTGTCAGCGTAGTGTCCAGAGCATGGAGGCGCTACCAGGAGACAGGCCAGTACATCAGGAGATGTTTAGGAAGCCGTAGGAAGGCAACAATCCATCAGCAGGACCGCTACCTCCGCCTTTGTGCAAGGAGGAGCAGGAGGAGCACTGCCAGATCCCTGCAAAATGACCTCCAGCAGGTCACAAATGTGCATGTGTCTGCTCAAACGGTCAGAAACAGACTCCATGAGGGTGGTATGAGGGCCCGACGTCCACAGGTGGGGGTTGGGCTTAACAGCCCAACACCGTGCAGGACGTTTGGCATTTGCCAGAGAACACCACTTCACAGATGAAAGCAGGTTCACACTGAGCACATGTGACAGACGTGACAGAGTCTGGAGACGCTGTGGAGAACATTCTCCTGCCTGCAACATCCTCCAGCATGACCGGTTTGGCGGTGGGTCAGTCATGGTGTGGGGTGGCATTTCTTTGGGGGGCGGCACAGCCCTCCATGTGCTCGCCAGAGCCTGACTGCCTAATAGGTACCGAGATGAGATCCTCAGACCCCTTGTGAGACTATATGCTGGTGCGGTTGGCCCTGGGTTCATCCTAATGCAAGACAATACTAGACCTCATGTGGCTGGAATGTGTCAGCAGTTCCTGCAAGAGGAAGGCATTGATGCTATGCACAGGCCCGTCCGTTCCCCAGACTTGAATCCAATTGAGCACATCTGGGACATCATGTCTCGCTCCCATCCACCAAAGCCACGTTGCACCATAGACTGTCCTGGAGTTGGCGGATGCTTTCGTCCAGGCCTGGGATGAGATCCCTCAGGAGACGATCCGCCACCTCATCAGGAGCATGCCCAGGCGTTGTAGGGAGGTCATACAGGCACGTAGAGGCCACACACACTACAGAGCCTCATTTTGACTTGTTTTAAGGACATTACATCAAAGTTGGATCAGCCTGTAGTGTGGTTTTCCACTTTTATTTTGAGTGTGACTCCAAATCCAGACCTCCATGGGTTGATAAATTTGATTTCCATTGATAATTTGTGTGTGATTTTGTTGTCAGCACATTCAACTATGTAAAGAAAAAAGTATTTAATAAGAGTATTTCATTTATTCAGATCTAGGATGTGTTATTTTAGTGTTCCCTTTATTTTTTTGAGCAGTGTATAATGTCTCAAAGTCCATTTATTGCATGTTATAGTTCTGAGGTAGATTCTCCATATCGCCCAAACAGACTTTCCAGTCTCAAATACTAAAGGACAAAGGATTCGTCTATTGCCTTAAGATTTACAATGGGCGTGGGGTGTCATAAATCCCCCTATGCCTCTCCCCCTCTGCGGGAGCGAGAGATATCTCTGTAGAACCGTGATCCACTGTAACCTGATCCCCACAGGCCAGTCATGACAGCCTTAAATATTAGGCTTACGCACTAATGCCAGATTGACTAACATAATGAAAGAAAATCCTAGACTATAGATATTGCACCAGAATGATACAAGGTATTGTTTTCTCATTATTCAACCCAACCACGCTTCGTGACCCTTTTTAAAAAAATTTTTTAACCTTTATTCAACTAGGCAAGTCAGTTAAGAACAAATTCTTATTTTCAATGACAGCCTAGGAACAGTGGGTTAACTGCCTGTTCAGGGGCAGAATGACAGATTTGTACCTTGTCAGCTCAGGGGTTTGAACTTGCAACCTTCCGGTTAGTAGTCCAAAGCTCTAACCACTAGGCTACGCTGCCGCCCCTAAACCCACCCACGCATATATAACCACGGGGACACACATCACTAATGCACATGTACCAGGTCATCCTGTCACGTTTTTGCAAGGTGTTATGCCTCAACCAAATGCTACTTATCCCAGTACATCGCAGTCAATTGGAAAAGAAGAGTGTGAACAAATTTAAGCTTATGTCAATACATTGCATTCAATGGCAATAGATGAGTGTCAAAGGGTTTATGTTTATGTCAATACATGGCAGTGAATGGGAAAGATGAGTGTCACAAGGTTGACACGTATGTTAATACATAGCTGTCAGTGGGGAAAAGATGAGTGATGAACCAATTGAAGCTTATGCCAATACATTCCAGTCAATGGGAAAAGATGAGACTCACAGACAGAGGCATCCCCCTTTTCCCCGTCTCTCTTCTCTCTCCCTCCCTCCTTCTCTTTGCCTCCCCTGTCTCTCTCAACCTCATCTTTATCCCCCTTTCTCTTCTTTTCTCTCCCTCCCCCTTCTTTTACCAACTCCAACCTCTCCCCTTCTCTCTCCCTCCCCCCTCATATCTCTCTTTCTGTCTCGCTCCTCTCTTTCTCTCTCTCCCCTTCTTCCTCTCTTTCCACCTCCCTCACATTCTCCTTCTCTCTCCTCTTTCTGTGGAGGTTGGAGAGAGAGTTGACTCTCTCTCTCTCCCCCTCCCTCCTTCACCCTCTCCCTTTCCTCATTCTCCCACTTTTCTCTCTCCCTCACTTCTCCCGGGACAGACAGACAGACAGACAGACAGACAGACAGGCAGACAGGCAGACAGACAGGCAGACAGGCAGACAGACAGACAGACAGACAGACAGACAGACAGACAGACAGACAGACAGAACCACTGGCAGACAGACAGAAACACAGACAGACAGAGAGACGCATGCAGGTATTCAGGCAATCAGACAGGTAGGCAGACAGACAAGACACACTGACAGAACCACTGGCAGACAGACAGAAACACAGACAGGCGGACAGACAGACAGACAGGCAGGCAGGCAGGCAGGCAAGCAGGCAGACATGTAGACTCTCTCTCCCCTCCCTCCTCTCTCTCCTCCCTCCCTCCCTCCTTTACCCTCTCCCTTTCTCGCTCCCTCACTCTCCCTCTTCTCTCTCTCCCCCCTCCATTATCTCTCACATTCTCTTTCCCTCACCCTCTTCCCATCTCTCGCTCCCTCCTCTCTCTCCAACCTCCACAGACAGGCTATTGACTCATAAATACAGTGCCTTGCGAAAGTATTCGGCCTCCTTGAACTTTGCGACCTTTTGCCACATTTCAGGCTTCAAACATAAAGCTATAAAACTGTATTTTTTTGTGAAGAATCAACAACAAGTGGGACACAATCATGAAGTGGAACGACATTTATTGGATATTTCAAACTTTTTTAACAAATCAAAAACTGAAAAATTGGGCGTGCAAAATTATTCAGCCCCCTTAAGTTAATACTTTGTAGCTCCACCTTTTGCTGCGATTACAGCTGTAAGTCGCTTGGGGTAATGTCTCTATCAGTTTTGCACATCGAGAGACTGACATTTTTTCCCATTCCTCCTTGCAAAACAGCTCGAGCTCAGTGAGGTTTTTGCACATTAACTTTAGGTCAGGCTTCAAGTGAGGCAATGTTCAGTTTAGTTTATTAGGATGCCCATTAGCTACTGCACTTGCAGCAGCTACTCTTCCTTGGGTCCACATAAAAGGTACAAATACATGACAAAGTACAAAACAGTTATAGTAGAGGACATTAAATAAATAAATGAACATAAAAAAATAAAAAAATAAAATAAGAGTTATACACTGAGTATACAAACATTAAGAACACCTGCTCTTTCCATGACAGACTGACCAGGTGAATCCAGGTGAAAGCTATGATCCCTTATTGCTGTCACTTGTTAAATCCACTACAATAGTGTAGATGAAGGGGAGGAGACAGGTTAAAGAAGGAAGCTGTCATGTCTTATTATGTCTGTTCCTGTCCTTTCTCTTCACTCTGTCTCTCTCTGCTGGTCTTATTAGGTTACCTTCTCTTTCTCTCCTTCTCCAGCTGTTCCTCATCTCCCCTAACTAGCTCTTTCACCCTTTCCCCACCTGTTCCCTTTTTTCCCTCTGATTAGGTCTCTATTTCTCTCTCTGTTCCTGCTACTTTCGGTGTCAGATTCTCGTTTGTGTTTCTCATGCCAGAAGCAAGCTATCGTCTCGTTTGCTTCCTCCTAGTCCTATCCTGTCGGAGTCTGCCTGGCAGGTGCATCCTGTACACTACTAACTATCTTTTGTTTGCACCGTGTCCAGTTCATCATTTGCTACGTGTGATCAGCTACCACCGTTCCTCTGTGACCCGCACCGACCCTGAGCGACCTGCAGCCTGTCGCCGCTACCCAGCTATTCATCAGAGGGACTTTATGTTTCATTTGTCGCCCTCTCTGCGGGTAGTCTATTGTGCCATTTGACAACGTCGGAAGAGGATCTATGCCATTCCTGTTTTTTCATTAAAAGAACTCTGTTTCTGTAAAACCGCTTTTGGGTCTTCACTCAAGTACATAACAGAAGAATCTGACCAAGAATGGACCCAGCGGCTCCGGACCCTTTTCACTCCGCCGTCGAGATCCAGGGAGCGATGCTAGGCAGACACGAGGAGGAATTGTCTGCTGCTCGACATGCCGTTGAGACCCTGGCCGTCCAAGTCTCCGACCTCACAAGACAGGTTCACCAACTCCACCTCGATCCACCGCCCACTTCCAGGGTTTCCGAGTCTCCGGAGCCCAGGATCAATAACCCGCCGTGTTACTCTGGGGAGCCCACTGAGTGCCGCTCATTCCTCACTCAGTGTGATGTGGTGTTTTCTCTCCAGCCCAACACTTACTCCAGGAGCACAGCTCGCATCGCCTACGTCATTTCTCTCCTTACCGGACGGGCGCGTGAGTGGGGCACGGCAATCTGGGAGGCGAGGGCTGAGTGTATTAACCAGTATCAGGACTTTAAGGAGGAGATGATACGGGTTTTTGACCGTTCTGTTTTTGGGGAAGAGGCTTCCAGGGCCCTGTCTTCCCTATGTCAGGGGAATCGATCCATAACGGATTATTCTATTGAGTTTCGCACTCTCGCTGCCTCTAGTGACTGGAACGAGCCGGCTTTGCTCGCTCGTTTTCTGGAGGGTCTCCTCGCCGAGGTTAAGGATGAGATTCTCTCCCGGGAGGTTCCTTCCAGCCTGGACTCCTTAATAGCTCTCGCTATTCGCATAGAGCGACGGTTTGATCTTCGTCGCCGAGCTCGTGGAAGGGAGCTCGCGTTCTCCGTTGCCCCCCTCTCCGCATCACTGCCACCTGCTGCATCACTGCCACCCTCCTCCGCCGGCTCGGGTGCTGAGCCTATGCAGCTGGGGGGTATCCGCATCTCGGCCAAAGAGAAGGAACGGAGAATCACCAACCGCCTCTGTCTCTACTGCGGCTCCGCTGGTCATTTTGTCACCTCATGCCCAGTAAAAGCCAGAGCTCATCAGTAAGAGGAGGGCTACTGGTGAGCGCAACTACTCAGGTCTCTCCTTCAAGATCCTGCACTACCTTTCCGGTCCATCTCCGCTGGACCGGTTCATCTGCTTCCTGCAGTGCCTTGATAGACTCTGGGGCGGAGGGCTGTTTTATAGACGAGACCTGGGCTCGGGAACATGACATTCCTCTCAGACAGTTAAGGGATCCCACGGCCTTGTTCGCTTTAGATGGTAGTTCTCTCCCCAAGATTCAGCGTGAAACGCTGCCTTTAACCCTCACTGTCTCTGGTAATCATAGCGAAACCATTTCTTTTTTAATTTTTCGTTCACCTTTTACACCTGTTGTTTTGGGTCATCCCTGGCTAGTTCGCCATAACCCTTCTATTAATTGGTCTAGTAATACTATCCTATCCTGGAATGTCTCTTGTCATGTGACCTGTTTAATGTCTGCTATCCCTCCTGTTTCCTCTGTCTCTTCTTCACAGGAGGAGCCTGGTGATTTGACAGGGGTGCCGGAGGAGTATCACGATCTGCGCACGGTGTTCAGTCGTTCCAAGGCCACTTCTCTACCTCCACACCGTTCGTATGACTGTAGTATTGATCTCCTTCCGGGAACTACTCCCCCCCGGGGTAGATTATACTCTCTGTCGGCTCCCGAACGTAAGGCTCTCGAGGATTATTTGTCTGTATCGCTCGACGCCGGTACCATAGTCTCCTCCTCCTCTCCCGCCGGAGCGGGGTTTTTTTTTGTTCAGAAGAAGGACGGGTCCCTGCGCCCATGCGTGGATTATCGAGGGCTGAATGACATAACAGTTAAGAATCGTTATCCGCTTCCTCTTATGTCTTCAGCCTTCGAGATCCTGCAGGGAGCCAGGTTTTTCACCAAATTGGACCTTCGTAACGCCTACCATCTCGTGCGCATCAGGGAGGGGGACGAGTGGAAAGACGGCATTTAACACTCCGTTAGGGCACTTTGAATACCGGGTTCTTCCTTTCGGCCTCGTTAACGCTCCAGCTGTCTTTCAGGCACTAGTTAACGACGTCCTGAGAGACATGCTGAACATTTTTGTTTTCGTTTACATGGACGATATCCTGATTTTTTCACCGTCTCTCCCGATTCATGTTCAGCACGTGCGACGCGTCCTCCAGCGCCTTTTAGAGAACTGTCTTTATGTGAAGGCTGAGAAGTGCACTTTTCATGCCTCCTCTGTCCCTTTTCTCGGTTCCGTTATTTCCGCTGAGGGCATTAAGATGGATCCCGCTAAGGTCCAGGCTGTCATTGATTGGCCCGTCCCTAAGTCACGCGTCGAGCTGCAGCGCTTTCTTGGCTTCGCGAATTTCTATCGTCGTTTCATCCGTAATTTCGGTCAGGTGGCAGCTCCCCTCACAGCCCTTACTTCTGTTAAGACGTGCTTTAAGTGGTCCGTTTCCGCCCAGGGAGCTTTTGATCTTCTCAAGAATCGTTTTACTTCCGCACCTATTCTTGTTACACCTGACATCTCTAGACAGTTTGTTGTTGAGGTTGACGCGTCAGAGGTGGGCGTGGGAGCCATTCTTTCTCAGCGCTCCCTCTCTGACGGCAAGGTCCATCCTTGCGCGTTTTTTTTCTCATCGCTTATCGCCGTCGGAACGTAACTATGATGTTGGTAATCGCGAACTGCTCGCCATCCGCTTAGCCCTAGGCGAATGGCGACAGTGGTTGGAGGGGGCGACCGTTCCTTTTGTCGTTTGGACTGACCATAGGAACCTTGAGTACATCCGTTCAGCCAAACGACTTAATGCACGTCAGGCCCGTTGGGCTCTGTTTTTCGCTCGTTTCGAGTTCGTTATTTCTTATCGTCCGGGCTCAAATAACACCAAGCCTGATGCTTTATCTCGTCTCTTCAGTTCTTCTGAGGTCTCCACCGACCCCGAGGGGATTCTCCCTGAGGGGCGTGTTGTCGGGTTGACTGTCTGGGGAATTGAGAGGCAGGTAAAGGAAGCACTCACTCACACTCCGTCGCCGCGAGCTTGTCCTAGGAACCTTCTGTTCGTTCCCGTTCCTACTCGTCCGGCCGTTCTTCAGTGGGCCCACTCTGCCAAGTTAGCCGGCCACCCCGGCGTTCGGGGTACGCTCGCTTCCATTCGCCAGCGTTTCTGGTGGCCCACTCGGGAACGTGACACGCGTCGATTTGTCGCTGCTTGTTCGGTCTGCGCGCAGACTAAATCTGGGAACTCTCCCCCTGCCGGCCGTCTCAGACCGCTTCCCATTCCCTCTCGACCGTGGTCTCACATCGCCTTAGATTTTATCACCGGACTGCCTTCATCAGCGGGGAAGACAGTTATTCTTACGGTTGTCGATAGATTCTCTAAGGCGGCTCATTTTATTCCTCTCGATAAGCTCCCTTCTGCTAAGGAGACGGCTCAGATCATTATCGAGAATGTTTTCCGAATTCATGGCCTTCCGTCAGACGTCGTTTCGGACAGAGGCCCGCAGTTCACGTCTCAATTTTGGAGGGAGTTTTGCCGTTTGATTGGGGCTTCCGTCAGTCTCTCGTCCGGCTTCCATCCCCAGTCTAACGGTCAAGCCGAACGGGCCAATCAGACTGTTGGTCGCATCTTACGCAGTCTTTCTTTTCGTAACCCTGCGTCTTGGTCAGAACAGCTCCCCTGGGCAGAGTACGCCCACAACTCGCTTCCTTCGTCTGCTACCGGTCTATCTCCTTTTCAAAGTAGCCTCGGGTACCAGCCTCCGCTGTTCTCATCTCAGCTCGCCGAGTCCTGCGTCCCCTCCGCTCAGGCTTTTGTCCAGCGTTGCGAGCGCACCTGGAAGGGGGTCAGGTCGGCACTTTGCCGTTATAGGGCGCAGACTGTGAGGGCCGCTAATAAGCATAGGACCAAGAGTCCTAGATATTGTTGCGGTCAGAGAGTATGGCTCTCCACTCAGAACCTTCCCCTTAAGACAGCTTCTCGCAAGTTGACCCCGCGGTTCATTGGTCCGTTCCGTATTTCTCAAGTCATTAATCCTGTCGCAGTGCGACTTCTTCTCCCGCGCTATCTTCGTCGCGTTCACCCGGTCTTCCATGTCTCCTGTGTTAAGCCCGTTCTTCGCGCCCCCGCTCGTCCCTCCCCCCCCCCTATCCTTGTCGAAGGCGCACCTATCTACAGGGTTCGTAAGATTTTGGACATGCGTCCTCGGGGCCGTGGTCATCAGTACCTAGTGGATTGGGAGGGGTACGGTCCTGAGGAGAGGAGTTGGGTTCCCTCTCGGGACGTGCTGGACCGTTCGCTGATTGATGATTTCCTCCGTTGCCGCCAGGTTTCCTCCTCGAGTGCGCCAGGAGGCGCTCGGTGAGTGGGGGGGGGTACTGTCATGTCTTATTATGTCTGTTCCTGTCCTTTCTCTTCACTCTGTCTCTCTCTGCTGGTCTTATTAGGTTACCTTCTCTTTCTCTCCTTCTCCAGCTGTTCCTCATCTCCCCTAACTAGCTCTTTCACCCTTTCCCCACCTGTTCCCTTTTTCCCTCTGATTAGGTCTCTATTTCTCTCTCTGTTCCTGCTACTTTCGGTGTCAGATTCTCGTTTGTGTTTCTCATGCCAGAAGCAAGCTATCGTCTCGTTTGCTTCCTCCTAGTCCTATCCTGTCGGAGTCTGCCTGGCAGGTGCATCCTGTACACTACTAACTATCTTTTGTTTGCACCGTGTCCAGTTCATCATTTGCTACGTGTGATCAGCTACCACCGTTCCTCTGTGACCCGCACCGACCCTGAGCGACCTGCAGCCTGTCGCCGCTACCCAGCTATTCATCAGAGGGACTTTATGTTTCATTTGTCGCCCTCTCTGCGGGTAGTCTATTGTGCCATTTGACAACGTCGGAAGAGGATCTATGCCATTCCTGTTTTTTCATTAAAAGAACTCTGTTTCTGTAAAAC